>NC_053155.1:268660555-269002221 GCF_016835505.1 Polypterus senegalus
AAGTTGACTGGCCTATAGTTGCTTGGCTCTGCCTGATCACCCTTTTTATATAATGGGGTAATATTTGACCTTTTCCAGTCCTTTGGTATTTCCTCAATGCATATTGATTTCATAAATATATGTGTCAAGGGTTTATATATTTATACCTTATTAAGCACTCGATGATAAACATTCAGGGATCATTAGTTTATACTCACCACAGAGAATGGTTTTGCCATTGCCAGCACTGCTACTTAGTGTTTTTCAATGTTGAGAAATATTTCAGATTGATGTGTTTTGGAATAAAACTGTCAAAAGTCCTTTTGCTCTCAATTAATTCTGATCCTTTCAAGAAATGATCACATCACTAGTGAAAAGTTTTCATATACAGCTTGCCACATACCTCACCATCTTCCATCTCCTGCACTTAAGGGATGTTTATATCATGCTTAACTAAATCAAGTGAGCACTGATGCTAGTTTGGATATCTATGAATTCGAATCATCTGGCATAGACCATAGGCCAGAATTTTTAACCTATCTTGCACAGAAGCGAGACAGAAATAGATGAACACTAAGAAGTATGTAATGAGTATGGAAAATTTATCCAAAGGTATTTTGAGTGTGTGTTAAAAAGAACCTGCCTATTCTCTAGGGAGGTAGCAGAATAACATCAATATTATTTAGGTGAGTTACATTTAATAAAACAAAACTGAAACTAATCAGTCAGCACAGCAGTGAATGAGGAAACCTCAAAGGACCTGAAATAAAAAAAACTGGTCTGGCAAAACTGGCCCTAGATGGTCACTTCCATAATTGTCCATAAAACTATTTCCACGATGTCCTCTGCAGGGGTGAATCAGGAGCTGGTAAGACAGTGAACACCAAGCGTGTCATTCAGTACTTTGCTACTGTGGCTGCTCTTGGAGAAATAACTGGTAAAAAGCATGTAAGTAAAGTTTAATTTTTTTCTGTATTTCTTGTAAATCACATGCTGGTAGAAAATGAAGCACTTCTTGGAGTCACCTAACTGTATGTGATACATATGATGGTATCACATGTATGCATATTCCAGTTAGAATATTGCCTTATAAATCCAATGTAAGTAAATGTAATCACTTCTTTCATTAGTAAACACCTTAACTTTGAGAAACTATAAGACAGGATATGTTTTATAAAAGTAGAGTAATAGTTGGTGAAATTCTTATTGTAAGTTACTGAGGGCATGTTAACCTGTGCCTTGGCAGTTTGAACACCATCTTTTAAGCCAGTAAAGCATACATTTCTTTAAATTCTAAAGCTAAGACAACCTTCAGATTGTTTTGACTTCTCAAGGGTTATCCGGCCAAGTTTGTCCATCAGATCTCCCAACAGAATTCTGCTGAAGAACTGTCCTAAGCTCTAGATTGCTATTCTGACTGGTCAAAAATCTCTATAAGAACATCCTTCTGCCCTTCCACATTCTACTCATCTGCATTCTGTGCAAGTCCTTATCTGCTAAGACAGAAGGTCAAATTATTAGGATGCACACCATCTTGATGCATCTCATCACAGCTGCAAGACCTGATACCAATGACTCATTTGTTTGATCTGATCTCAACATTTCAGGAGCCATTCTAGGTTTTCTTGGTCTGTACAAAGCTTGAAGAGTGGGCCATAGTGATTAGAGAAGAATTCAATAGCAGTTAATATTTGATTTCTGCACAAATTGTAGTACTAAGCACTGACCTCCCAGTCTGTCTTGAAACACCACAGTGCT
The DNA here is from genome assembly GCF_016835505.1 of Polypterus senegalus. Classification (NCBI taxonomy): domain Eukaryota; kingdom Metazoa; phylum Chordata; class Cladistia; order Polypteriformes; family Polypteridae; genus Polypterus; species Polypterus senegalus. The sequence goes on from NC_053155.1 coordinate 268,662,293, forward strand.
AATTCTAGCATGGCTTGGGCTGGTGTGCACCAGTGATGGGCATCTGGGATTTGGAAATGTCGACACAAATAATCAGTTAAAGGCAAAGGTGTTAGACTGTAAACTTCGTAGCAGCCATTTGAGTCCCAACCTGTGATTCATATTCTTGTACACTATTTAAAAAAAAACATGAAAAACCTCACCATAAAATAACATTTGGTTCATTGACAGACACTTTTCAATCCACTCAAAGATGTAGCCTGTAGCTATTAGATGAAAAGTGGGATTAGAAATGTCAACTGTTTTCTGAATCAACTGCCAGGAACATTAAATAAGCTTTGATGAGATGTTATGGCTTGTGTATGTAAATAATGGTGGCCACCCATCATATGCCCCAAGAACTCCATCCCCATGTGGGACTTCATGTCTGTCCTGGATTTAAATTTAGCTCTTGGTGGACTCACATGCTTATTGGTACTGTTAATAATACATCAAATGACAGCAGTCGTTATTAGGCAATCTGTTGAGAGCATGGAAGTCCATACATGATCACAGTCTGTCCCATCTAGAGACCAAGTCAGAATATAAAATGCAGTCAGACTGATGTGATGAAATGAAATTGTCCAAATATCTGTGGCTAAAAAAAATCCTGCTAAGTCTAAAGGCCTTCAGTGATAAAATGAAGCCATATGAGAGCAATATAAAATAAACCAATTTTTTATTGGTTTCATAAGGTTAGCAAATACAAGCTTTATTAACTAATTAAAGTTGCAACCTTAACATATTATCCAGTAGTCAACTTCAGTCCTTCCTTTGGCTGCACAAATTTCAGTTCAAATTTCGTTACATTTAGTTTTCTGTGCGACTGCCCTGATCAGCACACTTCCCATGTAGCTCCTTGGTTATGTAGGGCATTTTTAAAATTTTTATTGATAATGAATTGTACCGTTTTTTCAAAGACGTTTTAATCTCTTTGGAAGATTCCTGAAGCTCTTGTTGTGATTGGTGCATTTCAATTGATTTATTGTGATTTGGCTTTGAATTTTGTGTGTTTTGATGATAATTTTGTTAATCAGCTGTGGGACTTGTGGAAACTGCTCACAAGTAAACTCAGTTCATCTACTTTTTTGCATAATAGCAAAGAAGATAAATACTAATATAATCTGTTTTTGTATTTTAATTTATAATTATTACATATTCCCTTTAGCTCTTTATTGTTGCCCGTGCCGAGTCCCAACTAACCTAGCAAACTAGGAAAAACAGAAATATGAGGAATCAAAGTTACATTTAAAAATATTTCATCTCTGTTTAAAATGTTTAAAAATATCTTTCATTAATCCTTAGGCCTATGGGAGCGCCTTGGTTGACTATTAATAACAACGACACTTGGGCAGATTGTATTAAAAACTTAATGTGTAAATCCCAGATGGAAAATTGAAATTATTTTTGTTTTAACTTGCAGGGAACTCTGGAGGATCAGATCATACAAGCTAATCCTGCTTTGGAAGCCTTTGGGAATGCAAAGACCCTGCGGAATGATAACTCCTCTCGATTTGTTAGTACAGCTTTAGAAACGTTTTTGTGATCAATTGTTTATTTTATTCAGGAATGAGTGCAATTAATAGCAACAGGTAATATAATAAAAGCAAATATCATAATCCACCCCATCTCAACATACACTGACCATAGATATACAATTTGCCGTATGATATATTAGATTTAACCCATAAGGTTACACGTGCAAGGCAGAGAGCAGATCTGGATTGCATGTCAGTCTAGCAAACACCCACATATGGCCATAATAATTCTGATAAAACATATGAAAAAGGAAAAATGAAGAATGCACACACTATACACAGTCAGTGACAGGTTGTGATTTCCACCCTAGACTATTGTGCTACCAAGGGCAATTGTTAATGTTTAAAATCATAAAATAACACAGATCAATTTCTGGAAATATTTTTATATTGTTCCACTGTTAATATAGTGAAATATTATCTCAGAAATCACCATTATGAAAAAAAAGTCAGAAAATAATAAGGATAGGAATTCTTAACCTTTGAGCCACTTCTTCTGAGTTGTGAAAATTGTAATAAATATTGAATAAATCCTTTCCAAAGTGGAAGGAAAATAAATGCCAATTTTAATATAAATCGTGTCTTAGATGCTTCCATTTTGGCTTGTGCATTAGTGTGTCAGTACAAGTCAACTCAGGCCAAGTCAAGTGGCTTTATTGTCATACCTTTCATACATCATATTGCAGCATACAGTGGCGGGAGTGCAGGGCAACATATACACAAACCCAGGACAAGTGCAACACAGATCTATGCAATACTGTAATAGATAAATAATTTTTAAAAAATGAATAAGTGAATAGATAGTAATAATTTTAAATAAAAGAGCAATGCTCATATTTACAAATAGTCACTTTCCAGATAATTAAATGTTTCAGAGAAATGTTTGTATTTCATTACATAAAGTAACATTAAGTAACAGACCACTTTTCAGATAAAAATGTGATTAATTAGTAGTTGTACAACCTACCAAACAAAGACATCTAGTAGGTGCTGATGAAATGTGTTCATTAAATCCAGCTGATTAACAGAAACAGAAATGGGTGTAGAAGGAGTCAAACTGGTGAAGTGCAACCTACCTAAATGAAGATGGTGTGACAGATGCGATAATTTAGCATTCAAATCTTTCATTCTTACACCATAGAGTAGCAACAAGACTCATTCCTCAGCAAATTCTCTCTGAAGGGGAAATTTCAAGGCCAACAGAAGTTTGAAGACATTCTGAAGAACCTCAAGGATCAGGAAAGTCTAAAGACCAGAAACACAATGGTCAGCTATGGAGACTGCAACAGATGAGAGAAACATCAACATGACATTTGTTCAAAATCAGAAGAGGTCCACCACGGCTGTCAACTGTGAAATCAGAAAGCACTGGACCCTAAGTACACTCTCTATATCTTGTCCGAATTGGCCTCTATGGAAGACATGCTACCAAAAATCAAAGAAACAAAGCCAAGAGACTAATCTACACACAAAATCACACTGGCAGTAATGCTCTGCACAGATGAGTCAAAATGTGAAGTTATTGGCACAAACAAAACATAGTTTGTCTGTAAAAGAACTGGAGTGTGCCACATGGTTGAGAATCTGCAGCCAACATTTAAGCATGGTGGAGCTTCTCTGCAAGTCGAGTGGTGCATTTCTGAAAATGTAGTTGGTAATCTGCTCAGAATTAATGGAATCCTCAGGGTTGAGAAGTACAAGCAGATTGTTGTTCATCAGACAATATATCAAATACTCCAAAGTAGTCAAATTCTGTTCAGGGACTTTAAAATAAATGAATCTGTTGAAAAATAAAGTAAGGAAAGTAATATAATATTTTAGAAATTATAGATTTCTTTAGTTTAGTTGTTTCATTGCTCTTCCCCTCAACTGTTAATCATAATGTAATACATATATTTATGCAATATGCATCTTTTAGGCTTTTTGCATCTTTTTTAGGCTTTATGCATCTTTTACACTGCAATCATATTTACATTCATACAGAATATAAAGTGTGGTTTGTTGGCACAGAGGTTAGTGCTACAGCATCACAGCTCTAAGGACTTGTATTCCGCTCCTAGCTCAGATCCTGCCAGAGTGCAGTTTTGACTTTCTCCCTACATTCCGATTCTTTTTTTTCTGCACATTATTTTTCTCCTTCAATCACAAACACTTTCTGTTAGATTAGCTAATGACTCTCCACTAGGGGGTGCTGTAGGAAAGACTGGCGTCCTATTCAGGGAGGATGTCTCTAATAAAGGCTGGGACACTCCTCAACTTTATAATGTTAGAAGCAGCTGGAAAAAAATGAATGTAAGTAATTTTTTTTTTTTTTTTTAAAGGGAAAATTTATAAGAATTCACTTTGGCCCAAGTGGTAAACTATCCTCTGCTGATATAGAAATTTGTAAGTAATGATTTTGATACTTTTATAATGGAGTTGTTTAGTGCCAACATATATTCACATACCTGAACTTGTATGTCTGCCTTGCAGTTTTTCATGAATTTGTGGAAAATATTGAATTCCTATTATGCACTTCATTTAGCAAAGAAAACATTCAAAATATAAAACATTATTAAAATGTAAGTAGGAAACATAAAAAGTTATTTAAGCAAACTCTTCAGATCTTATTCAAGCACAAAATTGAGTAACTGAAAATATAATTTACTCATCAATATATAATGTGAAAACTGCAAAACTTAAAGTCTGTTCCTCGAATTTACCGTCTTTGTTACAGTGCAATTTCTCTCTATTGTATTAATATTATGATATTAATAATATTGTAAATTAATATTATTAGTAATTTCATCTTCCCTTTGATTTTACAGACTTGCTTGAAAAATCTCGAGTCATTTTTCAACAGTCAGGTGAAAGAGATTATCACATATTTTATCAGATCCTGTCAGGAAAAAAAGAGGAATTGCACGGTAAGTGTCGTGCTGATTGTCCACTGTGACTTAACCCCTAAGGCGACGCATTGGAGGTAAAATGTATATATCCCCCAAAACCTGAAACATCAAAATCAGCATTTTTTTGCAATTAAAATGTAATTTAAACTGTAGATATGGCATCCTTCATTGCTCTTTCTCAAGCTTTTGAAGTAGATAAGCTATTGTATTAATTTGGGAAAGTTTTAAGTACAGGGTTGGCATGGTGGTGCAGCTGGCATCACTTAAGATGCATGGCCAGCCACTGTCTGTGCTGAGGTGTTCTGCCCTGTGTATGCATTGGTATTTCTCCAGGTACTCCAGTTAAACTAAATTAAACTGTGACTGTGAGGACCCCATGATTATCTGGCACTCCTTGCAGGGTTGGTTGCTGCTTTATACCTGTTGCACACCAATGGACTACTATTAACTGAAATAAATGGGTCCTTTATTTGATTGTATTCATTTATGTGCTTATAAACAGAAGAAAAAGGTACCATTTTACTTTGTGCTATAAAAGGTGACTGAAAGTACTCCAGTACTGTTAATCTGACTTGGAAAAATTGAAGGAGGGAAACTGGGGAACAATGAAAGAATCTGTCTAAAGCTGAACAAAAAAATCCATCCATTATCCAACCCGCTATATCCTAACTACAGGGTCACGGGGGTCTGCTGGAGTCAATCCCAGCCAATGCAGGGCGCAAGGCAGGAAACAAACCCCGGGTAGAGCGCCAGCCCACCACAGGGCACACACACACACACACTAGGGACAATTTAGGATTGCCAATGCACTTAATCTGCATGTATTTGGAGGAATCTGGAGCACCCAGAGGAAAGTCACGCAGACACGGGGAGAACATTCAAACTCCACGCAGGGAGGACCCGGGAAGCGAATCCGAGTCTCCTAACTGCGAGGCAGCAGAGCTATCCACTGTGCCACCATGCCGCCCTGAACAACAAAATGATGTCTAATATTCTGGAAAGATTCAAATACATATCTGTAACTACTTATGCTGTTAAATATTATTACAAGGATCAAACTTATTCTAAACAGAATAAACAGCATCAGAAACGTATTTCACAATGCAATCAATGTAATCAACTTTATTTCTCTTCAGAAATGCTGCTTGTGTCTACCAACCCCTACGACTACCATTTTTGTTCTCAAGGTGTTGTGACTGTTGACAATTTGGATGATGGAGAAGAACTTATGGCCACAGATGTAAAATTGTGTTTAGCTTTCTTTTCTCAAATTTAAGTTCACACTTTCCTTGGAAGACAACTCATCATTTCTTTTTTGTCCAATAGAAAGCAATGGATATTCTAGGGTTTAGCCCTGATGAAAAATATGGAGCCTACAAAATGACCGGTGCTATTATGCACTTTGGAAACATGAAGTTCAAGCAAAAGCCAAGAGAAGAGCAAGCAGAGACAGATGGGACTGAAAGTAGGTTGAAGTTTTAGACTTTTCTGGGTTAGATTTTTTAAGCAGGAATTGGTGTTTCATTCTTGTATCTTTTATTCTATTTGTGTTATCTCAAAAATACACATACTCGCTTTCAGCACAATACATACATGTTGGGTTTTGCTGCATCATTCTTTTGATCATGACACCATCAACATACTTAAATGTAATTTGCTGTTTCTTGTCACCTAAAGTTTTTTATTGAGGTATTTTGCCAAGAAGTAATTGTTGATCAGACAATTTACACCAAATTGTCCTTTTTTAGTAACCTCTGAGAATAAGGTGAAGTGAGCTTTTGTTTGCTGGAGCGTTAGCAACTAAAGTGTTGGGTGCACATATTCCGGGTTGTTCATGTTTATGCACCCACACGCTATTCACACCAGACTAGTTTGGAGTCAACAATCAACCCATTCCACATACCTTGAAGGAAGCTTGAGTGTCCAGAGAATACCCACACAGGGTCCAAGCCTGGACAACCCAGACCTCAAAAGCTCAAAAGCACTTTATCACAAGTGATAGGAACTTGTATACTTCTATCCAATGATCATCAAAACAAATGTGATAGTTTTAGGGTTGGGGTTGGGGGGAACCGTAACCTATCCTGGAAGGAGTTAGTGAAATGCAGGAATCAGCCCTGTATGGGCTTCCAATCTATTACAGGCCCCGCTCTCAGTGGGTAAACCTAACCTGCACATCTTTGAAATGTGGAACAATGTGAGAAAACATGGAGACTTCGTAGTGCCCAGGCCAGAATTCAAACCCAGAGCTCAGGTGAGGAAATAGTTCATTGTGTTCAATGGGACAAATTTAATAATCATCTCAAGTATATTTTGAAGATAAAGCAGAAACATAGTCAAGGTCATTAGTGAAGGTCAAAACTCAGAAGTCATTATATCTTTCAGTAGAATTTCAAAAGGGAAAAGGTCCAGGCAATGGTCTTTTCATGGCTTGACTATCGTAATTCTCTATTAGCAGGAGTACCTGAATGTGTTACCCAGCCCCGGTAGATGAACCAGAAGGCATCAGCACAACTTGCTTTGAAGCAGCCAAGACGTTGGTGCATGTCAATCCTTTATTCAGGTCCCTGTAGCTGCATGCCTTATTATTGATGCTTGCCAACAGAGTATGCAGTGAACCAGCAACTGTGTGTATGTAGACACTCATGAGGTCCTATCCTCAGGCCGACTAAAACAGGGCATCTGGTGATACTGGGCATCACCTCTCAACCAGATTCTTTTTATGTTAGCTCCTAACTGGTGGAACGAGCTGCCAGCCTCCATCCAAACTGCTGACTCCCTCAGTATGTTAAAGAAGTGTTTAGAGTTTCTCTTATTCTCTGAATATGTGTTTAAATAATATTGGCTCATGCAACTAGGTAGAGATGAATTAGTTCTGCATTTGTTCAGTTTAAGCTCTTCACTTGCGATGATCAGTTCTGTAAACTTATACTGTAGTACCAGCATCAAAACTATCCCCAGACTGGTGTTTACTCGATTATGTTGACCTCTTTTGTAAGTCACTTTGGATGACTAAGTGAATAAATGTAAATGTAATGGAAAACACCAAAATCAGTGTAGAAATAACAGAAAATTTAAAAAAGCTGGGTATTTTGACTATTTACTTACATACTAGACATTCTTATGGGTCTTGCACTTAATTAAATCAAAGTTGGAATGATACATAATGCATGCCACCATCTTCTAAAACACAAATTTGAAGACATCATGCAATTTGTGTATCACTTGCTCGACAACAGGCCTAGTTCCAAAATGGCAGTTCCCATGAAAGGAACCTTACAAAATGGTGGTGCTTACAGAAAATAACATTTACATAATGGTAATGCAACAAATTGGGAAAGTGGTCAAGTATATAAACAAACAAGGTGGAAATAAATACGTTATCATAACAAAACAAATGTCAAAAAATGAATCATTGAGGTGTTTATGGTGCAATATTAAACACTGTGCCGCTGTGCCGCCCACAGTTTGGTACACTGGGAATACTTCTCCTCATATTGTTCTTTTAATTCAGCCTGCTTGGTCCTGAAGGTGGGATTTTAAGGTGTAAACCATTTGATTGTTCCACAAATGAAATCAAACTAATTGAGGGGAACCCACCTATGCAGTTTCAAACCATTTTAATACATTTCAGGGTCATGGAGCTTCATTAGTTCCTAAAATGTTTATTCTTTGTAATAATAATATATTTTAGGTAAAAAACAAATGGTGAATAACCCATATGAGTGGTTTTATTATTCAGTCAGACTCAACAATGTCTGTATTTTACAGCATCATAAAAATTCCTCCCAAGGTTTATTTTCATTTTGCACTGTTGAACTAAACATTAAATGATCTCATCTCTTTGATTTTTTTTTCCTTTTTTTCAGATACTGACAAGGCAGCATATCTTATGGGAATCAGCTCCGCAGACCTTATCAAAGGCTTACTGCACCCAAGAGTCAAAGTTGGAAATGAATATGTGACCAAAGGTCAGAATGTAGAACAGGTAGCGTGGACCACTTTCTTTATTACGACAGCTGTTTATTATTGTTTCAGCAACCTGATCAAGGGTCATGGGAGTTTTTTTCTTGATTATTTCCTTTGACCTTTGATATCCCCCACCAGAAGTTTTTGTTCATAAGAATTTCTTAAGAACATTCTGAAATCAGTTCAGTGAAATCACTGACGCCTCCTGACTCAACGGTATGACAAAACTCCCACATATGATACACTGCTCGACTCGTCTTGATGTTTAGCTATGCAAAAGGTTGAGCTTTTTGGCATTCCCCCTATTTCCGTCCCGCTAGACCTGAAAAACTCTCATTTTTAGGCCATCTTTGGCCCATATTTTGTGCAGGAAATTGTGACTGTATGATCAAGAGTAAACCGATAGGTGTCTTCAGCAAAGATTATCAGAAGGACTTGAAGTTGTGTGTGCCATATCAACCAACAAAGAGAGTTTAGCCCCTCCAATGAGATGCAAGGAGTCAAAGTTACTCGATTTCACAAAACTTTGAAAAAATGGGGATTGGTAATATAAGTACTTGGAGTGTCATTTTGTGGTATTTCAAGGTTGCTGATTAGGAATATGATAATATTTTTGATGTTTGATTCCTTACCAGTGGTCCTATTCCTCTAAGAGCCACTCCCAGAAGGTTAGAAAATTACAAATTTTAAACACAGATATGTGGGGTATCGTTTTAGACTATTTCATAGCCAGTAAGTACGAAAATTGTGTCATTTTTGAGTTTTTCCTATTACAATCAAAAATATTTTAACTTTAAATATTTAAAATGAAGCACAAATTATAAAATTACAAATATTTAAGGCAACTATTTTTGTTTATTCAGTAGTTCTTCTTCATGAAGAAAATCATTACATTTTTGAACACCCCAAATTAGGGCAGCTTATGCTAATTCAGCCTTATTTTAGGGCAATTGAATAACACAGCTGATCTAAAATGTCTCTCAAAAAACTTAATGCATTTTGAGAGTTGGGCAATTAAATGAGATGGTTGACCTTAAAGGTGAGCAAAAGGAACAAGTGGGCTTCTGTCAGTGAAGAGAAGTGACTATGCCAGGGTACCTTGTCTAAGTCTCTGTTGTATGTTTTCTCTCCAAATCAGCTGGTGTCTTTTCATGACATGTAGGCCCTACTGTACATTTTTTTCTCAATGTACACATATTATTAAAACAAAAAGTTGAGAAGTAACAGCTTTCTGAATGTGATTGCTTGTTAAGACACATCCAGAAATTTATTTATTTCTCTGATCTCCTGATACCATTTTTTAAAGTCACTGGAGGTGAGAGCTCCTCTCAGCAGTGTTAGATGTAAGATATGGCAAGTTCACACACACACTCACTCACACACACACACTCATACTTACGTTCCCAGTCCAATTTAGATTCATCAGTCCACTTAATGTGAATATCCTAAGTTGTGATTTCAACAACCCCAGAAAAACATTCCACAAGAAGAAAGGGAAAATATGAAGACTCCAAAGAGTCAGTGATATGGATGTCGACTGGGTATTGAAAGTGTATTATGGACAGTATTCACAAGTTAATGTTGAAATACGGGAATTGTGCAAATAGTAAAATTCAGCAACTGACCCACAGACTTGGAAGTTTCAAACATAACATAATTCTGTACTGTATAGGGTGGTCCAGATCTAATTATGCAATTTTCTTTACACTATAACTTATTAAGTTTATTACATAGAGAATTCACAAAAAAATATTTTTGTTGCCGATAGATGGCAGCACCTGCCCTGCATTCCAAAATGGCGGGGAGACGGTTATCAGTCAAACAGTGGGTGCAATGTGTTCGCCTTTTCATAATTGCATAATTAGATCTGGGCCACCCTTTAGATAAGCTAGAGACACAGAGTCCATTAAGAGTGCATCCTACTGTAGTAGTAGTAGTAGTAGTGGTATTAGTATTGTCACACATACAGAGTGCAGGGAAACTATCTCTTGCATAGTCTGCTACTATCTAAACAGAAATGTAGCAGAATACATAATGTCATTTTATTTACAGTAGTAGAAATCATAAATTAGCCATGAATTGATTTAATGATACCTGGAAAATGTTCATCAGCTTTTCTAATCTTGTGAAAGACAGAAACCAATCCTCAGTTTATCACAGTCTGACCCATAATGAGCCATCTTAGGGGAACAAATTAAATATATAGAAGATGTCTTTATGTTCATTGCCAGGAGTATATCCTGGCAGCACCGGCTCCAAGGCGGTAGTGCATTCTAAATGGTGTACTGGAGCAAGCTCTAGATTCTGAATGATATACCAGAACACTCTCACGCATGTAGCTGAACTCATCTCAGAGTTGTTAGTTAAGCCAATTTTCAGGACAAGAAAGGAACACGAGTCACCTCCACTGAGAGTGGAGTCTAGATCAGTGTTTAAATATGTTGTGTTTTAATTCTATTGTGAATTACTGAAATAGCATAATGAAAAACAATTCTGTGCTTCAGTGTGGTGTTTATTTTCTGCGTTGCTTTCTAGGTCGTCTATGCTGTAGGCGCTCTATCCAAAGCTGTTTATGATCGGATGTTTAAGTGGCTGGTAACCAGAATCAACCGCACGCTGGACACTAAACTCTCCAGGCAGTTTTTTATTGGAGTGCTCGACATCGCAGGTTTTGAAATATTTGAAGTAAGTAATTCAATCATCAATCATAAAGTTCTTAATTGAGCTTTTACTGTAAGTTTTAGTTGCTTGTTACTGCACCTCCTCTTTCTTCATAATACACTTAATCCAAATCAGGGCCTATCCCAAAAGAAAGGCAAAGCACCAGTCCATTGCCGGTCTCACTCACATATGCCGCCACACTCACACAAGGTCAGTTTGGAATCACTAATTAACCAATCTTTGGCAATATGAGAGAAAAATCAACAATGCAGGCAGAATATGTGGACTCCTCACAGATGTTGTCTGCACATGAGATTTAAACTCACTGTGTGGAACAGTGTGCATCACATATCTGGAATTGTTACCTGTGTTTCTGTTTTACTTCCATTAATTTATATGATTAAATATATTGTAATTAGCCATTTTATTAAGTAACCCCCTGAACTGGTCAAGGGTAGGACTTTTAAGCGTTGATTATGATGTAATATATTTTATCTCTTTGAAATGTTGAATTGATTGATTTTATGTATTGCTACAGAGAAGTTCTTCCTTGCATTTGCTAATCTACATGCAACACGCCAGCACGCTCAAGCACCATGATTAGTATGTGTAACAGCCTTATCTCAAAAATGTCTGTCTTATTTATGTGTCTACCATTTACTGATTCATTCAAATGCTGATCATGCTTGTCTGTATTTATCAATAAAACTGACTGACAAATACTCAGGGGTCCTGATAATCATAGCTGCATACAACAACTAACTTGGCAGTTTCAGTATTAAGGCTGAATGTAGTATTTTGATAATATTCAGGACACATAATACAGCCAATCAATAATCAATAAATATAAATAAATGTATATTGTGCAGATATATGAACTTAATGAATTCATTGGGAGGAAGCATTGAATTTCCTGATAGCAGAGAGTGTCTCCGGGAGGGGATTTCTCATGATTGCTTTCAATTTTGCCATCATCTTCTTTTCCATTACAGTTTCCATTGTGTCCAGGGTTTGCCCTGTGATGCAGTGGGCTTTCCTGATAAGTTTGTTTAGGCTTTGGGCTTCTTCTGTGCTCAAGTTGCTTCCCCAGGAGACTGCTGTGTAGAACACCACACTGGCTACTATGGACTGGTAGAACATTTCCAGCAGCCTGCTGCAAATATCAAACAACCCAGGTGTCCTTAGCAAGTGCTCTCTGTTCTTGTACAGCACCACTGTGTTTTTAGACCAGTCCAGTTTGTTGTTCATGTGAAGCCCCAGATATTTGTAGCTCTGCACACTTCCACGTCCTCCCCCTGAATGGTGACTGGTCTCACAGGCGTCTAGGCACGCTGGAAACCCACCATTAGCTGTTTTGTCTTGTTGATGTTGAGTTTCAGGATGTTGTCCCGGCTCCACAAGACAAAGTTCTTTCCTATGATACTACTAAGCAATCTCCTACTATTTGGCACTACATATCATGTCTGACAACAGTTTGACTAATGAAAAGAAATTATTTAAATGAAAATCAGTGCTAAATAGAAAATAATGCATTAAAAGTAAAATGATTTGGTCGATTTGGTTGCTTACAACATATAATCTACACTATTACACTTTTACAAAACGTGCATTTTGCTCAAATTTTAAGGATTCCCATATTAATATTCATTTAACATATATTTGTGCTAAAATATGTTAATAGTACTTCTAAATGTGGTTTACTGTTTTAGCAATTTATTTTCTAAATCTATATAAACTCTCTGAGCCTTCCTTGCATGAAGAATTGTATATAAGAATAAACAAATAAGTTGTACAATAAGAACTAACAAATAATATGCAAAACACAAATAGAGAAGGGGGAATTTAGCAAATATAACATACTAGGGAGCTTTGCCCCCTGTTCGCTTCACTTGCCCACCCTCACCCCCTGTGAAGAGGGGGGATGAGCACACCCCAAGGAGACATGGTCGCTCCTCTGAAAACCCTGTTAAACGGTGATACAATGGGAAACAAATGCAGTTTTCTATGTTTTTAACCTCCTCTTTGCTCAATCAGCTGCTGGCTTACTGCTGCTGCAGTGCTGCATGATCTGCATCTTGTGCTGCGCTTCAAACATTTAAAAGCCTGTACAGCAGCTGTCCTTTTATCTCACTGCCTTGTTTCTCTTCTCCCCCAGACATCCTGTCTTTCTGAGAAGGTCACGTCTCGTCTCTCTGAGCAGGTCTCATCTCATCCCAAGTTTTTTTTTATATAATAGAGAGATAGTAGTATGCACAGCAGCTCAAATTCAACTTTAAGTCTGATGAAACCAAATCATCAGACATATCATTTGAATAGAGTCCCAGAGTTAGGAGCCACTTAATTGGAGTTCAAAAACCACTTGGTTTGAGGTGCCAACATTAAACAAAGAATTGCTGTTATTGATAGAGTCTGCCAGTAGCACAGATTTGATGGGCATAATAAATAAACTGTACTAAATCTAGTTTAGCCTATATTGCAAAAATTGTATTTTAAATATTCAAAACTCGATAAAAAATGCTACAAAATCGTTTAACTTAACCTAATCTTAGAAATCCAAAGTTAATCAGATTTTTAAAGTTTTGATAACAATGAATTCTAACAATAAAACAAAAAGGTGGCACTAATTGCAAATGAACATGTAATCCAGTTTGGGTTTTTTTTCCCATTACATCCAGTAGAGGCCAATGCTTTCAGTAATTATGGTGACTTACAAAAGCTGGGCAATAACAGAAAGTGTGTTTTCAGTCTTGACTATAATCGTAGTGGCTGGTGCAGTTGTAGTTCTGCTGCCTTGCAGTAAGGAGACCAGAGTTTATATCCTGGGTGCTCTCTGCCTGGAGTTTGCATCTTCTGCTTATGACTGCATAGGTTTCCTTGCACAGTCTAAAGACGATGAATTGGCATTGCAAATTTGAAGTGTGTGTGTGTGTTTCAGTTCATCCTATGTATCCTACACCTTGCACTCAGTGATTGCAGCATGACCCTGCCCTGGATAAGCAATTGATGGATGGATGGATGGATGGATGATTATAGTATATTGACCATAGTGTGTCCTATTATGGGTACTACTTGAAAGCTCTTTTAGTCATAAGAAATCCTGAAAATGAAAGCAGAGAATCAACAAAAAGATATTTTGTTGTATGAATGTCTAGGCCATCTAAACAATGAAAATTTTGTTTATGATCAAATTTACGTCACTTTGTAGGAAATAGTGAATAATTGTTTACTAGGGAGATGTTACCTGAATGGTCATCCCCTGATTGTCAGTCAGTCCATTTCTAATCCTAACCCAGCTAGCATTGGGCACAAGGTGGGAACAAACCTTGGACAGGTCGCCAATCCATAGTAGGGCAAACACACACACACACACACACCAATTTAGTATCACCAATTCACCTAATCTTCATGTCTTTGGACTGTGGGAGGAAACCCATACAGACGTGGGGAGAACATGCAAACACCATGCAGGAAAGACATGAGATGAGAACCCTGGTCTCCTCACTGAGAGCCTTACCACTGCACTACCCATCCCCTGATTGTGCCAGAAAATGCTGAAATATAACCAACAAGAATCGCATAACATTTCTTTTTTATACATGGACTATAATATCAGATCCTTTGAAGGACTTTTGTGATGTCACCTCAAGGCATTTTTAAAAAAAAAATCAAAAGTATATTTTTTAAGGAGTTTCTGTAAAAAGCCAACTTTTCCTCTAAAGAAATAAAGTATCTATCTATCTATCTATCTATCTATCTATCTATCTATCTATCTATCTATCTATCTATCTATCTATCATAAAATGATCCAGAAAACACAGGAAAGTGGTTTAGGGGTAGCTACCCATATACTTGAAATTGGCTGCCAAAATTGTAGCAAAAAATGTGGTTCAAGTGGTACAGATGAGTCCACAACCAAGAACAAAACAAACAGGCAAACAATGAGGTTATATAAAGGGAAACAGGAAATGATGTCATCAGAGAGGAACCGGAAGTGTTGTCTTTTGAACAGTACTGGAAGTGATGTCACCGGGCCCAAGCAGAATTTTCTGTGACTGGTCTGTCAATGGAAAGGAACAAGAATTAGAGCACTCTGCTCTCCCCTGGTTTAGCGGGGAATTACCATCTTTTGAGCCTTTTAGCTGCCTCCCATGAGCCCATGTGTGAGACTGTCTATCTAAATCTTTTGCCTGCTTTTATGTTGCATTTCTTTTAGTCTTATTTTATCAATAATTATTTAGCTTGGCACTAAATAAGAAAAATTTGCAATTGAAAAATAAGAGGCCGGCACGGTGGCACAGTGGGTAGCACTGCTGCCTTGCAGTTAGGGGACCCGGCTTCACTTCCCAGGTCCTACCTGTGTGGAGTTTGCATGTTCTCCCCATGTCTGCGTGAGTTTCCTCGGGGTTCTCTGGTTTCCTCCCACAGTCCAAAGACATGCAAGTTAGGTGCATTGCAATTTTAAACTGTCCCTTGTGTGTGCTTGGTATGTGGGTGTGTGTGCGCCCGGCATTGGACTGGTGCCCTGCCTGGGGTTTGTTTCCTGCCCTGTACCCTGCGTTAGCTGGAATTGGCTCCAGTATACCCCCGTGACCCTGTAGTTCTGATATAACAGGTTGGATAATGGATGGATAAAAAATAAGAAGGTATTATATTGACAGCCTGAGTTAGATGGTGATTTCTCTGTTTGCTTTCTTTCTCCAGTATAACAGCTTTGAACAACTCTGCATTAATTTCACTAATGAAAAGCTGCAGCAATATTTCAATCACCACATGTTTGTTTTGGAACAAGAAGAGTACAAGAAAGAAGGGATTGACTGGGTGTTCATTGACTTTGGGCTCGACCTACAGGCCTGTATTGATCTCATTGAAAAGGTAACACTAGCTTTGATTTCTTTAATTCCTGTAAATAAAAAGAAAGTTGGTGGCCCAGCGGCAAGCGCTGCTGCCTCAGACTGTAGTTCAAATGCCACTCAGAGTTTGAAAGCATACTCATGGGATTTCCTGAGATACTTGTTTCCTTCCACATCTGAAAGATGTCTAGAATGGACTGATGGATGTCCCTAAAAGTAGTCCAGAATGAGTGAATGTGAGTGAGTATGTGAGTGAGGCTGGTGTTTGACAATCAACTTGTCTCTGGACAGGCTCCCCACAAACCCCTCAATCCCCACATGAAATACTCAAAATGACCATCTGCAATTGTTACCTCGGCGCTCATTACTAGTCCCTGGTGTTTCACTGCACATTTCTAAAACACGCTTTCCTTTTTGTAGCCTCTGGGCATCTTATCCATCCTTGAAGAAGAATGCATGTTCCCAAAGGCCACTGACATGACATTTAAAAGTAAGCTCTATGACAACCACCTTGGGAAGTCTGCAAACTTCCAAAAACCCAAGCCAGACAAGAAGAGGAAATACGAAGCCCATTTTGAGCTTGTTCACTATGCTGGAGTGGTAATGTTTGACTTTTTACTTTTTAAAACATTTAAATTAATCAATTTGCATTTAGCTCTTGCTTAATCCTTATACATTTTCCTATCTATATTGATTGTATTGTGTAATTTTAATTTGAATGATAATTTATATCTGTCATTCAATTATTTTATCAGTATTATTTTTATAATATACTACTATTTCATTTTGTATTGTTTAATTGTTTAGATTTACAGACTGATATTGACAAGATAACAGATAAACATAAGATAATTTACATGTCAACAATTTTCTTTTGAGGTCCCTTATAATATAATTGGCTGGTTGGAAAAGAACAAAGATCCTCTAAACGAAACTGTAGTCGGGTTGTTCCAGAAGTCAGCGAACAAACTGCTTGCAAGCCTTTTTGAAAACTATGTTAGTGCCAACTCTGGTATGTATTACACAGGTTTAGCATGGCGGCCTACAGCATGTTTGAGTTTTACAAATATAAAAGTGTGGCTTCTAAAAATGTATCAGTTACATACTCTACATTTTATCATTAATCTGCAGAGACATATTTAAATTTTTTGTTTTTATTTTTCAAAGTGACACCTTAAACATAGAGTGTAGCGTTAGCCTCCCTTACTGATTTTGAACATTCATTTGTAGCAACAGGCTTCCATGCTTCCATGCTTAGTGTTCAACATTTTATTGTGCTTTTATCATCAGACAGAAGTGGCGAAAAGAAAAGGAAAAAGGGTGCATCCTTCCAAACAGTGTCTTCGATGCACAAGGTAATTTTATAACCATTGTTTTGACGGCATTAGTTCTTACACAAATATATGTTGCAGTAGACATGATTGTGCCATTTATTAGATAGATAGATAGATAGATAGATAGATAGATAGATAGATAGATACTTTATTAATCCCAAGGGGAAATTTGCATAATCCAGCAGCAGCATACTGTTGCAAAAAACAATATTAAATTAAAGAGTAATAAAAATGCAGGTAAAAACAGACAATAACTTTGAATAATGTTAGCGTTTACTGATTGGTATTTCAGTTATCATAAAACTTACAAGCCCATACTCTCGTGAATAAAAAGATTATGCTTAATGCCCACCATAATATTTGACACGTGTGCGTCATTAAGGAGTAGCACACAATCCTCAAGAACTACCAAGGCTGTCCAACAATTTATTTTTAAACCATTTTAATCAGGCATGAAATTTTGGGTCTGTAAGTAGTTAGTGCTGCTGCTTTACAGCTCCAGCTATACTGAAATGAAGTGAGAAGATCACTGACTAAAAGTCCCTCGTAACCAGAGCCAAGGCATGAAACAAACATCATGGTCAAACACAGAAAAAAATTGTAAATGACAGGGAAATGTTCTTGATCCCTGGATCACTTCATTGATAGAATAGAAAGGTCCTCAGTACTCCCGCAATTCATAAGAAATGTGTTTAGCTAAGACGCCTAAGGAGAATACCAAGCAAGATGTTTTTCTTGTTCTGTAATCATAGATATGCTAAAAAGTCTTTGTTCAGACTAAATTTTATAGACATGAGTATGTGAGAGTATCTTTAGCCTATAGCTGATAGCATGAAAATTACAGTCAAGTGCATTTACTTGAAAAGGTAAGTTAGGAAAGTCCAAACACTTAGAATGGAATACATTCATGATGCTAAGACTCAAGTTCAGAGGTGGCTTCCTAGAAAAGCATCTGCACACTTTAAAGCACGGTATATAGTGCCTTTGTTGTACCTTAAGGCATCTTTTCAAGGATAACTTCAACACACTGGCATCTCTTAGTTCATCTAAAACAATCAGAAAAACATTCTGAGCCTAAGAGTTGAAGATGCTAAAGGGTTGTGAAATTATCTTTAGCATAATCAAAGAGCCTTTTAGCAAGTAATAGTAACGCTAGAGTTTTTGGTTGAATCCATAAATTTGGAAATACCCGAAAGTCCAAGGAGGTGACCTTTGTACCCCTCGACCTCTGATGTCATTCCATCCCTGACCCATGACGTCACCACTAACAACCAAATAGCAACTGTCAATACTAAAGTCCAAAAATGACAATGCACACAGAAAAACAAGATGGTGCACAAAAAAATAAATATCATAAGTAAAGATGTGTAGAAACAAAAATAAATATGACCATTAGATATCTGTATCTTAGAATCCTTCAAAATGATGTATAAATTATTTTCAAGCCCCAGGAATCGTAAGGAAAACTTAAAATTAAGAGTAAAATCTTGACATCAGCAGATCCTGGGCTGGACAACAATTCTAGAGAGGTTGTGCAGTACATTTCCACCCTGCTTGTGTGGGCTTTTCTCCTGGTCCTCTAATTTTCCTTACACATCCAAAGAAGGATATATGGGACCCATGGTTGTGACTCTGGCAAGCAAAAGTCATTATGGTTGTTTAAAATCATGACATAGCTGCTGTTATTTATTTGTTTATTAATTTGTAATTGTTAAAGACATAGGTACAACAAATGCACAGCACTCAGTTGGAATGGTGGTATCGTTCAACTCTTACTGCACATGACATGTCCATTTGTTTTTTAAGGAAAATCTTAACAAGCTGATGACAAATTTGAGATCCACAGCCCCTCATTTTGTACGCTGTATAATTCCAAATGAAACTAAAACACCAGGTAAGTTACTGGGAATTTTTGGTGTTATTGGTATTTTGTGACAGGTGTTTAGTTTTTTTCAGAACCAAAGATTAATGTGACTTCAAGAAGTAGGGAAGTGTGCTGAAGATTACATTTTGATATTGCTGCTTGCTCCCATGATAGAAACAAAACCAGGCCAAGTCATGTGATTTTTAATGCCTGATATGACCTTTCCATTTATATTTTTAAGGATTGTGTGGATTTACAGAGCAAATCTTGTGCTATAGAAAGCGAGCGGATTATGAAAATGCCTATTTGAGAATGATTTATTTTCCTGCATTGACCCCTGATTGAAAGGAATCAAATGAAGTATCTCTGATTACATACTGTTAAAGTCAAGCACCTCAGTGGAAGAAAAAGGTTTGAAATACCTGCATAATTTGGGAAGAGTGCCAATTTGAAACATTTTTTAGGAATAAGATCAAACTAAAGTACCTTACAAGTCTTTTTAAGTTCAAGTTTATGTTCTCCTAACATAAATATGTTGACCTATTAAAGTCTTCAAAACATGGAGGGATTGGTCTTCGTTGTAGGTCTTATTTGGAGAGCTAGATGTCATCCTATTGTGCTTCTGGCACATTTCATTTTTAATATGTGCTGTTTTGTGTAATTTGTTTTGCTTTGCCTACATACAGTAAGTTGCACTTCTTATTTACTTTGGTTTTGATTTACCATGTGTTGTATGCCTACATGTGTTGTGTAGGTCAGCATTCACTCTGATGACAAAGCGTGAGGTGAGGAAGGCAAGCACCTGTGGGTTCAACAATATCTTTATCAGGATCATCTAATAAATTATTTTATTTGTTATTTAAATTCTTCCTTGTTAATTAGTTGATGACATCTTTTGTGTGTTGTGGTATGGCTTTCATGGATGCTTTCCCCGTTATCGCTGTCATTGTTGATAATATCTCATTTAAAAATGTTGGGCACCACCTGTACTTTCTAAAAATAATGCAATTTAAAAGACTTAAAATAAATCACAATAATCATTGTTTCCTGAACTACAATTTCTAGTATTGCCCAGTATAAAAATGTTCATCTGAAGCTTGCTGTGTATATATATACTGTTAAAAAAAAAGTAAGGAACATTTTTTAATCAGAGTATAGCATCAAGTCAATGTAACTTCTGCGGTATTGATCTGGTCAGTTCAGTATCAGAGGGGCTTATTAATCAGTTTCAGCTGCTTTGGTGTTAATGAAATTAACAACAGGTGCACTACAGGGGCAACAATGAGAAGACCCCGAAAACAGGAATGGTTTAACAGTTGGAGGCCACTGACATTTTTCCCATAGAATACCAGAATTGGCAGGTCTACTATTAGCACCCTGTGTTTTTCACAGATGAGAGCAGGTTCACCCTGAGCACATATGACAGACGTGAAAGGGTCTGGAGAAACCGCGGAGAACATTATGCTGCGTGTAAAATCGTTCAGCATGACCGGTTTGGTGGTCAATAAGTGATGGTCTGGGGAGGCATATCCATAGAGGGACATACAGACCTCTACAGGCTAGACAACGGCACCTTGACTGTCATTAGGTATCGGGATGAAATCTTTGGGCCCATTGTCAGACCCTATGCTGGTGTAGTGGGTCCTGGATTCCTCCTGGTGCATGATAATGCCCAGCCTCATGTGGCAAGAGTATGCAGGCAGTTCCTGGAGGATGAAGGAATTTGTACCATTGACTGGCCCCCACACTCGCCTAACCTAAATCCAACAGTACAACTCTGGGACATTATGTTTTGGTCCATCCAATACTGCCAGGTTGCACCTCAGACTGTCCAGGAGCTCAGTGATGCCTTGGTCCAGATCTGGGACGTCTCATTAGGAGCATACCCCAATGTCTTCAGGCATGCATACAAGCACATGGGGGCCATACAAACTACTGAGTACGATTTGAAGTTGCTGCAATGAAATTTCGGCAAAATGGACAAGCCTGCCGCATTATGCTTTCACTTTGATTTTCAGGGTGTCTTTGAATTCAGCCCTCTGTAGGTTGATAATTTTCATTTCCAACGATGTTGCATTCTTTCTTTCCACATTACACATTAAACATTACCCAGTCAAGTGTTCCTTTAATTTTTTTGGATAAATTTTCTGAAAAAAATTTTGGATTTAGATGCTTGCCCGTTACATTCTTGTCATGGCTTCAGCATCCAATCCCATGTGTGGCCGTATCATCACCCGACTTAAGTTATTGGAAAATGGGATTCTTTGTACAGTTGAGATAAAGACAGGAATATTGCATACATTTAGTTATGTACTAAATTAAAAAAAAGGTTTAAGGGTAGTAAAGTTTGGAAAAATATAATTTTAATAATTTTTAATTACTTTCCACCTTTCCACTTTCTCGTCTTGGTTATACCAGGTTACTCATCTACTTTAATCTAAATGTCATTCACCTTAGAAACCAATTGTTTTTGACTTTGACACAAAGGTAGCTGCTATAGTGCCAGGTGAAAACAGTTTTTGACTCAGTTCCCCAAAGATGAACATTTTTGTGATAGAATTAGGAGTGAGGAGATCTCTAAAGGTAACCTAACAGCAGAAAAACTACGCCTAATTTGCTCTTGGGAAGGTCAAAACCAGTGATCAAAATCCAAAATGCTAGGTAAAAATCAAGGTTGAATAAACAAATCAGTTTAAAACACATGATATTAAAAAGATATGTTATATAACCAAAAAGAATTGCAAGGAAAATGGTGGCAGTTTTTGTCTTGAACTCAAAGTTATTTATATTTATAGTCTTAGGGGTAATCAAGTCACATGCAGAATGATTTGGGTCACACGATGGCTTCAGGGAGGACAACTTTAAACAATATGTCCACATCACAAGAAATAAACACAAAATGGCAATGACATGACAAATAATTTGAAATAATGCTAGTAAAAGAAAATAACTTTATCAATAATAAAAATTAATACAAAACAAAGGCCACAAAGCTAGTTATTTTATGACTCAACATTGTTTGATACCAACAACATTTGATGATACCAGATATACATCTTGTGAATAATCATGAACATTGTGTCCAACATGGGGCCCATGCTCTTTGTGAATGTGTTCTTTTCAGAAATGCAGCTCATAGTTTCTATCTATCTATCTATCTATCTAAATCTATCTATCTATCTATCTATCTATCTATCTATCTATCTATCTAAAATCCAACGTCTGTCTGTCTGTTTGTCCTCTTTTTATGAGAGAACTATTTAATGTATTTAAATTGGATTTTTTTTATATAATTTGCTTGAACATTCCAGTTGATTTTGCAACTTCTCTCATTGCGCTATCATAGTTTGCTCGCGGCAGTGAATTATTTGTGTGAATCTGAAAGAGAGGCTGCGGGCCGACGGGACGGGGAAGAGGGAGCTCAGGAGTGAGGAGCTGGGTGGAGTCTTCCTCATTCACATGCCAGCCTCCATTTGAGTCGCTCTATCTCTTGCCACGTGTTGGAGTGTGCCTTTGCTCCACTTAGCTAGCAATACCTGTTTGTTCAGCAGACATTAGCATCTAGAGATTGTTAAGAAGTAACATGTTTTTGAGAGAGAGATCAGAGCAACCTGTGTTTTAGAATTACAGTTCTCTTTTCGCAGGACACTCCCGTCAGACTTTGCCCGTCATCCGAAGAGGAACTCGTGCTGATGTAGTGGATGCATTCCTTAAGTGCTCATCTATCTGGAGTGAAGTCACCAAGCTGTCACTGACTCTGAATAGCTGAGCATAGCCATTGGAGCAGAGCAATAGTCATTTAATTCTTCAGTGGGGGTCATTGACGACTGTGGTTCCTTCTTTTAGTGGAGCAGGGTCATGGTTCTTCTTTGCACAGACTTGTTGTCACATTTGCACCAACAGACCTCTGGATTAAGGCATCTTGAGAGGCCTTAAATAGCCATACTTTAAGTATATTCAGTGAGCTATTTGTGTTGTCAGGTGTGGCTAACTACTAAATAAGCTATTTGTACTGTATATGCTATGTATAGATTAGGCCTTTAAGACTTCAATATAACACATTCCTTCATTACCTATGAACAGTGCGTCTGCTCTAACCACTTAACAGTCCCTGCCTGAAAGAACTGTCCTTAGTCCATAGGTAGTCTCAGAAATCACAATATCAAATAGTTATTTTTCATTTTTGATTACAACATTCCTCCTGGAGAAAATATGGGGAAAGCAGGGTAGCTACTCCGGAGACACAGTAGTAAGGTAAAACGGATGCATAAATATACAGTAGGGAGACAGGACAGATAATTGATAAAGGATTAAAAAAAGGCTTAAAGGATTAGTTAAACTCTCCTGTGGGCTAAATTGATCTTTAACTCAGTTCCCCAACTCATCATTATGAAATTCTAAGTATACATCTCTGCAAGTTATGGGTGTTTTTATGGTAGTTCTAAGTTATGGCCTATGTAGGAATGGCCCTATTAAGGCTTAAAAATGTCATATGTGCTTCTTAGATAATGGTATTAAATACAATGTAATCATTATTGCAAAATGATCAGCACTTTCTTAAAATATAACTGACTTTTATTTCAGGTGTTATGGATCCTATACTGGTACTCCATCAACTGCGGTGCAATGGTGTACTGGAGGGAATCCGAATCTGCAGAAAAGGATTTCCAAACCGCATCTTGTATGCTGACTTCAGACAAAGGTTTAAAGACATACTTTATTTAATGAGTCGTTGACTAGGAGAATAGTTTATTTTGTCAATAACTATAATGTTTTCATTTATTATAAACACAGACATCTATGGGGAATCATCAGATTGTCTTGTAGACTAGGGTAGGACTAGTTGTTACAGAGCTGCTTTGACTAGAGTGTCAGATTGTTGTCTGGTACACAGAGCACTTGAAGATTAACTGACTTGCTGAAGATAAGCTAGTTAGGTTGGCAGTTGAGATGAAATTTTGAAAAAATTATGTGTAAATAATTGAATATTCTTTTTTAGTTGCTGTGCAGCCACAGTTCTGTCTTTAATTGTTGATTGTCTGTGATTCAGGTACCGCATCCTTAATCCAAATGCTATTCCAGAAGATAAATTTATGGACAGCAGAAAGGCAGCTGAAAAACTACTGGAATCTTTGGATGTTGACCATACACAATACCGTTTTGGATTTACTAAGGTTAGCCTGTTTCCTAATATAGTTATTCTTAAAAAAGTTTAGAGTTTGTATCATTTTAAAGAACAATAATCTGTGTAATCAGTAAGTATATAATCAATATGTTTTTATAGTGCTAGAAAGATGTCATCCACACTTCTTGACAAGATTAGCAAGCTTTTATCAGTGTCAGTTTTAGTTGGCCTAAATAAGTACACATTTAACATCTACACTCAAAATGGCAGATTAGATATTTTTTCCTGCGGTGGGCTGGCGCCCTGCCCGGGGTTTGTTTCCTGCCTTGCGCCCTGTGTTGGCTGGGATTGGCTCTGGCAGTCCCCTGTGACCCTGTAGTTAGGATATAGCGGGTTGGATAATGCATGGATAGATATTTTTTCTCTGTTGCAGGACTGAACATCATCCTCTAATCTGCTTACCAAGGTCCAGTAACACATTTAATATTTAATGGCATATGAGAGCTTCAGAAAAGCATCAACTTACTGTATTATGATAGAGATGGCTGAGGCCTAAAAAAAAATCACAATTATGTGCTGACTGAATACCCAAGTGGCTTGTTGAAACACATATTACACTGTATTACTTTGATACAAAACCAATCCACGAAAACACAGCAACATTATACTGAGTAAGTGTTAAAATGTTCAGTGTTGTTTAGCTTATTCTATAGTTATACAATGTTTAAGTTAAGTCTGAACCTAATTATGTAGCTGAAGCTCAAAGATTAAGCATCTGGTTGGACCAGGAGTGAGGTCTGCACGTCAATAAAAAAGATTTTGAGGCCAGATGGCCATATGTGGTCACCCTGGCCTTATTTGTATAGCCAAGACCACAGAAGAATAATCATTTGGAATGTCAAATATTGGGTGCTCAAAATTTTTCATTATTTTAAACGTCCTGGGCAACAGGTATTCAGAATTGAGGGAGGGTGAATGAAGGATGAGAAAAAGGGAAATATGAGAAAGGTGAAAAGGTCTTGAAGCCATGTTAGGAACAGGGTCAGCTTGTCAGGGGACTCCAAGGGTGACCCCATCCAGTAGCCAATTTAATGTAGCGTCAAGAGGACATACGATCGACTGACAAAAATGAAGGACAGAAAGACTCTAGACTCTAGAGTGAATCTGCTTTTGTTCATTGTTCTGAATGGTAAATAAGTATCATGGTTTTTATTTGTGTTTGTTATTTTAATAAAGTATATGTTATGTATATTTGACTGTTTGACGATCTTTTTTTTAGGAATTATGCTGTCACACAAGTTACCATTGCACAGTACACACATCCTTTTGTTTAACCATTTTTAAATATTTCTTGTTGTTCACTTGAGTCATTTAAAAATTGCATGAAAACATAACATAAACAACAAAAATGTCTCCTGTGTAGTCAGAATTACTGACTAAATTAACAGCATTCATGCAGCTGATGATAACAGATTTATTAACCTAATAATATGTGATTTGTATTTTTTATCTCTTGCCACACAATCCAGAATAAAACACCTGGCCATTAAAATGACAGCTGAATTTTATTGCTGTCCTGTGTATTCTTACACTTACATCTTCCATTGAAGGTCTTTTTCAAGACTGGACTTCTTGGCCAACTGGAAGAGATGCGAGATGAGCGGCTGGCCAAGATCCTGACCATGATTCAGTCCCGAGCAAGAGGAAAGCTGATGCGAATGGAATTCAATAAGTTTTTTGTAACAAGGTAGCGGTCAAACTGTAAGAAAAAATCTGCTCCCAAAAACACCTTCCCTAGGTCTTAAAACTATTATAAAACAGAGGGATGGATTTCCCAGTTGGTAAGATGACTTAAGGATGAAAGAGGCACAAGACAGGAATTCAGCGAGAGATGGGGCCAGTAAAGTCCATATTGTGAAAAAGGAATCCACACTGAAAATTGTAGAAACTCTTCGGGTGCCATTGTAGATAGGTAGCCATCAGGATGCAGTATACATATTAATCGAACAGTAATTATAATGCAGGCGCTAATGCACAAGAGGGGTCATAGGTGATGGTCTGAAGATGGGTAGAGTTGCCCCAAAACTGCTGGGTGGCATCAGAGAGCTCCTTTGTGGAACAAATGGATTCTGCTGCATGTTTTGAAAGACATGCAGTATTTGCACCATCAAGCGTGCCTGGTCCTTTAATTGTATATTGTGTCTTTAAGATGCAGCGATAGTTAAGGATGACAAAGAGAACTCTGGAGAATGGACCCAGGTATTTTCTGAGGTCTTTCCTGACAACAAAAGTATGTAGACATCTGAACTTCATAAACACTACTCCCTATCAGTGCCCAACTGAACTTGGAGTAGTTATGAAAGATTAGGCCAGTGCCTGACTGTTGGACGCATTTAGTGTGAGTAGAGTGAAGAGGGAGAGAAAGAGAGAGAAGGAGTATCTGAAAGCTGAACAGAAGAGTATTATTTTTTAATCATTTTTTTGGTATTATTATGATTATTAAAGGCAGTAAGACCAGAAAAATAGTTGAGTGAAATTCAGGAGAAAGAGTGGAGTCAAAAGCAAATAAAGGTCAGAGAGTCAAAAAAAGAGTTGTCAAAACCAACTTTAAATGGTATGACAGTAGCTGGCGCTATACCAGCACTTAACCCGACACAGACAGACGCAGGAGGCACACATAATAACACAAATGTTCTTTATTTATTCTTCAATCATGTGGAACGTCTTCCCCTTTCACACGAGCCCACAACACAGTCCAAGCACGAAACACAATACTTTACTTTGTCCTCTCTTTTCTCTCTCCTCCACTCCGACTCGGCAAGCTTCTTCTCCCTCCTCCCAACTCTGGCTCCCAGGGTGGTGGCTGATGGCTCCTTTTATAACCCACCCGGAAGTTCTCCAGGTGTTTGATAACCTATTTCCAGCAGCACTTCCAGGTGTGGTGGAAAAGCTGCTTTCCAGGGATCAGCAGCAACTGCAGCACCCCCTGGTGGCGCTCATGGATCCAAAGAGGGCTGCACCAAACTCTAACTCCCATGAAGCCCTGCAGGAGTTCTAGGTACCGTTGCAACCCGGGGGGCTGCTATCTAGCATTCCGGGGGAGGTACTGTTCTGATCAGGCTTGCTTCCCCGGTCCTCCCAGAGAAGATGCGTCCCAGCCAGGCAAGGACCCCGGCCGTCTGTGACAATGATCATACTGATGATGTCACTGCTGAACATCTGCATCAAGGGATTTATCATCAGGAAAACAGGTGACACAAATCCCCCAAAGCAGCTGCATAGTCAAAGCAAAAATGGCATTGGAAAAGGCATGAAGTATATTTATTTAAGTATATATAACTGAAGCGTCTGTCACAATGGCAGGAATCAATTCGATAGGTATTAAAAACCTAGAAATGACGCCAAGATCATTTTTGGCCCATATGAAACATAATTTAATTAAAAAAAACAACAATTATAGAATTTAGTGTACTTCTATAATGAAAATAGCTTCTAAAAAAATTTTACAAACAAGACCTACCCAAGGCAGCCTGCCCCATACTCCACAATCCGGCTTTGGCCTACCAGGGCTAAAAGAACTCTGGCTTCCAAAATACTTCTTTAATATTCAAAAATATACCACCAAAATACATAAAAATGCCAGACAGAAACTTTGGCTAGGAAGAACAGGGTAAATTAAGTATCTTTATAAATACAAAAAATGATTTAGAAATAAAATGAACAGTAATTTAAAGTTTCAGACCTCCTATTGTGTATTTAGTTGTAACATTTTACTTCCTACATGTAATAGACACAATCATGTCTGAAACATAGCATCTACTTGATGAGGAGTGAAACCTTCACAATCAGGCTCAGTCAGCAGATTGGTTTTCCTTTTGTTCATTTAATAATTTCATGTTCTGTATTTCATTATTGTTTCCTTGATTATCCTGAATAATTTTTGCAAAGTTTTGACTTTTTAGTGCTATTTGTTATGAGGCATATAAAGGAAGTCCCCTTTGAAATATATACACAAGTTTTATATTCAAGAAACATTTTCAGTAAAGTTTCCCACTAAATATTAGTCAACTCATTTGAAAGAAGAATCATAAGCATTAAATAAATAAAAAGCAGGATAATAAGAACTCTTTATTATCTACCAGTGACATTATTGTAAAGAAGCAGAGAACATTGCAATAACAGTTTAAAATGTGATAATGTTAGGATTATTTTAAAACCATATTTAACAGAAGATTTAAGAAGATTTAAAGTAACAAGAAAAGACAACTTAATAAATAATGAGCTGATTCCTGACCACTGAAGGCTTTCTAGTCACCTCCAGAAGATTTCAGCTGTTAGGTAGGATAATTCATCACTCGAGGCTCAGGTGCTGTCTTTCAGAAGTTTCTGAAGCAAATATGATCAAAACATGGAAGAGACAAATGATGTATCTGAGTGGCATGTACGACTATAGTCAAGCCTTATTTATGTCAGGTACAACTGTCATCTTGAAATGCTTCAAATATTTATGTCATTGAAAGGATACGTGCTGTAATCCAATTAAGGGGTACGGAAGTTGTTATAAAGATCACAATGTGTCTGGGTTTGCTGCAATTAAATGCATTATTATGCCTTTTGGGACACATTTTTAAAATTTTCTTTTTTTAAAAATTATTTTTATTTTTAATTTTTGTTTCTGTTCTTCTGTTGTCACAGTCTTACATTTTGGATTACAAAGTCACTTTCTTTTCTTCCATTGCTGTGCATGCATCAGTTTATGACAGTGCACTAAGACTCTGTGTGTACTTAAAAAAGTAAAGACACCTTTTTAAAACTTTAAAAGGCTTTTGTTGACAAATTCAGGTTACAAACTTAGCTTTCTTTTCAAGCAAAAGGATAACAGTTCAGTGTTTTCAAATCTCTGATTTGCAAGAGAAATCACACTCTTTTTTTCATGGAACAGTGCTTTGAATGCCCACTACAGAAAATGAAAATGTATGTCACAATCTAAAATGCAAAGTGAAAGAGTTAAATGTTTAGAGTTAATACAGAAATCAAGAAGAATGCAATTGAGTGATTCTGACATTCAATTGAAGATATTTTTTAGTGTGGTTATAATTAAATGATATGATACTGTAAGTTTTGAATTAGCTGTGTTGTGACAGAAGGGGTGGACTCCAGTTAATGACCTTGCTTCTGTCATAACAATCTTAACAATCTGAACGCTAACCCCAACTTCATCTGGCCTGTGGCACCTTGTAAGAAAAGGAACAAATGCTTTCACTAATAACTTCCTATACTATTGAATTCATTCATTTCCACCGCTTATCCAAAACCAGTTCACAGGAGTGACAGTCTTAGCAGTGAGGCCATTACATTCTTTTCCTTAACCACACTTGCCAACTCCTACTGTAGGATCCCAAGACATTCCTGGGTCATTTCAATCAAAATCATAAATTATAGGAATTTAACACAGAGATAACAGTTTTGTTAGTTATTTTACAAATTTATATTTTAGACTTTTATTGCAATTTTTTTGATATTGTATTTCAAAAATTCTTTTTTTAATTTCTTGAACCTACCAAGGGATGCTATGATGATCATTCAGTGGAATATCCGAACCTTTATGGCTGTGAAGAATTGGTCCTGGATGAAGCTGTTCTTCAAGATCAAACCCTTACTGAAAACACGCGACACAGAGAGAGAGATATCAGTTATGAAAGAGGAAAATCTGAAATTGAAGGAAACATTGAACAGATCAGAGTTCAGAAGAAAGGAACTCGAAGAGCGCCAAGTGACCCTAATACAGGAGAAAAATGACCTGCTTCTGCAGCTGCAGGCTGTAAGTTGATATTTATAAGTACTCTCTCAGATCTTCTTCAGTAAATTAAAATCAGATTTTCTGTTTTATGATGGAGCAGTCAAGTGTTGCAGCAAGTAGTTTTATCACTTAATTCCCTTTGCATCCCATCAGTTTTCACACCAAGCACTTTCTTGAGAACCTTAAACATTTGCCTTATTTTATTTTTAGCAAGTGCATGCCAGGGATGAAACAGGCATGGGACAAAGACAGGGCCTAATGCAGTCACATACCTTTGCATAAAGAATGTCACCACTAGAGATGAACCCTACTGAAGCTTGACCAAAAACAGGGAGTACCAAGTCAGGAAAGCAGGGATCACACTGCTCTTTTAAGAATAAGATCTGGAAAGATTGACTAATCATCATTCTCCAGTTTATTAGATAATAGGCCTTCTAAGACAGCGTGGCCTAGCAGCTATTAAATAAAGTTGGCATTTAGGGGCTTCTAGAGTGCTATGATTCAGAGGGTGCTACGGTAGGACCTGGCTTAGTGTCTGTGATGGTGTGGGTTTGCTCTTTGCACCTACTCTTATTTTGGGAGCCTTTTGAACCCACCACTGTTGAATCCATAACCAAGAAGCGCAAGGCAGATGAGGACACATACATCCAGACAAGGGGTAGGTGCATAAAGTGACAGTGCTGTAATTTTTAAACCAAGGACAAGACAAGACAGTGTTCAAAGTGCAGTGCTCCAAAAGACTCCAATAAATAAATAATCCAATTATAAGACAGTGAATGTGGGGGTTAACATCCAATAAATATCATTAAAACCTGAGGTTAAAACAAGTAGGAAGCAGTCTTTTAAAATCTCACAAGCCCAGGATTCATCCCTTTAAAATTGACGTCTCTCCGGCTTATCCTGTTCGGATCTCTCAGCACAGAGAAATGCCAACCAACAGGTGCAGACAACCTTTAGACCTGCTTGTGTCTCTGCCACCCACTCTATGGGCCACTGTGAAGCCTCCACTCATCTGACTCCTGCTTCCATCTTCGGCATTGTGGGGCAGTCTCTTAGAGTACGTTAGTCACTCTGGCTCCTATGCTCAGCAGGACTGACCCTCTGCCCCCTCGAATGTCGGCCACACGCTCCTCTCCTGGGGTTCACATTCCCATCTCCCTTCTTCGTTCACTTTTACACCAGCTGTCTCTCGTTCCTGCCCTTTTCTCCATCCATTAACCTCTGTAACTCTCTTTCATTTTCATTTTCTTTTTCCCTCCTCGTCTTTATTTCCTTTTATTACCTTTTGGTCCCGTGCAGGTTCTTTTTATCCTGACTGTTTAATTGGGTGCAGGTTCGAGTAGGCATCATTGAGGCGCCTACCTGATCTGGTCCCCTCCGCACATGTATGTGGCACAGCCAGCCAGCACCTCCATTAACTGCAGAGTGAAATGCACTTTCTTGGGGTGTGACTATTTATTTTAAAATTAGTCACCTATTGCTGTGCCACAAAACAGCTATACCACAATGTCCTTGTAGCAAAGAAGTGCCACTTCCGACACTAGAAGTGACCCCAGGAGTGATTAAAAGTTTATACCCGAAGTCCTACTGGCACTTTATTCTTCTTTACCTGTATATTTACATTTCTTTGACAGGAACAGGATACCCTTGCAGATGCAGAAGAAAGATGTGATTTGCTGATCAAGTCGAAAATTCAGCTAGAAGCCAAAGTGAAAGAATTTGCAGAGCGTCTGGAAGAAGAGGAAGAAATGAACTCAGAACTCACTGCCAAGAAAATAAAACTAGAAGATGAATGCTCTGAACTCAAAAGAGACATTGATGACATGGAGATGATGCTTGCTAAGGTTGAGAAAGAAAAGCATGCCACAGAAAACAAGGTACCATTGAATGAAATGGCTTATTAACGTCTGTTCACTTCATTAAAAAGGGTTAAGCTTGTGTTTCAGTGCACAAATAACAAGGATTTGCAGACAACAAATTTGCAAACATTTCTGAAATTCTGCGTTCACTTTGTCATTTTGTAGTATTAAGTGTTGTTTGAAGAGGGAAAATGAATTTAAATGATTTGGTGCAAAAAGTGAATGGGTTTGAATACTTTCTGAATCAACCAGTGCCAGGGGAGCGTATGCAGACAGACAGTAAATCAGATCAGGGTGATAAGTTAACAAAATTGGTAGAAATACAATAAGTAGGTTTAAAATAGTACTGTAAAATTCAACCTTGGAAGGATATGTAGAACAAGTTTTATGATAAATAATAACAACAAATTTATATCCTTGTACCATTAAGGTTTATAATAACAAAAAAAATTGAAAACGTCTATGGGATGGAGTGAATACTTTTAATAGCTAATGCTAAAGATCACTGAAATGCCTTAATAGCACTGAGCACATTTAATCATTAAAAAATTAAAAGCTGGAGACTTAAGGAGCATCGACTTTTCTTATGCTATTATGCTATTTCTTATTCTTATCTTGGTGGGGTATAGTTGACATATGCAAGGTATTATTAGGCTTTTATCTAACTGTTATGACAAAGCTTAGCTCCCAGCAGAATTTATTTATAATGTATTTACAATGTGTTTTTCCCTTACTGCTATCTATCTGTGTAATTTTTTTTAAATTACTAAAACTTTAGGTAACTTTTGGTTAGACTGTCACTCTTTTCAACATCAAAAAGATGTCACCTGTAGAATTCGTAGATCAGCTTCTATATGTCACTCCCTGTAAACTTCACTTATTAACACACAGTGCTTTCCACCAAGGTCAAGAATCTGACTGAAGAACTGGCTGCACTCGATGAGAATGTGGGCAAACTGGCCAAAGAGAAGAAGACTTTGCAGGAAGCAAACCAACAAATTCTTGATGATCTTCAGGCAGAAGAAGATAAAGTGAATACCCTTATAAAAGCGAAAGACAAACTTGAACAGCAAGTTGATGATGTAAGTTCCCATACCAAGAGTACACCGAGTTTTTACTTTGCAATGCAGCACCTGAAACTCCAGAAATTTATATTATTAAATGATAACAAACAAGGGCGGCACGGTGGCACAGTGGTAGCGCTGCTGCCTCGCAGTTAGGAGACCCGGGTTTGCTTCCCAGGTCCTCCCTGCGTGCAGTTTGCATGTTCTACCCGTGCCTGCGTGGGTTTCCTCCAGGCACTCCGGTTTCCTCCCACAGTCCAAAGACATGCAGGTTAGGTGAATTGGTGATTCTAAATTGGCCCTAGTGTGTGCTTGGTGTGTGGGCGTGTTTGTGTGTGTTCTGCGGTGGGTTGGCCTCTAGCTCCTTATGACCCAGTTATAGAAGAAGCAGCCCTGATGAATCAAAATAAATAAATAAATGCATGTTATTTAGCAATTCCACTTCTATTTTAAATAATATTTTCATTTACGAGTCACTGTAAGCTTATAGAAGAGGTGAATTTATGGACAAGCCATAATTGCTCCGTCTTGGGTATGACATTAATATGAATCCAGTCCTGAACGTAGGCCCTCCAACCTGCAGGGAATAATCTGGGAGGTTGGTGGCAGAATTGGCACTCCAGCCACCATAAAAAAACCTCACACTGTTCCACTCCATCTGAACTTGTGTGAGGTGTCACCTGTTGCATAGCTGCACTCAGGTCCTAATCTGGTATCATGAGTTAGTTTGTTATGTGGTAGGTACAGCAATGCGCTGTATCAGCGTGTGCTCCTAACCTCTCTTTCTCTCTCTCTCATAATCATCTCAACTTTTTGAAAGTTCTAAACGTGAAAAAGCTGACCAGTTTTTTATTGGTTTCTTTCTTTAGTTGGAATGTACTCTTGATCAAGAAAAGAAAATACGAACCGATTTAGAAAGAGCCAAACGCAAACTTGAAGGTGACTTGAAACTGAGTCAAGAATGCATCATGGATCTTGAAAATGACAAGCAGCAGCAGGAAGAAAAACTCAAAAAGTGAGAGTAATCCAATATTTGCCTTTCTTTCTTTTCTTCAGTTTTTCCAGGCAGATATAATTTAATATGTTGTTGAAACTTTTTCAGAAAAGAATTTGAAATCAGCAACCTCAACTCAAAAATCGAAGATGAGCAGGCCTTAGTGGGGCAGCTTCAGAAGAAAATCAAGGAGCTCCAGGTGAGATAATTCAAACACTGTGTACCAGGGTTAGCACAGCCCCAGAGTACTGGGTTCAAATCCAAGTTTGGTTATTACCAGACATTAGTGTTGCAACAAAATACCTACACGTGACAGGAAATGAGTCTGGTGACTTTTTTTCACTTAACATTTTTATTTTAATACTACAGACAGGCAGACATATGCTGAATTAATGCATGAAAATGCTTCAAGTCTGGAACTAAACTCTTTTCTTCTTTTGTCAATTGCAAATTTGTTTGTGATGCAAAACACTGAGTTCCACTGTGAATTCAATTTTGTCCATCACTAGTTATTATCAATGCTTACAGTTTGCACATTCTTCTGGTGACTATGTTGCTGTGGTTTTCCTCCAGATGTATTAGGAAGTGACTTTCATTTACAATGTCCAGGTGTCTTTCCTTTGCTGAAGAAATTAGCCTTTATAGTAAAGTATTTCTTATATTTAATGGCATGGTTTGTCCTTTTATACTTTAACATGTTCAAATCCAAAAATGGACTTACTTTTGGGTTATAGGCCAATACACAGCACACGTGTTTACAGAGGAGGAAGGTGGCAGCCCTTAACTAGCAGATTGGCTCTAATGATGGCAGCCAATGTCTAATGTCTCTAATGTCTGATAGTAGTCGAATTGCAAAATCCATCTAAGTGCAGTTAGTCTAGATATTTTGCAAAGAGATAGACAAACAGGAAAAAAAGATAATTTTTTAAAATGTCTTAGGCTCACCTCTACGCCATATACACTGCTAGGTCCTTAATACAGATGTATTGTGGTCTTTACAGCACTGTGATGGATGGCATAGGAGAGAAGCATGAGATGTGGGCCTTGTACTAACACTGGTATCTTACCTCCAGAGTTGAGAGTAATACATTTCTAATATAATGCATTACGCAATAATGTTACTTTTTCTGTCATGAGTAACATAATGTACTCCTTTTGAAAAACAAGTTACAATGTTGCACTTATCTTGACTTGAAAAGTAATATTAACACTTTAGGAAACTACTTAAAATCTGCACTGATATTCATTTCCTCAATGTACAGTATTAGCAACATTACCCAACAGTCACAATTCCTTTAATGTTATATTATATTCTGTGTAAAAAGGAGAGGGCAGCAGACATAAAAAGGGTTTGGGGATGGCCACCTCGTATACTTGAAAAACAGATAGCAAAAGAAAACACGTCTTTACAGCCAGGAGTCCAAAACAGAACTGAACTAACAAAATGAGGCTGGTCTATAAATATGACAGAAAACAGGAAGAGATGGGATCAGGGAGGCCGGAACAGGAAGTGATGTCATGGGTTCTGGATGCCTGTGGTAACATCATCAGAGGGTGTCAGACGTGACATCATCAATGGATGCTAGAAGTGATGTCATCAGTGGGATGGGTGGATGAGACGACATTGAGAGGCATGGTCTTCGGCTGCTCTGCAGAGGGACAAAAGGGGAATGGATCAGATGACCGCGCCAACCCCTGGTCCAGCTGAGACTTAACATTATTTGAGCCCATAAACCATCTTCCATGCACACCTGTGTGACAGCTGTCATCAGTCACAAAGTAACAAAACATAGTTACTATTGCACCTTCTCTTCTATAAAAACATATGTCTTTGTATATTGTGGAGGACTTGCAGCCCGCATCAACTGAAGGGTCACAACTGCTTTCAGATATCACTTTTCAAAGCAAGTCCCTGACAAAAAAACATTCACTAAGTACCATTATGACACTTCTGACATTGTAAGTAGCTGCAGTTCATTTATAGTACTGCAGACATTTTGCCTGCATAAAATAAAAGTTTTTTTTTAGAACTCAATGCCCACTGGATTGATTCTAAACTATAGTACAAAAAAGCCACCATATCTATAATAGAATTGTTGCTGAAATAAATGAGGTGCATACTTCATAATCCAGGCTTATCTGGAAACTGCAACCAGTGTGGAATGCTACCGATTTCATGTCAGCATGTCTTCTTATGATACAACACAGCAGACTCTTCTAGTGCTTCTGTTCAAAGACTGCTCAGTTACGGAAGTCCTGGACTCAACTCATGGTTTCAGATTTTTGTTTCGAAAGACTGCTTCTTATAAGAAATAATAATGATTTCACATTTTTCAAAGAATAAATATGAACACATACTCTACTTCCTTGATATTTTGGGAAATATGAGTTAGCATTTTTGCTTCGTTTTTACTTTTGTTGACTAGGTAAAAGTTTATTTAGCTTCAAAAATTAAGAAATCTGTCACATAACTTTGAAAAGTTCACATTTACATAATACAATAACAGTGTCAATTTTAAATTAGTTGCATTTTAATATACTGTACAAAAATGAGGACTCCGTTGTATGCCAAAGTTCAGCAGTACTCATTTAATTTAAGACCAATAATGAATCCTTTTATTTATTTACTAGCGACTTGGCGCGCGCTACGCTGTGCGTTGGATGACCACAGTTGAAGAACTCCCTGTTTAAACGCGGCTGCCAGTCATGAACTGGGTCCTTCATCGCACCACATTCGATTTTTTGTCTATGACGGTTGTTTTGCAATCGTAAGGACCTCTCGTCGGGTGTCTCATTGGCACTCTTTTGCCTCTTTCTTTCGCGATCACGGCGAATCTGTCTTCTCTCTCTGTAGGGGTTTCAGTTGCCTTTCGTTGTGCGGCAGAGACGCGTCGTTGAGCGAATCTGTGTGAATGCTGAGTGTCCGTTTCTTGCGAGCGACTGTCACGCCTTTGCCTCTTTGCTTCGTGATCACGCTGTAATGTGTCCTCTCTCGCAGCAGCAGGTTTAGTTGCGTTTCGTTTCAGCATTGTTCCGTAAGGTCTCCTCCGTACAAGTGCACATGGGTAGCTCAAGACGGAAAGGCATAGTGGGCATAGTTAAACACACGAATTGGTGACCAGGGGAACCATCTGACTCAGACGCGGGGCTCGAAATACTCAAGTGCACATTTTATTTATAATTTAAGCTTTTTTTTTTTGTTATGAACTTCCCCAAAAGAGTTGATCCCTGTAAATAGTTAATAGTATATCAACAATATAATCTGTTGTAGTACGGGCGTTAATTAGCGTCACACCTCATAACCTGCATACACCACGTGTTTGGCTGTAACGCCAGAAGTGCGGTGGACACTGTAAGGGTAGGTTATGGTTTCTTTTTCTTTCGTGATTTTTTATTTCATTTCATTTATTATTTAATAGGCAGAGGGGAGAAGACGTTAATGTGACGCTCTGTCTATTTCTTCACTTTTCTTTTGAAAAGATTTTTGGGAACAGGAAAAATAAAAGCAAAGGGGAAAGAACGGAGGGGGGTAAGCAGGAATTCTGAGAGGGGACGGACTGGGGCTTTACTACGGGGCGGCTATACAGCCAAAAAGAACGCGGACCCGGACACGGACACGGACACCGCACTGGGCTTTTATTATATAGATTGCCTTGTTGTGATTATATTGAAAATAGATATAATTGCTATTGTGTGCTTGTTTGTCTGATTTGTGTCCACAAATCTGTGCTGGCATCTGGGAGGTTGGTGGTTCAAATCCCATTCCTGCCAGAAAGTACCCTACTCTGTTGGGCTCTTGAGCAAGGCCTTTAACGTGAAAATTGCTCCAGGGGTACCCTGTGCTGAGGCCCCCAAAGACAATGTGAAAAGACAATTTCACTTTGGGAATTATTAAAGCATATGCATAAAAAACTGCATTATTTGAAAAATTTTGTTGCTTAATATTTTTTAAAGTTTCATACCTATTTGCAAAGTAATAAAGGTAATATGATATTTATATTACACCACTAATGAAAAGTAAAATTTTGCAATACTTTGTATTAATTTTTCTAAAATATATTACTATTTAAAAGTAACTCACCCAACACTGCTTACCTCATCATGCTAATAAAAGAAAATGAGTAATATAGGTTGACTGTGTCGCCAACATATGGCTTGAGAGCCCTGGAGCTAATAACTCTGTTGGTGCGGAAGCAAAACAAAGGTTGAAAGAGTGGAAGGACAAAGGAGTGGAAGGCAGCCATGCACAGAATTCACTCGAGCTCCATATGCACAAAGTATTCAATTATTCAACTTAAAATGTTGTATCTATCTTGTTTAGACCAAAATGTTTCCAGGTCAAGATCCAACCTGCGAACATTTCAATCGAGTTCCAACCTCACTAGACCACATGTTTTGGGTCTGCACCAAATTAACATCATTCTGGACAAAACTTTTTAAATGCCTTTCAGACAGCCTTGGGGTCCAATCCCTCCTAGTCCACTAACAGCTGTGTTTGGTGTACACCCAGATGGGCTTAAAGTGGAGAAGGACAAAAAAACTGTAATTGCCTTCACTACACTATTGGCACGCAGACTTATCTTCCTCAACTGGAAGAATCTTAACTCACCTCTTTTAAGTCAGTGAGTAACTGTTGTGATATATTATTTGAAATTGGAAAAAAACAAATTCTCATTTAGAGGAACTATTCAAAACTTTTTTAAAACCTGGCAAGATCTAATCAATAACATTTTAGAATAAGCATTTATATTGGGGAGAAAATCTCCTTTATCTCCTTACTACTCTCACAAGTTTTATTCTGGCTGTTGGCCTTTCTCTATTTCTCATTGGTGGGGGTTGAATTGAATTTAGTTTTTGTTAAGTTTGACTTGATTGTATGGAATGTTACAGGCTTTAAATAAATTCAATAAAAGTTAAAAAAAAAGTGGAAGGACAAAAATCCACCTGTTCATTACCCAGCAAACAAGCTGACATTTGGCCAGTGTAGGCCTGGTGTGGGCAAACATATTGGCCTGATGTGAGCATCTAACAATGGCTCAATTAAGATTTGTAGATAGGGCAACATTGGCCCCAAAACACTGTCCCATTGTGGGCAACAGTTAGGCAACTCAGATTTGGTCATGGACCTGAAAAAGTCTGTCTATCCTACCCTGCTTATTTAGGGTAAGGTTGCTAGGCACCTACAGCCTATCCCATTAAGCAATGGGCACAAGCAGGAACAACCCTGGACAGGGCACCATCCCATCACAGGGTGAACACACTCACTCAAACAGCATAGGAACAAATTAGCATCACCAGTCCACCTAACCTGTATGATTTTGGACAATGGGATGAAACCAGAGGACCCATAGAAAACGTGCCAACTCCACACAGGAAGGACCTAGAATGCTTCCTTACTGTGATGCTGTGTTACATACTGTGTGGCAACATTAAAAAGTGGGCAACTTTGGGGTAGTGATTACATTGGCCAGCGTTACCAAACCATCACGGGGCCAATGAGAGACTTACTGAACTTTCACTGCCAGCCATTAGTCCATTTTGGGCCACCAGGGGAACTTTCCTAAGGTCTCACTTTGTAACAGCCCCATCATTGGGCCAATGTGGTATTTAATTGAGTTTTCCAAAGCTCACACTGCCCATAGTCCACCCACAGGGAGCCACTCTGTACTTATTTGCTGGGTACACTCTTAAAAATGGCAGTTTACTTGGTTGTGTGGACTCTTTCATTCTGGGAATGGCTCGCTGCATATGAAATTGGTTCTTTGGGCTTTAAATGAGTTTCTAATCTGTGGACAAAACCGAAATCTTTAATGTATACCAGGCTGCCTAGCAGTATACTCACTGACTAAAAAAACTAAGCTTATTCATTGTTATTGTGTTTAGTAAGAGTCCATTTAAAATTACAAACCTATTGGTATTTCACAAAATGGCGCTTGTTACAGGTCTTAATAAATAAAGGTTCTTTCAGGAGTCTTCCTGTGGATGGTTCTTTTGGAATGTTCTCCTATGGCATCACTCAGATGAAACACTTTGGCACCTCTATTTTTAAGAGTGTATGTGGAAGCCTAGTGGCCTGATGCATATGATGGCAGACAGGTTACCATAGTTTTAATAGCAGGGCAAGGATGTTTAATTAGAAGCTGTGGCTCGATATTTCTGGGAACCACCAGAGCAGATCTGTGAGGATGACCCTGAGACTTTTACGTGGTGCTCCTTACTTTAAAAGTGCTCTAGGGTTTTCCTGAGAGGTAACCCTGAGGTAGGGTGTAAAATCCACTGATTGGTGTAATTTAGTTGAAAGTGGACTGGTCACCCACCTTTATAGATAGGGTGACCAAAGATTTAGGGAAGGTTCTGAGAGGAAGGAGGATTTGTGTTCTCTCCTGTTTATTTCGTTTAACCCTCCCTGTGTGCTCATTCCTGTCTAATGCATACACATTTATGGTGCCCATGTCTTTATTTTGGGTCAGTGAAAACTTTTTTTTATGTGAAATGTTTTCACACATAAATGAAAAGATCTCAATGAATAACTGGATTCAGAATTGTTTTTAATTTTGAGCTACACTGAATTTATCAAACATTTTTGTATACCCATTTTTACAATGTCTAACTATATCTTACACAATGCTAAATATTTCTAATTTGTTTTTTAACACGCTATACACTAATCAATACTATGACCTTGTTATCTTGCAAGTCTATAGTATCCATACAGGTTGCTGCTACTCTTATATTTTTGCTGCACAAATTCAATTTTGCAGAATGTTTTATCGTGTAAGGTTCTATGATGACCCTAATTTCCCCTTTTATACTCTGTTGTGTAGACCTTAATAAAATGTATAAAATCCCATACACTTACCATTCTTATTTTATTCCCACTCTTACTTTAGCACTTCCTTCCCTTTTACCTTCTATATCTGTAACTTAGGCGATTAGACAGAGTAAAGAACCAGGCAGGAGTTAAGTCACACATTTATTTATTATTGATAATAAAGCCCAAAAATATCAAAAATGCAGAATACAATGTGTATATTGGCACCATTCCCTTACAGCTTAAATAGCAGTGCATCTTGCGTCCATAGCTGGCTCTCATTTTATCTTCAGTCTAGCTTGTTTTACTACAACATGGCCTTCGAATGGAGTATTGAAACAAAGCCACATGATTGTCTCAATATGGCTGCCAGATAAAGCTGTCTTCATCATGGTCTTCTCTTCATGGCCAGATGGTGAGAGTGAGTTAAAGGCAAGGTGAACAACATTATACCATTCTTAAACCAATAAGGTGTTATAGTAATGAATGGCCTCCAATTAAAACCAATCATAAACAGACATACTTTAGACCAATAGAATTCAGGTACAACTCACCCACCAGTTGCTTTGTTAGTCAGTTTATAGCCTTCCTGCAGGCGATGGCTGTTAGGCTCTAAATCCAAACACAGTCACCTTTGTCATGCTGGTCTGACACATGCTCTGTTACCCTCACCATAAACATCAACGCACTGCTGTACTCATCAGTGAAGTAAAACAGGCCTACTGAAACACTATCTAATATTACATTTGCTTTGCCGAGCTTACAAATAAAGACATAAAAAATATTTATCAACTTATATGTTAGAAATCAGTGCGCCACAGTGCATTCATTTAGTAAGTTTATAATGTTATAGAAAAATTTCATACTCTTTGAAATTTTACCAAATGGATTTTGCTTCTTGCCAGGCACGAGTCGAAGAACTAGAAGAGGAACTCGAAGCTGAAAGAGCGATGCGTGCAAAGGCAGAGAAGCAGCGAAGTGATCTAGCAAGAGAACTGGAAGAGCTCATTGAGAAGCTCGAAGAGGCTGGAGGCAGCACTGCAGCCCAGATTGACATTAACAAAAAGCGTGAAGCTGAGTTTTTAAAACTGAGACGCGATCTAGAGGAAGCCAGTCTCCAGCATGAAGCCATGGCTGCTGCTTTAAGGAAGAAACATGGTGACAGCGTGGCTGAGTTCAGCGAGCAGATTGACAACTTGCAAAGAGTCAAGCAGAAACTGGAGAAGGAGAAAAGCGAGCTGAAAATAGAGGTGGATGATCTCTCCACTAATCTTGAACAAGTCATCAAAACAAAAGTAAGATGAGGAATTTTATCTATGACCTTGAGTTTTATTAAGTGTGTTTGAAAAATTTTTATTGTTATATTATTTTGCAGTTATTTTTTACATGTGGATTTAACCTTAGTTATGCTTTCACAGACTACTACAGAAAAACTCTGCCGTTCATATGAAGACCAACTAAATGAATCAAAATCAAAAGTTGATGAGCTGATTCGACAGATAACTGACCTCAGTGCCCGCAAGGCATGGCTTTTAACAGAGAATGGTAAGAGGTTACTACCAATTAATGAATTTGTATTCCATATTTCATGATTTACAGTTTTAAGTGAGCCATTACAAGGTTCCTTACAAAGCACCTAAGAAAAATGAGTTTCAAATCCTGACTCAGTCAGCACCTCTGTGGAGTCTGCATGTTCTCCCCATGGCTGTGTATTGTTCACACATGCCCATGTTCTCATTTGCTCCTTAGCTACATATATTGTCCTGTTTTGAATGTGTGTGTGTGTGTGTAAATGTGTCTGTGATGGACTGGCTCCCCTCTTCAGGACTGCTTCCTGTCCCACTCCCAATGCACCTGGAATAAGCTCTAGTCATCCCCATGTGTCTCAGAATTGGATTAATCAGGTTTAATAAATGTGAGTGAGATTTCTAGTCCACCAATTATTCTTCTTGACAGGTAAGTGTTCATTCTCAGCAATTGACAGAAAACAGTTTACCAAGAAGAGTTTCTATGATTTTTATTCAGTTCCCTTTTTTCCAACAACAACAACATTTATTTATATAGCACATTTTCATACAAAAAATGTAGCACAAAGCGCTTTACATAATGAAGAACAGAAAAATAAAAGACACAGTAAGAAAATAAAATAAGTCAATATTAATTAACATAGAATAAGAGTAAGGTCCGATGGCCAGGGTGGACAGAAAAAACAAAAAAAAACTCCAGACGGCTGGAGAAAAAAATAAAATCTGCAGGGATTCCAGGCCATGAGACCGCCCAGTCCCCTCACATCTAAAAATTCCCCATGTCGTGTTCAGGTGTCACTGGGATTTCAAATTACTAGTGAGCATCAAATTCAAGCAGAATATTACAACTGGTGTTTTGACATGGAATAACTCTGGAATCCATCCCAAGTCAAATTCTTGTACTGATGGTGGCCAGACATAAAACCACAATGCCTGGAAAACAAGGCCTTCACAAGCAGCGCCTTACAGAAAGAGGTAATGGATGTACTTCTCAGAATACCAGTAAGCACTACAAATGGAACGCTTCCTGGTGATGTCAGCTGAGCTCTCCGTCTCACTCAACTCCCACTTTCTGTGCAGCCCCTCAGCTACACAATGTGTGTTTGGGTGCTTGTACTCATGTTCTAACGTCTTCAGTTACTACCCAGAGCTTGCAACATTTAGGATGGGAGACTTATTGGAAAAGAAACTAACGTTGTCCAAGATCCTCATCTTCACTATCATAGTCCAGCAAAATTGCCACAATAATTCGGCCACCTCACTGATCTCCTCATCAAGCTCATTAATTAATCTCAATCTCAACCGTTACTTTTGAGCAAGATCCTGAGGTACATAAACTCCTGCAATAGAACTGTTGCTTTGTTATCACCTGTAAAGAAAAGGAACCATATGTTTTTCTTTCAAAAAGATGTCAGTTTTGGTGGCCATTTTCAGACCTGAAGCATGGTAACGGTGTCAGCCCTTTTATATCCTCTATAATTGCCAGACTCTGTATAGGTTTACAGTTTAACTCTTGGATATGTTTGTTCAGTTTTTGAAAATTCTGAAGAATCCTTTAATCTGTGCCAGGACACTTTGTACATTCGTTGTTTTTTTTATTTTTGTAGTGTGCTTTGCTGTGTGCTACTGTTTATTTGGCTTTTCTCTTTTTCAGGACTGTAGCATCTATTTCCATTAGTACATATTAGGCATTTTCATGGCAATTAAGTAAATTCATTGTTGATATTTGAAAATATTTATTTGAGGGACAGAGCTCTAGTTGTTAAATGCTATTATTTAAATATATACCACCGCAATGTCCTTCTTTAATATTCACTAGTATTTGCCACTATTTAATAGCAGCATATGTCAAGCTCTATGTCACTCACTCCACAACAGTTCCACATAGACTGAAGGAAATCGTTGCATATATTATATCAATTTATCAAAATAAATGTAGAAAATATTTGTTAATTCACTGTCTTCAGTTGTGAACAAAATGCATCACATTCAGTGACTTCTGTCTAAATATGACCCTGTCACAGGAGAGCTCATCCGGCATGTAGAAGATAAAGAAGCTTTAATCAACCAGCTTTCCAAAGGGAAAACTTTATTCACGCAACAGATTGATGATCTTAAAAGGCAGCTTGAAGAGGAGACAAAAGTGAGTAAAGAATATAAAGAATAATATATTTAAACTCAACATATATTCTACAAAATCTGGCTACTGAATACCAATACTAATACTTAAAGACTGAAAAATGTGTTTATATTGAAGAAAACATTTTACGGAAAAGACTAGTGTCAATATCTGGGGTACATT
Organism: Polypterus senegalus; assembly: GCF_016835505.1. NCBI lineage: Eukaryota > Metazoa > Chordata > Cladistia > Polypteriformes > Polypteridae > Polypterus > Polypterus senegalus. The sequence continues at coordinate 268,706,896 of NC_053155.1, forward strand.
TCTCAAAAGCTTCTTAACATGAAGAATCTTGTTATCTCATATTTCTTTTTATTCATCTTTCGGCTGCTCCCGTTATGGTTTAATATCTCATAATTAAGGTGTTCAGTAATTAGCATATTTTTCCTAAAAACCTTTGTAACTAAAATAGTGCTTAATCTCCTTCATACGTTAATGACTTGTTAATAAACCTATTTGTTATTTTTATCATTATCCTTTATTTGGACTTTTGCCTGCAATTCTATCACCTGGGAACAGTGATAGCCTTAAGTAGATCACAATAAACAAAATGATTGTGTTATCTGGATAACATAATAATAATAGGCCAATGCTGCAGTATAAGTGTACAATTATAATACAGACTATGCGTGAGCTCAAAGGGGACTCTTTGTTACTTTAATACATGTAGACAAGTTAAGTACATAATATGTTAACCAATCAAACTCACTATGTAATCAGTCACATCCTTTAAAGTTGTACGGTAAACAACAATGTTGGCTATCCAGAGAATTGTGTGACTCAACTAGAGACACCATTTGAGACAGCACAGTCCAAGAACCCAAGTCATTGGTCTAAATGCTATTTTGTAGACAGACATGAACCCCTCAGATCATCTCAGTACTCAACAATTAATAGAGAAATAAACACTGACCAGAGGTAAAATAAAACAAATTGGTCTGGTGCAGGATGAATTGCAAAGGGAACACATCAGATTTTTGCGCTTAGTCCCACTGTGCAGTTTCTGATAGCTCTCCATTTGTACATCACCGGAGGATTCCTGCAGACTGCCGGTGTTGCACATCTCCTCAACAAGGCTGCTGTGCCCAAATCTGTGCATGCAGTGTAGCCATGCATGTAAACACATACAATTCTCAGTAGGAGGGAGGATGTCTTGCATGACACTACAATTGGTTTTAATTCCATTGCAGGCATCCCTGTAATACTGTATTATAGGTTTAGTCAATGGAATGCTCACCTCTACTCATATTCCCAGCCCTTTAATTCCCATCTACGCCTGTCAAAAAGTGTTCTTGTGCTAGATTTCCAGAGCCCTCATTTTTAAAGCTTGCATATGCAGAAAAAGAGACTCAAGATGTGTGTACGCAGCTTAACATACAAACATCGGTACAAATGATCTTCCATAGATTATATATTCATTTTGCATTCCTGCCTGCAATCCAATTCTTACATTATAATTTTATTTATTTGATATTTTTGTGCATTTGTGATTTCTTAATTTTAGGCTAAAAACGCTTTAGCTCATGCCTTGCAAGCATCTCGCCATGACTGTGATCTTCTGCGTGAGCAGTATGATGAAGAACTGGAAGCAAAGGCTGAGTTACAGAGATTGCTGTCAAAAGGAAACTCAGAAGTTGCCCAGTGGAGAACAAAATATGAGACTGATGCCATTCAGAGGACTGAAGAGTTAGAAGAAGCAAAGTATGTTTTACTGTGCTAATTTCTTTTTAATAAACTGTCTTTCATTTTTTCACTTGCCATTTTCTTGTCATCAAGCTGCTTACAATTTAAAAACATCTTTTCAAAAGATATAACTGACTGCATCACTCTTGATCTTGTAATCTTTATTATATAATCAATTTGTTATTCATGGGCACAGGAAGAAGCTTGCAGCTCGACTTCAGGAGGCAGAGGAATCCATGGAGGCGGCTAATGCAAAATGCTCATCTCTGGAGAAAACCAAAAGCCGGTTACAGAGTGAACTTGAAGACGCTATGGTAGACCTGGAAAGATCGAATGCCGCAGCTGCCATTCTTGACAAGAAGCAAAAGAACTTTGACAAGATTATCAATGAGTGGAAACAAAAGTATGAGGAAGCTCAGGCTGAACTGGAAGGCTCTCAGAGAGAGACTCGTACCTTATCTACCGAAATGTTCAAACTCAAAAACACTTATGAAGAGTCTTTAGAAAATCTGGAGTCAATAAAGCGAGAAAACAAGAACCTGCAAGGTGAGGCCAATAATATATGGTTTTGTTTATTATTTTAAGTTGTATTATTAAAGATAAATTATTCATTTTCCTCCTCTTTGACTGAAACTTTGTTGTGGTGGGGTGATTTGCATGTCTCGGCCGCCCTGATACCTACACTGGAGGGGGCTTTACTCCTGGCTCAGTTAACAGTTTCCAGGGTAGAGACCACAAAAATGATCGCTTCTGGTCCTCCAGATTGGGGATTGAGTACCGTGTTAACAACTCCACCCTAGTTGCCTATTTAAACCTTTAAACTTATTTGTGTATATCCTGAAAACAATAGGTGTAACTTAACAGTATATGATCTATTGTAATTTTAAACTGTTCACTTACTCAATTCATTTTTATTTATTCTCCCTATTTTTGTATTTGATAATTTACAGAGGAAATTTCTGAATTAATGGAGCAAGTCAGTGAGAAAAACAACTGTCTACATGAGATTGATAAAATGAAGAAACAACTTGAACAAGAAAAGATTGAAATTCAGACAGCGTTAGAAGAAGCTGAGGTACTCATGGCAAATAATAAAATCTTCAGATGTTAGTCTTAAATTGTGGTAATTTTTAAAGTAACTTTGGGTTTTTTAGGGAACATTAGAACATGAAGAAAGCAAAACATTGCGCATCCAGCTTGAACTTTCCCAAATTAAGGTAGATTTCGAGAGAAAAGTTGCAGAAAAGGATGAAGAAATTGAAAACTACAGGTACATACAAAATAATGTATTTTTTGTTCTACTTACTTTCTCATACTTGATTCAAATAAATCAGTAATTTTGTTGACTGTATGACCAACACATTTATATTTATGGGGATATTTTGGGTACTCTGGATTTCCTGAATCTGAAATGGCACCATACAGACATGTGCATGACTGGGTCTGCAATAGACTGTTGCCTGTTAATGAGTTTCTGTCTTGTATTAATGGCCCAGGATTGGCTGTTTACCTGTGACTGTGAATTGAATTAAGTATTTCTAAGAATGTTATGCTAAATATCTTATGAGACTAAGCCACAATACAGTAATCAGGGTTGCTGCCATTATTATGTGAATTCGATTTACATCCTGATAAATGGCATCCAGACCTCTGATGGAATAAGAATATGAGACTTATGAATGGATTCTTTCTCACAAAGTACATCGAAAGATGTTTTTTTTTTGTTTCACTATATGAAAAAAGGGATTTACATTGGATAATTTTCTTTTAATTTAACCCATTTTTTGTCTTTTAATGCCTACTAACATACTTTACACATTGTGATGGTGTTTAACACACTACTGATGAAGTGCATAAACAAAAACAAAGGAAGGAAAAAATAAATTAAAGTTTACATGAAAGAGAATTTCATGAAAAACCTGCAGTTTAAAAAGCATGCAGTGTAGTTAGTGAGTGACTGAAGGGATGTCTAATGAAGGGATGCATAGAGCATTAGTCATTTTGAATAGAGATGGAATTGGAAGATGGATTTATAATAACTACAGTAGACAAGGTTGAAACCAGTAAGAAAAGATTTAGTAAAAACAGCCCAGGACATATGAGGAGAATCTTTAATAGAGAAACATAGCACAAAATTGAAATAGTGAAAACTAATGCCAAAATATTAGATGTGAATCTTTGATGAGTGGCAGAAAACAGCTCAAAACCAGAGATTCGTCTAAATGCTTAAACAATAACACTAAGTGTTAGGTTGTATCCACAAACTTGATGATATTGCTTTTGGCGAGATGTCACCTGGCATCCACAAATGTATCCCTAACTAGCGGAGCTCAAAATTTTGACACCCATGACAAAAACATGATTGTGCAGCGGTAGAATGTATTTAATTTTCACCACCATAAAGAAAGAAAAACAAAACAATATGATGACCAAGTTCCCTAAACCCCAGGGCCAAAGAGAAACTGTAAAAAAGTACAATTAAATGCCAGATCAAAACAGAGTGGCATAAATCCACCGTTTATTCATTTTCCTATCATTATACTTACAACTCTTACTTGGTTCGTTGTTTCAGCAGTCGTTAGTAGAACTAGAAAAATATGATGATATAACGTTAGCAACAGGCAGGAAATCTGAAGCTGAGTATGGAGGTTTTGGGGAAAGAGAGGGTCTTTGTCAAAGCACTACCAGGGGTTACTGATCCCAGAAGACTAATAAGGATAGGATGATTACTCCAAACTTCAATTAGAGAGATTCATAACTGGAAGAACAGAGCAAATATCAAACTAAGGATAAGAATCCTAACCAAAAATAAACATAAGCATATAAAGAAAAAAAATTTAGGCTGAATGTCATGCTGCCATCATAAATGGCAACTGTGTAATGATGTCATTTGTTGCATTATCATCAGTCCCATGAGGGGAATCATCCTAGAGACAGGCAAACAATATGGTTGTGGATATTACAAACTGTCATAAAGTGGCAGCTTGAATGTTGAAACAGGCTTTAGAAATGGTAGTAGAATGATGCAATCATCACAACTATAAAAAAATACAAAAATCATGAAAATCATTAACAATAATTTAAAATATATAAAATAGTATCACACACAAAGCTTTTAAGATTCAAAATATATAACTTCTACTCTCAAGTATGGCTTTCCAGTTAAGTATTAGGCTGATTTAGAAACTCTCCTTCTAATTCATAAAACTGTTATGGGTTTGCCCCTCATTCCCTAACACATTTAATAATTAGTAGTGTAATTTTAAAATTTTACTTGTATTAATTAATGTAATAAAATCATTGTTTTATATTTTTCTGTTGTTGTTTTCTGAACAAATCTTCAAAGAAAAGCACAACTCATGATTCTGGTGTGTTGAAATAGGATCCTGAAATGTTTTCCAGATACAGAAGGCTGACTTGGTTCAGATGCACTGAGTGCAGTGTAACGCAGTATAGCAGCCCTCTGTTTAAGCGGGATACCCTCTGCAAATTTGAATATTCAGTAAACAGAGACTTTTGTACAGTATCATTTACAATTTAAATTGTGGTTTTAAGAGTCCATTAGATGAAAGATTTTTCTCTGGCACTTCTTTTAATGTACACTGTATTGTTTATGAAAGTAAATTGTTCTCTTTACAGACGAAATTTCCAGAGAACAATCGAGTCACTCCAGACGTCCTTAGAAGCAGAAGCTAAGAACCGAAATGAAGCAGTCAGACTGAAGAAGAAGATGGAAGGAGATCTCAATGAAATGGAAATTCAGTTAAATCATGTCAACAGGCAAGCATCTGAAGCACAAAAGGCTGCACGTAATTTTCAACTTCAAATTAAGGTACATTGAAAAAATATGTCTAATGCTAGCTGTAGACTTTATGTTTGCTAGTAATGCTCCTGCATGTCTGATTATAGTGCGTCCAAATGAATGGACTTTTTGCTTGGTTTTCCCTTTTGAATATTGCTTAACACCAATATTATTTATTTGCCTCTTTTAACCTGTTCTGCTTTCTTTTTTACTTGTATAACAAATGTACAAAAAAGATATTCTTTATCCAAAAGATATATCTACCCATTTATTTTATGTTTCACTCATCATATTCAAGTTGCATACACTGAAAAGCGTTAAAGTATGATTTTTCTCTCTCTTCTATTATTAATTGATTTTAAAAGAATACTATCCTATCCATTTAAAGAACTCACCACAATTAGGGTCAAGGACACAGAGAATTATTCAGCAGCATCCGGTTCAAGGCAGACCTCTACACATGTGTTCAACACCGAGCTGCCAATAAACCTAACATTTTATACATGTCTTTAGAATGTGGGGGGAAAACTGGAGGGCTTCCAGAAAAACACACGCAGAGACTCCATACATGTCAGTGACCTGGGCAGGATTCATACACTGACAATCTGCCATTACACCTCTGCATCAGACTTAATGGAAAATAGTCATTGATACAACAGAAAAGGCTGAATGCAATAGCACATGGGAACAGGCCCAGGAACCTGTCTCTACAGTATATTCCATTGCAGCACCATGTGTTTTTTATTTTTATCAATATTCTCATATTTTCAACATTTATCATGGTCATTTTAGCACATTGTTCATTTGATTAACACTGCTGCTTCACATCTCCAGACACCTAGATGACTGTTTGCATGGAGTCTGCACAGTCATCTTATGTTCTATTCAATTTTCTCCGTGAACTTTGGTTTCCTCCCACATCCCACAGATGTGAAGGTTATGATGATTGACTTTCAATTGGCCCTGTCAGTGTGAACGGAACCTGTGATATAATGGCGTTCCTTTTTTTGTTACACCTTGTGCCTCATACTGATGCTGGAGAGTCTGACTTCAGATAAATCTGCAATAGAAATGTGGGTTAGGAAAACAGATGAATTAATGAATAGATGGATCTTATTTAAACTAAAACTCTTACACAATTTGTAATATCTGCAAAGAATGCAAAGATCTGTTAGCGCTAAAATACATATATTTACAAGATGAAATAGAGGAGAACTCTTTGAACAATACCTGGTCCACTTACTTCTTACCGCAATACATTTGAAGGCTTTACAGTTTTACTTTGATTTAAAAGTCTTGGGCAGAATATTGGATGGGCTGATTCAAAATCCATAATGCCTCTATGTGTTCTAACATATTAAGATGAGACTGGGAGAAGAGAAAAAGGGAGATTCACATACAGGGTGGGAAAATTACAATGAGACCATAATGGTTGCTCTTCTCTTTGATGATTCTCAAAATTTACACTAATGGAAATTATATGTTGATTGTTTTACATGGTGCAAAAGAATCCTACATAATAATTGTATTTATTATTTATGAAAATTGTCCTCCTACGTGATTATATTATATGGGGTTCATTAATGTGGAACTGTCTGAAATGTATATTATCTACAGGCAAATGTTTACAATGGATTTTGCAGAAGTGCCATTTTTTAAGATTCAGTTGCAAATGCTGATACCATTCAGAATTCAGAATTTTAAGGCTAACTACAGCCACTTGTTATGATTCCATTTTGTTTAAAAAATTTCTTAGCCTTCATTTACAGTTTCTGTATTCTTCATATCTCTAGTTTTCCTATGAAATCCAAATTTTTAAAGAAAAATGTTATTTCATTTTAAAAAAAATACTTAACATGGTTTCTGACACCATTTAGATTTTGTTATGGGCACTGCCATTTTGCAAATCCCATTGTTGGATCTGTGGTTGCGGAAGTTAAAATGATGGATTTAGAGATCGGCACTGTTGGCCATGTTTTCTTCCAAATTCGTGAATATTACCCTAATGACTCAGTGCTGTTTTTTCTTTTTCATACTTTTTGACAATTTTGATTTCTGTGTTTTGTATTTGGTTTCGCAAAAGTGCACTTTGATTTTGATTTCTTCATGTGTCTTAATTATGTCTAATTTTCTGGTTCATCCCTTTCAAAATACTGTCTCTCTATTTGAGTCAGTATACCACCATACAATGATTATGAATGACTAAAATATAATATGTGAAAGTGAATATAAATCTACAGACTACCATGATTACATAATTTAAAAACATAATTACAATTTTTAGGAGCAAAATAGTTGGATTGGCAGTTCTGGCTTAAGTGTATAATTACATATATATAGAGAGAGATTTTATGGAGGGGGCGGCACGGTGGCGCAGTGGTAGCGCTGCTGCCTCGCAGTTAGGAGACCCGGGTTCGCTTCCGGGTCCTCCCTGCGTGGAGTTTGCATGTTCTCCCCGTGTCTGCGTGGGTTTCCTCTGGGCACTCCGGTTTCCTCCCACAATCCAAAGACATGCAGGTTAGGTGGATTGGCGATTCTAAATTGGCCCTAGTGTGTGCTTGGTGTGTGGGTGTGTTTGTGTGTGTCCTGCGGTGGGTTGGCACCCTGCCCAGGATTGGTTCCTGCCTTGTGCCCTGTGTTGGCTGGGATTGGCTCCAGCAGACCCCCGTGACCCTGTATTCGGATTCAGCGGGTTAGAAAATGGATGGATGGATGGATTTTATGGAATAATACATTTTATTCAAAATGTTATTGTTATTACCACTGTAAGCGAGCTGAGGTACATTAGTATTGCATTTTGCCAAATCTTTTATATATTATACTTGATAGAATCCCTTGAGGATTTGATTTTGTAAATTTTTTTTTATTGTTATTGTTTTTTATTAAATTATATTGATTTTATTGTAATCATTCCATACAAATAGATCAATTTTTAAAAAAATAGGATTGAAAACAAATCAACCCCCACCCCTGAGAAAGAGAGCATGGCCAACAGAATAAAACTTAAAGCTGGTAATAATAAATAAATTGATGAGCTTAATAGACAGATACAGATAAATTGAGAAGAAAAAGAAATGGGACGAGAATCTGCTTCCTCAGTGCTTTAAGAGCTTATTCTAAAATATTATTGATGAGATCCTGCCAGGTTTTGAAAAAGTTCTGAACAGATCCTCTAAGTGAGAATTAGATTTTTTCCAATTTCAAATAAAACATCAGTTACCCAGTGACTTAAAAGAGGAGAGTTAGGAGTCTTCCAGTTTAGCAAAATAAGTCTGCGTGCCAATAGTGTAGTGAAAGCAATCACAGTTTGTTTGTCCTTCTCCACTAAACCCATCTGGAAGGAGGGATTGTGACACCAAGGCTGTCTGAAAGGCACTTAAACATTTTGGTCCAGAATGATGTTAATTTGGTGCAGGCCCAAAACATGTGACCCAGTGAGGCTGGAACTTGATTGCAGCATTCACAGGTTGGATCTTGCTCTGGAAACATTTTGGACAATTTCAAGCAAGACAGATGTGCTCAATTATATCATTTTGAGTTGAATAATTGTATGCTTTGCACATATGGAGCTCGAATTAATTCTCTGCATTGCTTCCTTCCACTCCTTTTCTGATATGTTGAGTGATAGATCTTTTTCCTATTGTCCTCTTGGATCTTTGAAAGGGAGGGATTGTAAAATATTTTTATATATTGCAGAAATGCTGTCTGAGTCCTCGAGACTGATCAATATTTTTCCAGCATAGAGGAAGGTGGAGATGGGAAAATCGGCAGGTTCTGTTTAACAAAGTTTCTAATTTGAAGATAGTGAAAGAAATGTGTTGCTGGAAAATTAAATTTGGAATGCAATTGTTGATAGGATGCACAGATTTTGTCTATATAAAGATCTCTAAGCAATTTAATCCCAAAATGTTTTCCAGATATTAAAAACTGCATATGTTTGTGAGGGTTGAAAAGGTGGTTCTCATGCAGAGGTGCCACAGATAAAAGATTCTCCATCTTAAAATGCTTTCTACATTGGTTCCATATTCTGAGTGAGTGAAGCACAATTGGGTTATTAGTATATTGGCAATAACTTGCATTTATTGGGGCACAAAGCAGGGAATATAAAGAAGTACTGCAGGATTTTATTTCTATTGCGGACCAAGCCTGTGTATGTTCATCTATTTGTGTCCAGGTTTCTATAGCTTGTGTGTTTGCTGCCCAGTAATAAAACTGAAAGTTAGGTAGAGCCATGCCACCTTCTGTCTTAGGTCTATCTTTTGGATATGTGGATGTTTTAAGTTCCAAATAAATGAGGTTATGGCTGGATCTAATTGTTTAAAAATGATTTATTGATGTGTTTTGGAATGTTTTGAAATAAAAGAGAAGCTTAGGAAGGATATTCATCTTAACAATGTTAATTCTTCCAGCTAGAGTGAGATGAAGGGTTGACCATCTATGCAAGTCTTGCTTAATTTTTCCATACAGATGGCAAAATTTTGTTGATAAAGAGCTTTATGTTTACTTGTGATATTTACCCCTAGGTATTTAAACTGATCTGCAATAATAAAAGGGAAGGTGTCCAATCTAATATTGTATGCTTGAGAATTCACTGGAAAGAGCACACTTTTATTCAAATTAATTCTGAGACCAGAGATCTTTTGAAATTCTGTAAGTGCTGTTAAGACTGCAGGCACAGTATTTTGTGGGTCTGATATATACAACCATATCATCTGCATATAGAGAAATTTTCTGTTCCAGTCCTTCTCTGATAATCCCCTTTATCCGATAAGCATTTGGACAGTGAACTGCCAGTGGTTCAATGGCGATTGCAAATAGCAGTGGTGACAAGGGGCATCCTTGTCTGGTACCACGTTCTAGTTTAAAGTAGTCTGAACAAATGTTGTTAATACAAACTGAAGCTTCTGGATTGGTATACAGTAGTTTGATCCATGCACAAATATTCGGGCCAAACCCAAATTTCTCTAATGTAGTGAAAAGGTAGTTCCATTCAATCATATCAAATGCTTTTTCTGCATCCAACGATAATAATATCTCTGGGGTGTTTGACTTGCAGGTGAATATATTATATTAAACAGGCGTCAGAGATTGGAAGCTAAGTGTCGGCCTTTAATAAATCCAGTTTGATCTTCTAGCTAGGACTTACAAGAGTATCTTAACATCATTATTCAGAAGTGAAATTGGTCTGTATGATGCACATTGTAATAAGTCCTTATTTTGTTTAGGAAAGATGGTGATTAATGCTTGGCAAAACGTTTGAGGTAGAATTTGATTGTCTCTATCTTCTGTAAATGTTGCTAATAAGAGAAGAGCTCGCTGAGTGGAGAATTTCTTATAAAATTCGACAGGGTAGCCATCAGGGCCTGCTAGTTTTCCGCTTGAAGTGACTTTATAGCATCTAGTAATTCTGATAGCGCCAGAGGTTTATCCAGTTCCTCTGCACTAAAAGTATCTATTTGTGGTATCTGTAATGTATCCAGAAATGCATTAGATTGTGTGTTGTCTTCTTTGAACTCAGTAGAATATAAGGATTTATAGTAGTCTCTAAATGTGTGCATTATATTTGTATGGTCAATGATTTTATCTCAGTTCGTGTTGGTGATTACTGGGATTGTATTGCGAACTTCTTGCTTGTGGCTTTGTTGAGCTAAGAGCTTATTAGCTTTCTCTCCATGTTCATAGTAATGATGTCTTCATTTAAAAATGAGTTGTTCAGTTTATTTAGTTGGTAAAAGGTTGAGCTCTGGATGCAGAGCCTGCCTTTTCCTATGAAGAGCCTCACTTGGACACCTGGCATGTTCTTGATCTATTCTAGTAATTTCGCTGGTTAGCTCTGATACCTTCTTGGTTTCTAATTTATTTCTGTGGGAAAGATATGAAATAATCTGTCCTCTTAAGAAGGCTTTTAGAGTTTCCCAGAGTATTTCTGCAGCGAAGATATATTTGTCTCTAGGAAAAAACTGATTTGTTTTGATATAAATTCTATACAGTTCTCATCTGCTAATAGAAGTGGGTTAAGACGCCATCTTTGAGATGAGTACGTGGGGCATAATGATTTTAGCTCCAAGATCAGAGGGGCACGGTCAGAAATAACAATTGCTTCATACTTGCAAGATTTAATCATAGGCAAGAAATTATTATCTATAAAGAAATAATCAATTCTTGAGTAGCAATGATGCACTGGTGAGTAGAAGGAATATGCTCTTGAGTTTGGGTTTAGAAACCTCCAGGGGTCTGATAAGTGGTCAGTTAAAAACTGTGTAATTGTCTTTGCAGTGTTAGATGTTGTCCCCCCTGTGACAGGAGACCTATCTAAGAGTAGATTTAAAACACAATTAAAGTCCCCAGCCATTATAATTTTATGAATGTTCACATTGGGAATAGATGCAAATACATTTTGCATGAATTCCCTATCATCGACATTGATTGCATAAACATTTATCAAAATCAATTAACAGTTAAATAAGTTGCCCATGACAATCACATATCTCCCTTCAGGATCAGATACTACATCTGATGCTACAAATGAGACTGTTCTATGTATGAGAATTCCCACACCTCTAGTTTTCTTTGTAAAGTTAGAATGGAACATTTGGCCAGTCCAGTCATTTTGCAGCCGGAACTGATCTTTGCTTAATAAGTGGGTCTCCTGTAAAAATGCTATTTTAGCGTTTAGACCTGTTAGGTGAAAGAATACTTTCTTTCTCTTTAATTTGTGATTCAGGCCTTTAACATTCCAGCTAAGAAAGTTAACTGTCCTGTCATGGAGACATTGATTCTGTAGTCTTGGTTAACTGGAAGTGAGACAGCTTTAACCTTAATTTCCAATTTTCCCACGAGTTATTGCCATGCAGCCTATTGTTACATTGGAAGTTATAATTATAAGGATTAAAAGGATAGATTAGATGTAGCCTGCTCTCTTTCTCTTCCCCCTTTTACCCCCCCACTCCATTTTGCCTCCCCATGTGAGGCTGGACCCCACTTCACAAAGTCCCAGTCCTCTGACATACCTAGAGATAGAGCATGTCCAAAACAAGCCCCCAGCAGCAACTTTGAGGATTATAAAGTAGGGATTATCTATCTATACTGATAAAAGGCAAAGCCCTCACTGACTCACTCACTCACTCACTCACTGACTGACTTACTCACTGACTCATTACTAATTCTCCAACTTCCTGTGTAGGTAGAAGGCTATAATTTGGCAGGCTTATTCCTTACAGCTTACTTACAAAAGGACAACGTCTACCATGTTGAACTTTCTTATTTATGGCCCCATCTTCACGAAATTTGGTAGGCGGCTTCCCTGCGCTAACCGAAACCGATGTAATGCATTTATTTCGATGGTATGATGCCAATGTCAGCCGCCATATTGAACTTTCCAACGTCACTAATTTTCCAACTTCCCGTGTAGGTAGAAGGCTGAAATTTGGAAGGCTCATTCCTTACAGCTTACTTACAAAAGTTAAGCAGGTTTCATTTCGAAATTCTACGTGTAGCGGTCATAACGGTCAACTACATCCGCCATGTTGAACTTTCTTATTTATGGCCCCATCTTCTCAAACTTTGGTAGGCGACTTCCCTGCGCTAACCAAAACCAATGTACTGCATTTACTTATTTCGGTGGTATGACGCCACTGTTGGCCGCCATATTGAACTTTTCAACAGTCTTTGTTACTTATGTCCCCATCTTCAAGAAATTTGGTACGCGGGTTGCCAATGCTAACTGAATCCTACTTCCGTACATATATACGTCCTTAGACTCCAGCTCAGTCACCGTGTGAGGCGGCGTGAGGCCCACGTTGTTGGCTGCCTGCCTATATAAGACCTGCCATCGCTCCAGTCTCTACATTCCCTTCCTTGCTTCGCCACGGGATTCACGTCTCCCTGCTGATAACTACAGCCTTTTTATTTAATCCACGGCTTCTCCGCTGTTTTATTGTTCATTTATTACGATTATAGTTATTGTGTAGGTATTTTAGACTTACTTTACATTGTTCAGGTAACCATTTCCTTTATCATTCCAACCGCATTCCCCATTAACATGTCTATCGAGGTGATCACCATCGATCAAAGAACTGTCACTTACCGAGTGGTTTTCATGCCCGGAGATGGCACCTATCTTTTCCATTCTCTTTGTTACATATTGCACAGCCATATCAGGCTCACTCTTGATATATGGCGAAACATTGTGTCTTATGTATTGAATGACTGGGACAGGTTCAAGATGTGGACTGATGACGGTACAGGAGATAATTATACTACACAGGAGCACTATAAGAGTGAAATGCTTAAGCCCTTCACCTATGCATCTGCATGTGAGTTGATGGCTGCCGCTGAATTGTTTGGTTGTCACTTTCAAGTGTACCGAAATGGCCAAATATTTTACACCTTTGGACAACCACCAATGCCTCTTAAACATCTTAGATTCACAGGTGACGATTTCAGTAGTGGACACTTTGATGTTTATGAATATTTAAACTCTCAAAAGCTGGATGTGAAGTTATCGATGAAACCGGTTGTATACTTAACAACGCTTGACAGATGCCGAATGTCACTTCAATACAAGTTCTGGAAATACTGTCGTAATTGAAACAAACCATGAAACTCAAACCGATTATGACAGCAGCAATCCAAGCTGTGAGATTTGAAAGAGGATTACTGTTCACATGGCCAACTGTACGTTGCATGCTCAAGAGTAAGCTCAGTGTACAGCTTGGTCATATTACAACCGGAGGGCCGAACTCACAATGTGGTATACAAAGAGATCCTTATCAAATAATTATTGGTATATTTTATCTATGTTTAAAACTTTTTAATTTTCTTCTTAATAAAAATTTTAAGGCAGTACTTCGCCACTGCGAAGCGCGGGTATTTTGCTAGTTGTCGATAAAGTCGATAAAATACTATAAGCATAAAATATAATCTTCAGCAGTCTTGAAATATTAAGACATTAAACCCAGGGAATGGTGTTTAAAAGTGTCCCTGGGTAAGCATAGTAAACCCTAATGCAATAATAACAATAACAATAAACCAAGGGTATGATGTTAAACAGTCTCCTTTAGAATATTTATAATTGAAACATAAACAAAATGTGGCAGAAAAGAAAAAAAGATGTATAATTATGGTACCCGTTTTGGTGCAAGCGGATCAGAAAGCAGGTAATATCTTCTTTCCATGCCATAACAGGATGCGACTCACTATCGTATTTCAAAAAAGTGTCGGTATCCACTTTCTTAATTCCTTTGCTGCTTCCTCCGTGGAGGAGAAGATGTGATATTTGTCTTGAATATCCACTTTCAGTTTGGCAGGATACAAGAGGCTTTATCTGATATCAGCTTGAGGATTTGATTTGATACAGTAGTCAATCCAGAACTAAAAAAATCTGATGTTTGAGAGTGCATCTAAAATTTTCCTATTATCTTTGTGTTCAAGTAAGTGAAATATTAATTTTTTTAACCATAGTTTGCTGTGTTTTATTCAAATTATACATATACATGTGTATACACCCCGGGAATTTTACAATAACCTGTCTATTACATATTAGCTCTTGTAGTTTATTATTATAAAGTATTTTTTCCCGTATATACCCATTACTTGACACCTGAAACGATTTCACATTGCAAACTAACTGTGCTATGTATTGCAGAGACTGCAGAAAAGAATAACTGCTCAACAAATGAATGTGCATTATGTGTTCATTATCACACATTTTATTTGCAGTGCTATAAAACATAAGCTTTATTACATAAATGCATAAAGAGAGACAAGCCCGATGCTGAAACAGATCCCATTTTAAAGAGGACTCTGACAGAAATGATTTATTTATAAGCCACAGTGTTTCGCCTTTGAAACACTCTAGATTTTAACATTTGAATGTTAAGCTTTTTAATATTAAGTCTGCATATGTATGGGATTTTTATTTCCAGATTAATCATGTTCCTTTGAGTTGAAGTCAACAGCATGTCCAACAGAATGTCTAACGGTGTTACATAACAGTATAATTTGTTAAATTCACGAATCCTTAACAAATATGGTAATTTTCTTTTATTTTCTAAAGTCTGTATATGGCATCAATTTGTTGTGTTGGTTATCTGTGTTAAGAGTCTTTTTGCAAAATTTCATTGTAATAATTTCTTAGTAATTAAATTTCATTGTATTGCATAAAATGTATTGCATTAGAGAATGGGGGCCTTTCATTTTTTTTCCTTTAGTGTAACTCTGTGTAACTAGCCAGTTGACTGTCTATTCTCCATCATTCCTTTTTCTAAACTCGCTTTATTTATTGTTGCAAAGAAGCTGAAGCCCATCCCAGCAAACATAAGGTGAAAGACAGGACAAATCCTTGGACAAGTAACACATACACACTCACGTGCGCGTGCACATACTAGTGGCAGTTTAGCATCACCAGCCCACCTATCCTCCGTGTCTTTGGATTGTGGAAGGATACCAGAGCACCCACAGAGAGCCCACACAATCATGACAAGAACTGGCCAACTTCACACAGAGAGGACTCAGGAAATGCACTCCAGTCTCCTTACTGTGAGGTAGCAATGCTACAACTGTACCAGCTTGACATCTCCATTCTACACTCATAATTTAAAATACTGTATAATTTAATGTACTATACAATTGAATGTACTCACCATTCTGCTAGTAAGAAATCAGTTCATAGACAGTCCTTGAGGACACTATTGAGCTCTCATTTGTGTGTATACCATACTTGTTTGGAACCACTTCATTGTATTATTTGCTGTCTAGTTTGGGGTTATTTTCCTTCTGTTAGATGGATTTCTCCCAAGTCCATGGCCTTTTGCTCAAAAAAGGATTTCCAACAAGATTTATCTGTACCACCACCATGCATCATGGTTGGGCTGGGATCCTTAGAAATATGTGTCATACTTGTATCAATCACAGTGGTTAGCATTAATGCTAAAAACTGCAATGTGGTCTCATCAGATCATGGACTCTGTTTAGTCAATGAGTCCCTTCATGCTTATGGAGAGTTGCAATTTAATTTGAGAATAATTCCAAAAATGAATTTTATTTGTCTTCACTGTCCCACTTTTGTGATGCACCTGGGAAAATAATGTCACGGTTCACACTTTGCCCCTCATCAACAGTGCAGTACATTTACTCTCAGATTAGATTCACACCCACATTCTAGTTGTATAGGATGCTATGTTCTACACAGAATCACAAATGTATTGTGTTTCTTCTCTTTATTATGGATCACACTGCATTTGGGTGTCAATGCCTTGAATATTTTGGTGAATCTAAATATTTTTATTCCATATTGGCTTGTATACATTATTAGCATAGTGATTCCGAGTATCAGGCGTGATGAAAGGGTGTGAGGCCATAAGCTTCACAACCAAATAGGATGTGAAAAGCATTTTTCCTAAAAGGCAATCTGAAGCAAATAAGTTCTAATATGAATCCCAAACTCAATAATGTATGTACTGTACCAGAAGAGGAAAGACCACTAAGTCAAAAACAGTAAAGAAAAGCTATGCTCACAAATGAACTCCGACAACATTTAATGAAAACCTGAAAGAGTCATCTCATCCACCAGAATATAGAGAACGGTCCCTCAGGTGTGATGTAATGGTGGCCCTGTCACCACCCGCCCACAGAATACAAGGTGTTGCAATGATCCATTTTCCTTTATTTTGCCTTCTGTAGGAGATCTGAATACATGTGATGCATAAAAAGATGAGGTTTTGGGCCTTAGTGATTCTCACATCTCTTTTTGCCTTATGCAGTATTTTAAAAGTTGTAAACTTCTTATAGTAATACTGGTTTGTTTATGAATTGGGCATCACTTTTTATAGGGGATACATCAGCTGTTGTCATGGCAATCCTTCCCAGAGTCACTCGGGTGGAAATGGAAATACAGTTAAAAAAAGTAAACCAATTGGGGTGATTATTTATAATATTACTGACATTACTTCAGGGAATTGGTGTCCTGGGGTTCAAATAGTGGCTAACCTCTTTTCTATTTCAAATTTCCTTCCCACACCTCAAAGACTTGGATGTATGGGTATTGGTGATTGTAAAAATGTGTTTGTCCTGACTTTGGACTCAGTTCTGTCTGGCCACACTGGCCTTGCCACCTTAAAAATAATATCATTTGTTTTAGAATATTATATTATTTCAAAGTTCATATTTTCATTCAATCAGAAAACTAATAAAAAAGGAAACGATACTCAAAAGTATTTATCTTTGACAAGTAAAAAAAAGTATTTGATTTTAGAGTGATACTATTGACCATACATGATCAAAACCCAATTGACATCTTTGAATTTTATATTGTCTTTGAGTACCCAGTGTTACTTATAATGCTCCCGATGATATTGAAACTTTTTAGTATTTCTATTAAAAAGATTATTCATTCTGAAAGTCTCCACATTATTTACTAATCTCTGCAAACTACAAATGCTTTGTAGTTATTTTAAATCATTTAAAATGAATTACCCACACTTTCACATGATTTGTATTGTATACTGCTGACATCGTAATGCCTGTTTGTATATTACACTGCAGTATGTCTTAAGACCTATCAATATGGTGTTCCAGGAACTTCAAGGCCAGGTGGATGAAACTCTTCATGAAAATGAGGAATTGAAAGAGCAAGCGGCCATACTGGATAGGCGCAATAACCTACTGCAGTCAGAGCTGGATGAGCTAAGAACAGCCTTGGATCAAGCCGAGCGCAGTCGCAAACTGGCTGAGCAGGAGCTCATGGATGCAACTGAGCGGGCCAATCTGTTACACTCCCAGGTAGGCCTCATCAGTCTCCTCTAAGCATACACAGATGGTGCAGTAACAGTAAAATATAAATCTGGACTACATTCATAAGAGTCTCCATGACTTGTCCGTAAGTGGTGTTGCATGGCATTCTTTAGTTTTATAAACAGTATGTCTTGGACTGTAAAGTTTGTGTAAATATAGCTAGCTCCTTTGCAATGTGGAAAAAGAACAGCCAAAAAGTGGCTAAGTTAGATGGACCAGGAAATGAAGATCGTTTCAATGGAAGAGACAAAGAATATTTGGAAATCAGGTAGGGGCTGAAATCCAAAGAAACAAAAATAAAGAAAGCAAAAACAAAATTAGAAACACTGAGCGCATTAACCACAAAACATTATCCAAAAGTCAGTCAAAATTTTTAGTACCTTGTGTATGTTCTTTCCCTGATTCCTAATGCAATAATCGTAGAAAAAATGCGTCTTTGATCCAATATGTGGATAAAAGGTAAACAAGCTGCCGGCTTCTAAATTTAAGCATAATGATATTGAGAATGACAACAGAACATCATTTGCACCAATGACATGTCAGCAACTGCAACAAAAAAATGGGAATGATGACATCATCATATCAGCAGAAAAAATGAACACTACAACCCAGTCCACAATAGTAAAGTGACACATAAATGAGATCCCTATGCAAAACCTCAGAAGTTGGTACTACAGTTGTAGACACTGTAGTAAATTAACATGAGCCCATATGTAAAAGTCAAAGGCAAAACCACATAAGAAGTATCCATAATTTTGTGATTGTGTATCATGAATTACATTTCTTGTGCTTTGCTCTAATTGTTCTCCTGTTAATAACTCACATCAATTATATAAATTCAAATACCCAAGCTCTTGACTTGATAAAATATTTTGCATTTTTTCATGATTTTAAAAACTATTTGTTTTTAGCTTCTTCTTCTTTTGGCTGCTCCAATTAGGGGTTGCCACAGTGGTCCAACCTGAGTCAATCCTGTAATGTACTCCTTTCTAATCCTGTACATCCTCATCACACCCAGCTTTGTTTCCTGCTTTCTGGTCAGTGCCACCGTCTCCAGCCCATATAACATAGCCGGTCTCACTACCGTCCTATAGACCTTCCTTTTCACTCTTGCTGATACCCGTCTGTCACAAGTTACTCCTGACACTCTTCTCCACCCATTCCACCCTGCCTGCACCCTCTTTTTCATCTTCTCTTCCACAATCCCTGTTACTCTGTACTGTTCATCCCAAGTATTTAAACTCATCCACCTTCACCAACTCTATTCCCAGCATCCTCACAATTCCACTGACCTACCTCTCATTTACACACATGTATTCTGTCTTGTTCCTACTGACCTTCATTCCTCTCCTCTGTAGAGCATATCTCCACCTCTCCAGGGACCTGCTCCCTACTCTCACTACAGATCACAATTTCATCAGCAAACATCATAGTCCATGGAGACTCCTGTCTAATCTCATCTGTCAACCTGTTCATCACCATTGCAAATAAGAAAGGGCTCAGAGCCGATCCCTGATGTAATCCCACCTCCACCATGAATGCATCCATCACTCCTACCACAGACCTCACCACTGTCAACCTTCCCTCATACATATCCTGTACAACTCTTATATACTACTCTGCCACTCCTGATTTCCTTATACAATACCACAACTCCTCTCGAGGCACCCTGTCATATGCTTTCTCCAGGTCCACAAAGACACAATTCAACTACTTCTGCCCTTATCTATACTCCATCAACACCCTCAGAGCAAACATTGCATCTGTGGTGATCTTTCTTGGCATGAAACCATACTGCTGCTCGCTAATCATCACCTTTCTTCTCAACCTAACTTTCAATACTCTTTCCCATAACTTCATGCTGTGGCTCATAAATTTTATCTCCCTATAGTTAATATAGCTCTGCACATCCCCCTTATTCTTAAAAACTGGTACCAGTGCACTTCTTCTCCACTCCTCAGGCATCCTCTTACTTTCCAAAATTCTGTTAAACAATCTGGTTAAAATCGTCACTGCCATCTCTCCTATACACCTCCATGCTTACACAAATATGTCATCTGGACCAACATCCTTTCCATTCTTCATCCTCTTCATAGCTGTCCTTTCTTCCTCTTTGCTAATCTGTTGCACTTCTTGATTCACTATCTCCACATCATATAAACTTCTCTCTCTCTCTCTCTCTCTCTCATTCTCTTCATTCATCAGTCACTCAAAGTACTCTTTTCATCTGCTCAACCTACCCTCCTCACTTGTGAGTTTATTTCCATTTTTATCCTGTATCACCCTAACCTGCTGCACATCTTTCCCAGCTTGGTCCCTCTGTCTAGCCAATTGATACATGTCCTTTTCTCCCTCCTTAGTGTCCAGCCTGTCATGCAACTCATCATACGCCTTTTCTTTAGCCTTCACCACCCCTATTTTCACCTTGCACCTTATCTCCTTGTACTCTCGTCTACTTTCTGCATCTCTCTGATTATCCCACTTCTTTGCCAACCTCCTCTTCTGTATACTCTCCTGTACTTCCATTACCAGGTTTCCTCTTCCTCCTTCCTCTGTCCAGATCTCATGCCAGGCACTCTTCTTGCTGTCACCCTTACTACTTCTGCAGTAGTTGCCCAGCTATCTAGTACCTCTTCACTGCCACCCAGTGCCTGTCTTACCTCCTCCTTGAACTGAACCTTGCAGACTCCCTTTTTTTACCTTCCACTGTTTGATCCCTGGTTATACCCTCACTCTCCTCCTCTTCTTGATCTCCAACATCATCCTACAGACCACCATCCTATGCTGCCTAACTACACTTTCCCCTGCCACTTTGCAGTCTCCAGTCTCCTTCAGATTGACCCTCCTGAAAAGGATATAGTCTACCTGTGTGCATCGTCCTCCATTCTTTTATGTCACCCTATGTTCTTCCCTGTTCTTAAAATACACATTTCACCACAGCCATGTCCATCCTCTTTCGCAAACTCCACTATCATCTGACCTTCTTCATTCCTCTCCTTCACAGCATACCTATCAATCACCTCCTCATCCCCTGTGTTACCTTAACCAACATGTCCACTGAAATCCTCTCCAATCACCACTCTCTGTTCCTTGGGTACACTGTCCATCAAGTCATCCAACTTACTCCAGAAACCTTCTCTCTCATCCACTGCACACCCAACTTGCTGGACATATGCACTAACAATATTCATCATCATACCTTCAATTTCCAGCTTCATAATCATTACTCTGTCTGACACTATTTTTACCTCCAAAACACTCTTGACATACTCTTCCCTCAGAATAACCCCTAAACCATTTCCCCTCCCGTGTACACATCCACACCATGATAAAACATAAAAAAACAAACTATTGTAGCTAAATTCTATGACCTGTGCATTAAATGGCTATCATTTCTTTCATTTTACAGAATACCAGCTTGATCAACCAAAAAAAGAAATTAGACAGTGACATCTCCCAGATGCAGCAAGAAGTGGATGAAGCTATTCAAGAAGCTAGAAATGCAGAGGAAAAGGCCAAAAAGGCAATTAATGATGTGAGTTATTCTGATTTATTCTTAATCCCGAAATTAACATTTCTACTCCATTCTTCTTATGGTTGCCAAAACTCATTGGTTCTGCACATGTTTATATCAAGCAGTTTATGAAAACATTTGAAATGCAGGCTATTGAAACTGGAAATGTGAAATTGTTAGGCTGAAGTGTTCTTGATGTTGTGCACAATGAATATTGTAAAGATCAAACCATTATTCACAGTTTAGGTAATAAATGATTATTTATTACATTATATAACATTTGCAAACTGTCTCAGTCAAAATTCGAGTGACATATAGTCACATTCAGAGAAAACCAGGAACCAACCCAGGACATGACACCAGTCAACTGCAGACATTTATTACATTTCTTCTTTTAATGTTTTGGGGCAAAATAAAGTATATCTTATCAAAGAATTCAAAATTAAATTAATATAATTCAGTTAGCTTTGAAGAGACAATTTTGCATATCAATTCATACATTTTTGAATCTGACGAATTGAGGTAAGAGTTGTAATTGTGTGTGTTAGACGCATCAGACACGAGGTAGGAGGTAGCCTTGCCTGGGACACCATACTCACACCCAGAGTCTCACCTGCTAACACTGGGACAATTTAGATTTGGCAATCAAATTAACAAAATTGTCTTGAATAAAACCTCATGAGTGGACTCCATGAAGATGGTGTCCATGGGAATAAGTCTGGCTGATGCCAGCTTGTAAGTTTAAAATATGCTCTTCAAGAAGGATACATTGGAATAGATGAATGCTGATAAACTGTAAATTTCAACATTTTAAAAACTACAAAACATGCCTTAGTAGTACAGCTTCTCAGCATTGTTTTGAACAAGTTAGATTAATGATACATGGTAAACTATGTCGAACTGAATGGTCTGCACTCATCAAAATATTCTTATTTTCTTGCATCCTTATATTACAGGCAGCTATGATTGCTGAGGAGCTTAAAAAGGAGCAGGACACAAGTTCTCATCTGGAGAGAATGAAGAAAAATATGGAACAGACTGTGAAGGACTTGCAGATGAGACTAGACGAAGCAGAACAAGTTGCTCTAAAAGGGGGGAAAAAACAAATCCAGAAGCTGGAATCGAGAGTAAGAAAGCACATTGGAATATGTGAGTATGTTCATCAAATGATTAATTGTTTAAAGAATTAAAATAATCTTTTTATGGCTTAGGTCAGGGAATTGGAGAGTGAGCTGGAAAGTGAGCAACGCAGACACAATGAGGCCCAAAAGGGACTTCGCAAGTATGAACGCCGAATCAAGGAGTTGACCTTCCAGGTAGCTAATTGTATTTTTTTAACGCTTGTTGGCAGTTAGTACATTTGTTCAAATGAAGTATCATGGGGTCATGGAGTGTGTCCTGGCAGCATCAGGCACAAAGCAGGACATAATGATGGGTGGAGCAACAGTCCGTTGCAAGGCACTCCCAACACTCAGACCCACAGTCAGTTATCATGGGCCAGTTTAACATCAGCACTCAACCTAACATGCACATTTCTGGGATGTGAGCAAAGTACCTGGAAATAAATCTGTACAACTATGGTGCAAACTCCACATAAAATATCTGGGTTCTAACCCAAGACAGTGGGACTATGAGATCACAATGTCGCTCAGCAGTAAGTACAGAAACTGGATTGTTTTTCTCTTAAGACAGAGGAAGATAAAAAGAATCTCATGAGAATGCAGGATCTGGTTGACAAGATGCAGCTGAAAGTGAAGAGCTACAAGCATCAGGCCGAGGAGTCAGTGAGTGCTGCTTTCCTTTTTATTCTTTCACTCTCTCTGGTCCTTTCTTTGTATGATTTGCCACAAGACAAACATTTTAGTTAATGTATATTTAAAGGCTTAAATTAGGCATGCTCCAATGCATCGAAGAAATTTTGCAAAGGTTTTTGATTAAAAGCATCTGATCTGATGTAAAAATAAAATTTTTCATAAAATGTGTCTGAAACAAAACAGTGACAATCACATTTTTGTTCTTGCTTAATCCCCATTAGTCCAGTAGTTAATTATTAAAGCTGAACAATATTTAGATTCTAGTGAGGGCCATGTCACATTACATGACTTTTCTAGCAATTTTTAGTTCAAGCTAATTTACACAATCTTAACAAGTTGGAGGCAGTCATCAACGTACACTATGAATCCAGTCAGCTAATGTCAACATACCCAGAAACTCATTCCTACTAATCCACAGCCCACTCCCACAAAATCAAACAGATTTGATTTTTTTCTTTAGTTATAGGGTTGGGTTCTGTGTTCAAGAGAGCTTACAATCCAGAAAGTACAATCTGAAAGTACAATGCATATAAAACAACAATGAGGAGTAAGGAACAAGGGTGTTTTGGACCGAAGAGAATCTTGTCTGTCTGATGTCTCATGTTTTATGCACCACGATAGAAGATGAACAGTAAAAGAGCAGAGGTTGTGGCTGAATTCACGTACATGTAAAACCTTCAAACAGCACCTGCTCCGTCAGGCAGAACGTCATTGGATGTCACAAAAGTGGCGCGCATGCCTATGCTAGAAGGTAGGCACTCAGTCACTAAATGTGACATTCCTTTCAATTGAAATGATCCAATGACAAGATCAGCAACTGTATTCAGCAAGTCTTATATACCTAATGACTAGAAGTTGCATAATATGACATTGATTTAAGATAGAAGCACATGTGATTGGTCATCTATTTTGACTCTGAATTTTACATTATGCTTACCTCCATCTTGCTTTATTTGTTTGTTTGAGTTTGATAATTCTGAATGAGTAAACGTGAACTCTGAGTGGTATTTTTGGAATTCTGTAGTGGAATATGAATTAACAGCAGGAAAATGCATTCTGTTTTTACGTTACATGCTAATTGTATATGCCTCACTGCATAGCTAACAACATATACAGTACAATAATAACAATACAATGGCCTAGAAGTAACTTCATTATTGACATAAAAAGAAAATCCATTTATCAACATATTTTAAATTACTACATCCAACTCAACAGCTACACACATCTGAAATCTATCCAGAAATAACAGAAAACTGCAGTGTCAAAAAAGATATTTAGTTAAATAAATAAAACAGAAAGATTTATAGCCCCACAATACTCACCAAACTACAAGACAGGATTTTCAGATGCACCTTAAATATTATTAGATTAAGGAATGGATTGCAAATCACAGTGCCACTGATTTTTTTAGAAGGGAGTTTCTCCCTGTGATAAAAAGAGAATGTGATGTAGAACTGCTGCCCTTCTTCCTCTGGCTCGCCTCATGTTATCTCACAGCATTGCTCAAATCCTTCTTTGACAATCTACAGCAGGCTTCATAAGTTCTTGACCGTTTCCAGGCAAAAGGATTCTTTTCTTGTAACTGTTTTTATTGGCTTCCTGATCTTCGAACTCGGTGTGCCTTTGCTAACTCCTATACAGTCTGATGCTGCTGGACAGGAACAATTTCAGATCACCGACCAGTCTTTTTATTTAACTCTTGAATTATGCTTAAGCATTCAAAGTGGCTAAACATCAATCCAGGAGTAAACCAAAAGCAGAATTTAGTAGCTGTATTAATTCACACACACACACTTGGCAGGGATTAGAAAAGCTTATGGACTATATAGTCAAATATAACCTAATTGTATGCACTGTTCTCTTCCTGACTGTGTGGCCAGACCAGCTCCAACTCCATAACTAAGTTAAATTTGCTGATGACATATCTGTCTTAGCCTAATCACCAATAATGATGAGCTGGCTTACTTGGCTTACAGAGAAAAGGTCTATCTATGGATTCGATCTCACCCTTAATGTCATCAAAACCAAGGAGCTGGTCAAAGACTACCAGAACCAGAAGGAAGACCATGCTGACATCTACATCAGATGGGGGATGCTGTTGAAAAGGAATGCAGCTTTAAATTTCATTGATAAAGTGAAGTGGACTGAAAACGTTTAATCTTTTATGAAAAACCCTCACTAGTACCTCCAGTTCCTCAGATGCCTCAATTCTCACTTGCTGAAACATATTCTGCTATGGCACCTGCTCATCTCAGGATTATTCAGCCCTGCAAAGGGCGGTGAAGACAATAAAGAATATTACTGGTACTCATCTACCTTTAGTTTAGAACATACTATATACAACACTCCAGCCTTAGAGGGAGAAAAGCGAAATAATTGTGGACCTCGGGCATCCTGTGCAGCTATTTTTCACACTTCTTCCTTCTGGCTACCAGTACAGGGTCATTGGTGCTTGTACCAGTAGATTCAGGGATGGTTTCCGTCCACATGCATTTTAGATGGTTCAAAAAATATTTGTCTGATGAAGTAGGTAAATATATAAATAAACTTAGGGGTTAAAACCCAGCGCCTTAGCCATTATGTATATATTTATGAGACTATAACTGTTATTGTATTGTTTTACATGTTTACCATTGGTTTTCATTTCCACTGCCATGCTGTTGCTGGCCACGAACACCAACTGCTGTGTAAAGCCTGGCACCATTGCTGTGCCACTTTAAAACGTGGTGGTGTACACATATAGTACTGATGTGTAAACTTTGATACATAGATAGATAGATAGATAGATAGATAGATAGATAGATAGATAGATAGATACTTTATTAATCCCAAGGTAAAAGCAAAGCCTGTGATAGCATAGTGCTAAAGCAGTGAAGAACAAATTAACGAAATATTACATTTAATAAGAGTACTATTTGGGTGGCACTGTGGCACAGAGGGTTGCGCTGCTGCCTTGCTGTAAGGAGACCTGGGTTCACTTCCCAGGTCCTCCCTGCATGGAGTTTGCATGTTCTCCCCGTGTCTGCGTGGGTTTCCTCTGAGTGCTCTGGTTTCCAGACATGCAGGTTAGGTGCATTGGTGATCCTAAATTGTCCCTAGTGTGTGTGTGTGTGTGTGTGTGTGTGTGTGTGTGTAACTGGCACCCTGCCTGGGGTTTGTTTCCTGCCTTGCGCGCTGGGATTGGCTCCAGCAGACCCCCGTGACCTTGTAGTTAGGATATAGTGGGTTGGATAATGGATGGATGGAAGAGTACTATTCTGATCTGAATTTTAATTAAGAATTCTGTTTTACATTTTGGTTCTGCTAAAAGGCTGTTTCTGATCACTGCCTGATAAATGACTATTCCTTTGAGCAACCTAAATAAATAAGGTTCCTTCTCTCTGCCACTCAGACAATTGCAACTCATTAAAAGGTTTGATAAATAATGTTAAACTACAGCTGTCTACCATGTCATGTGTCTATAGTTAATATATTTGTGTGAAAGGAAAACCTTTGTACAAAATATTGCCATACCTTTTAAAATTCACCTCATGTAATCTAAATATTTACTTTTTCTCTACAGGAAGAACAAGCCAACCAGAATTTAACAAAATACCGAAAACTGCAGCATGAGCTACATGAAGCTGAGGAAAGGGCAGAGTTGGCTGAATCTCAGATTAACAAACTTAAAAGTAAATCACGAGATGCAGGCGCTAAGGGTGGACATTCGAGTATTTATCCCCTTAAAATTCAAAGGGTAAGAAAAGAAAGCAATAATGAAAATACTCTTCTCATATAAAATCTCAATGTGTCATGTTTTTTTTTTTCCCTAGATGCACGCAGAGGAGTAGGATATGCAATAACATCCTGATTACTGGCAGTATGGATGCAAATATAAAGTTAGAATTTTACATAAAGACAGGCGTAAAAAAGAAGCACCACCTCCAAACCCCCTTTTATTTGCTGTCATTAAACCAATACTTATTTGATGTTTGTCGTTTGTTTTTTATGACTTTTTCCAGTGTGTAGCTTAGGTAAGATGCTCTGAGTGACTGTCCATCTTTAAATGATTAGCCCTACAAAAACAGAGTGTGCTGAGCTGCAGTCGTATGCATGGAGTTGCCACGCTGTCCTCATGTGCTCATTGCTATTAGATTGTAAAATTCATTAATGCTGCAGATAGCAAAACATCCATGGAGGTGGTGTGCATCACGTAGAAGTGACTTGTGTGCATTTAATGGGAAAACATTGCTTTATGTGTTGTTACATCAGTACTTCAGCTCTTTTTTAAATAAAACAAAATAGCTTTGTTGGAAACATTCAGTCAAAACTCATTTATTTTTCTTCTTTGTGCTTTGTAAACAATTTGTTGTGTTTTTAACCTAATACTGTATATGCTAAATTGTGAATTCCTTTGAACAAATAAATAAATAAGAACTTATAAAAATGTTAAATGATTGGTGTTCTTTTTAAATAAAAACAGATAGTTTGTCCCATTTTAAAGTTCCCGGTACCTCAAAATCATTTGTCTTTAAATCAAGACATCATGCCTTGATTTATATATTTTACAAAAAATAATATTTCTATCCTTCCATTTACATTCTAAACTTTCATTTATTTTACAGGGTCCTTGAAAGCTTAGGCAAATCTGTACTTAGAGAAGGCCAATTTAATATCATTTAGATATTTGTATATTATATATAAATGAGGACATCCATTAGAATATCTCATAGAATATTGGAATTCATGATGCTCTGCTTACCATTGTCAAAAAACGAAAACTGAAATGGTATGGCTACATCACCAGGGGCCTCATGTATAAATGGTGCGTGCTCAGTTTTGCGCACAAAATGTTCCACACTGTTTAAACCAACAAATAGTATGTTTTTCCTTGCCTCCACTTGGTATTCGCTGAAATTCTTCTATTTTCCCCCATGCTTTTGCCATTGCCTTTTCACAGAATGCTAAACTTAAGGGGCTGTTTATATTGATTTGCATATTCAAAGAGGCGTAATTCTGGGAGGAGCTGGGGTGGGGCAGCAGGCATGTGCATATGCATTACTTTTCACACTGACTGGGATTTATGGAGTGGAAGAACGTGGAAGTTGGTGTTCACACAGATTTATGCATCTGGATTTTTTGTGCCTATGCACATTTCTGTTTTGTTCTTACGCCATGTTTCAGTGTGAATTCTACGTATGGCATTATGCATGAGGCTCCAGGTCATCAGGCCTTTCTAAGACCATCATGCAAGACACAGTTGAAGGAAGGAGGAAGCATGGCAGACAAAAGAAGAGATGGAAGACATCAATAAATAGTGGATGGGCCAGCAGTTTAGTATCTCCCAGGAAGCTGTGATAAAAAGGGAGGGAGGGAGAGTGGCCATGAAAAAAAACAACATTGACATCAAAGGAGTGTTGTAGGAGTAACAGAGCAATACTGCAACTGTACCAGCACCAGTTATTATATTTATGACTGCATTTTAATATTTATTAACATTCCACAAAGCATTCATATTTTCTTATACATTGTTGTAGGGAGTATGATCTATACTAATAAAAGGCAAAGCCCTCACTGACTCACTCACTCACTAACTCATCATTAATTCTCCAACTTTACGTGTGGGTGGAGGGCTGAAATTTGGCAGGCTCATTCCTTACAGCTTACTTAAAAAGTTGGGCAGGTTTCATTACAAAATTCTACATGTAATGGTCATAACTGGAAGCTATTTTTCTCCATATACTGTAATGGAGTTGAGCTCAAAAGGCGTGGGGGAGATTCATGTGACATCATCACGCCTCTCACATAATCAAGTGAACTGACTGTCAACACAGTACGTAGAAAACCAGGAAGAGCTCCAAAAAGCGCTGAAGAAAACATGCATTATATAATTGAGAAGGCAGCGAAACAATAAGAAGAGAGTGAGTGACATATACTACCATATTCATGAGTGCTGCTACTTTGGAAACAAAGCACGGTGTAAACCTAAAGTTTAAATTAAGTTCATAGACAGGCTGCCGCTGGCGTTTATCATGCCCACAGATAATGCGGGATACAAATTTAATGATAGGACGCAGGATATAAACGAGAGTTTTGATCACTTTGTAACTAAGTTAAAATTGCAGGTGAAGGGCTGTGCTTATGCAAATTCCGAGACTGTGTTTGTGGGGATTGACAGTTAAGGCGGGTGGGGAGTCACGTCATCATCTACCCTCCCATTCACCTCATTTCGCTCTGAGCTGAGCTCCGCAGCTAACGCGGTCTTACAGAGGTGACTTTGTGACGCTGCCACCAAATACTCACAGAAAAATCCACAAGTTAATACACACGTTGTCTCTAGAGTTTCTCCACACTGAATCCTCCAGGCACTACTTACAAAAGGTTACATTGACAATCGTGTTACGTTATTTTTAAAATGTTTCCTTTTCTTAGCACAAGCACAGCTGAGAAGCTTCGATGCATATGCTCCATAACGCGTTAAGAAATAATGCATTTAATCACACTTTGCATTCCAAACAAAGGGGAACTTCTGTCAATGCATGATTTCCTGGTACACCGATTACATTGATCAGCGCTTCCCGATTCATTTTACCCTCGCACCCCCTTGGTTTGAGAAGTATGAAAAAATATGAGGTTAACACAGAAAAACAGATCACCAATTGAAGCTTTATGAATAATCGATTCGCCATCAATAATTGTTTTGGTAAAGCCATACTCAGTGTAATCCTCCTTCCATTTTATAATTTTTCCACCACTAGCCATGACTAAATGAACAGTAAAAAAGTAAGTGCGAAGTGAGGGTGACTTATTCAGGCAGGCAGGCGACAGCTCAATAGCTCAAATTTGGATATAAGTAGGTTCTATTTAGTCGCCAGAAATATCTTTGGTAGGAATGGAAGATGAATTTAGTCTTTAAATTTCTATGGTAAAGAAAAAGTTATGCAATGATGACTACATTTAACTATATAAAGTCAAAACTTGTATATATAAAGTCATTCCCGAATATATAAAGTCAAAACTTGATTATATAAAGTCACCCAGTCTGAGCCGAAACAGAATTGATTAGTTCATTGCTCGAGTCTTCGGGTTTGAGTCGTTCGATCATTACGTGACAGCCCCATAAGCTTAACCTATGCAGTCTGAGCCGGAAGAGAATTGAACGAATTGACTCAAAAAAAGGTTTGTTCATTTTGCTGTCACGAGATTCAAAGGTCCGAGTCTGTAAAATGATCCAAACTTCCCATCACTGCTGCGTTAGCTGCGGAGCTCAGCTCATAGCGAAATGAGGTGAATGGGAGGGGAGATGATGACGTGACTCCCCTACCCGCCTTAACTGTCAATCCCCACAAACACAGTCTCGGAATTTGCATAAGCACAGCCCTTCACCTGCAATTTTAATTTAGCTACAAAGTGATCATAACTCTCATTTATATCCTGCGTCCTCTCATTAAACTTGTATCCCGCATTACCCATGGGCATAACAAACGGCAGAGGCAGCCTGTCTATGAACTTAATTTAAACTTTAGGTTTACACCGTGCTTTGTTTCCGAAGTAGCAGCACTCCTGAAGATGGTTGTATATGTCACTCTCGCTTCTTATTGTTTCGCTGCCTTCTCAATTATATAATGCATGTGTTCTTCAGTGCTTTTTGGAGCTCTTCCTGGTTTTCTACGCACTGCGTTAACAGTCAGTTCACATGATTACGTGGGAAGCGTGATGATGTCACACGAAACTCCGCCCCCATGGCTTTCGAGCTCAACTCCATTACAGTAAATGGAGAAAAATAGCTTCCAGTTATGACCATTACGCGTAGAATTTCAAAATGAAACCTGTCCAACTTTTGTAAGTAAGCTGTAAGAATGAGCCTGCCAAATTTCAGCCTTCTACCCACACGGGAACTTGGAGAATTAGTGATGAGTCAGTCAGTGAGTGAGTGAGTGAGTCAGTGAGGGCTTTGCCTTTTATTAGTATATATATATATGCCAGCAACACTCATGACAATGACAAAACAATTACATTGTCAATCATGTTACGTTATTATTAAAATGTTTCCTTTTCTTTTACTTCTCCGCTGCCAAGCACGGGTATTTGCTATATATATATAGATAGATATATATATCTATATATATAGATATATATACAGTATATATATTGTGAACTGGGACCGGACACAGGCAGTCGGACATCATATGTTCACCCACAAACACTGTTTATTTACAATATATTTACAATTTGATTCTGTGCACTTCCCAGTGCCTCCAGCACCGTTCCCCAATGTCCAGGACTCACAGTCTCTGTGCCTCTCTCTTGGCCGCCTCCGCCCTCTCTCCAGCTCTGTCCTCTTCCACCCGACATCCACCAATGACTGGAGGGAGGTGGCCCCTAAATAGGAACCGGATGGGCTTCAGTTGCTTCCCGGCATTCTCCGTAGCCACACCCCAGTGTGGCGGAAGTGCCGCTGCGCACCGGGAAGCCGCCCAGGTGTCCCCTGTCGTCTTCCCTCCAGCACTTACTGGTGTGGCGGAAGTGCTGGGCTCCCGGGATATTCAGGCACTGGGGCGCCGCCTGGCGGTGGCCACGGGTCTGTACAGGGCTGGGCTTCAAGCCCTTCACCCAGGCCCCCAACATAACCAGGGCGGACGCCTCGGGTCTGGAGGAGGCACAAGCCTTCCTCCGGTCCTCCTGGGCGTCCCGGCCAGGCTCCAGCCCCGGCCGGGTACCACAATATATATATACTGTAAATATAGATATGATAGCAACACTCATATCAATGACAAAATTACATTAACAATCATATTACATTATTTTTTGAATTTTTCCTTTTCTTTTTCATAACTTCTTTAACACACTACTTCTCGCTGCGAAGCACGGGTATTCTGCTATATATATATATGTATTATGTATATATGTATATGTGTGTGTATATATATATATGTGTATATGTGTATATGTATATATACTGAGCAAAAAAAGAAACGTCCCTTTTTCAGGACTGTGTATTTCAACAATAATGTTTTAAAAATCCAAATAACTTTACAGATCTTCATTGTAAAGGGTTTAAACAATGTTTTCCATGCATGTTCAATTAACCATAATCAATTAATTAACATGCACCTGTGGAATGGTCGTTAAGACCTTAACAGCTTACAGAAAGTAGGCATTTAAGGTCACAGTTCTAAAACGCAGGACACTAAAGAGACTTGTCTACCGACTGTGAAAACACCCAAAGAAAGATGCCCAGGGTCCCTGCTTATCTGCGTGAACGTGCATTAGGCATGCTGCAGGGAGGCATGAGGACTGCTGATGTGGCTAGGGCAATAAATTGCCATGTCTGCACTGTGAGACGCCTAACACAGCGCTACAGGGAGACAGGAAGGACAGCTGATCATCCTGATCGGTACATCCGAATATCACACCTGCGTGACAGGTACAGGATGGCCACAACAACTGCCCGAGTCACACCAGGAACACACAATCCCTCCATCAGTGCTCAGACTGTCTGCAATAGGCTGAGAGAGGCTGGACTGAGGGCTTGTAGGCCTGTTGTAAGGCAGGTCCTTACTAGACATCACCAGCAACAAGCGCTGCCTATGGGCACAAACCCACCTTGCTGGACCAGACAGGAGTGGCAAAAAGTGCTCTTCACTGATGAGTCACGGTTTTGTCTCACCAGGGGTGATGGACGGATTCGTGTTTATCGTCGAAGGAATGAGCGTTACACCGAGGCCTGTACCCTGGAGTGGGATCGATTTGGATCGATGGCTAGGGCCATTCCCCCCAGAAATGTCCAGGAACTTGCAGGTGCCTTGGTGGAAGAGTGGGGTAACATCTCACAGCAAGAACTGACAAATCTGGTCCAGTCCATGAGGAGGAGATGCACTGCAGTACTTCAAGCAGCTGGTGGCCACACCAGATACTGACTGGTACTTTTGATTTTGAGCCTCCCTTCATTCAGGGACACATTGTGAAACATTTTTAGTTTATGTCTTATGGTGTGGACTCTTTTAGTGTTCATACAAATATTTACACATTAAGTTTACTGAAAGTAAAAACAGTTGAGAGTCAGAGGACGTTTCTTTTTTTGCTGAGTATATGTATGGATATGTATATATATATATGTTTATATGTGTGTGTGTGTGTGTATATATATATATATATATATATATATGTATATATATGACAGCAACACTCATCACTCACAACAGTGACAAAACAATTACATTGACAATCATGTTACGTTATTTTTAAAATGTTTCCTTTTCTTTTTCATAACTTCTTCAACACACTACTTCTCCGTTGCGAAGCGCGGGTATTTTGCTAGTTGATTAATAATCAATAAGATGGCCACTCAGCAGTATGCCATAATAATGTGGGATTAATTCAATAATTCGGCAATGCTCCTACTTTATATCCCTTACCTTTCTCTGTTTTAGGAGGTAGGCTTCTGGCCTTTAGACATATTTCAAGGTAACTGAGGCATCCCCATTTTAAGAAACAGAATAATACAATTTATTGATAAACATAAGAGGAGTAGAAGTGTGGTAACTGCATATATATTGATTTATAAGACTGAACATAGACAGACAGATGACATATAACACATAGGCTGGCTCTTTACTGGTATTTAGAGTTCTATCTTATCCTGGCAGAAATAAGCGGTTTTATGACACCAAGTCTTTAGGGTTGATGTGTGATGTGTGGAGCTATTGCTTTTTCGTTGCTCTCGGTTCACATGAAACAACCATTATGCATTGGAGTGCACTGTTTCTCTTTGCTACATGATCCTGGCCAGTGCTGTGGTGATGCTTCTGCTTCTGCTGTGTTTTGCCACTTTATAGGGAACAAGGCATTGGTCTTTCTGGCCAAATAGTTTAGATGCTGAAGTTCCCTTCTTGAAATAATAGCTGCTCCTAAGCAGAGCTCAGTGCTCAACTAGACAGACTGGATCTTGGCTCTCAGAATCACAAAGAGAAAAGTTTACTGTCTTCAGCTGTCCATGCAAGAGGCTCATAGTTTTAGTTTAAGAGCAGGTTTCAGATGTTTTCGTCATTTCTGAGAGTTCCAGCTCCCTGAAAGAATCCCCTGGGCCAGTGGCTTCCAAACTCGGTCCTGGGGACCCACTGTGGCTGCAGATTTTTGTTCCAACCAGGTTCACAATCGGTGAAAATAATCAATAACAACTGATCTCATTTTATTAGCTGGTCTTTTTTTTACTCTGCTCTTATTTTGCATTCAGAAAAACACAACAGTATGGTTTTTACATTTAAAAGGCATTTAAAAATATTTCTGTTTTTTTTCTAATGCTATAAATGCTTAACTCTCTTTTTTGTTATCCTGTTATTTTCCCCTTTTCCTTTGTAGTTTGCTCCCTTCGTTTAACTTCTAATATTGACAATTAACAATCAGCAAAGCAGACACTCAGAATGATGAAAGCAGCAACGACTTTAGTGTCAGACCTGCTAATTAGTAATAAATCAATTAAATAACCAGAACACCTAGAAAAGAAGAATAAAAATTAGATTGAAAATATGGTTACCAACTTAAAAAAAACCTACATATTCCCCATATAACTGCTTATTACATTTTAATAAAAATCTACCAAACTTAGTTTTGTAATTTATCCATTGACTCCAAAACACAGAAACAGGGAAATAATGACTCACTTAATTAGTCTAAGAGGCCAATGAAAAACAGAAGATGGTTGGAACAAAGACCTGCAGCCACAGGGGATCCCCAGGTCCGAGTTTGGGAAGCTCTGCCCTAGAGGGTGCCATGAGAGAATCCCCCAGAAAGTTCAGTGCGTGTCCAGTTATAGATAATGGAAAAGAGATGTCCAATATTGAATTGGAGACTTTATTAGGATTCCTCCAACCAAGTAAGATAAGTCAACACATAAGCACATACATTTTAGAATCGGTTTATATTTTGCATAATGTTATTCCAATTGATGTTATTTCACAGAATGCTTTTTAAGGGTACTAACACCATCTAAGAGACAAACAAATTGTTTTCCTCAGAATGGTGTGTTTGTGGAGCATTTCCAAATCAAATAACATAGCAAGGCTAGTGCTTGATGACATCATTCAGATTTTATCTTGTCTTTGATAAATGTTTGATCATTCAGATTAATACAGGTGTATGGGATGTACAATGTAAAATTCTATTACAGTATGGTGTGCAAAAATTAAGGATGAATGAATCTTAATATATACAGTAAATTTAATTTCTTATCTAAGATTTTAATTAATAGATTCCAATCCTGTCATTGCTTGGATCAGATAGTAATCCATTCCTTGAAATAAAATGAGACCAGAAATATCTCCAATACCTTCATCTTTACTAATCAATCGAGTTTTAAAGCTTATTTAGTTATTGATGGAAGTTTAGGGAGGCTGGGCAGGTTTTTAAACGATTCTGATTTGCACACAGAAAACGCTGAGTGCTACTGGAAGATTACATTGGAGTGTTGTTGTTCAAGGTCTATATACAGTTCTGTAAAGCTCCATATATTTGGTGACTTCCTTGTACTAAATTCTGCAAAGCTTATATTTCACATACCTGTATTGTAAAAATGCAAAGACACAGCCATTTAAAAACATAAGTTTAAGATTATACAATATGATAACAATTATTAAAATATTCATTTATCTCAGGGTCATTGGTTCCAGTACTGCCGTGGATAAACAAATGCTGAAGGCCCTTATATAAAATGGCATATGCATGGCTGGATTAACCATTAAGTAAAATAAGCATTTGCTTAGGGCATCAAGGGAAGGGGGCACAACAGAACTTTTCCATTGCTGGATTTACCATGGACCATATGATTCAAAACTACAAATGGTGCAGTTGAACCAAGATCCACAAAAAAGGGGCTCCCACCTTAAATGAAAAATTGTCGTACATACTGAATATAGAGAATAATAAAAAATCATAATAAAATTGTAATAATAAAGGTTAATGATGTATTTTAATTTTGGGAATACAACAAAATTACAATCTGGCAAGCTGATGTGATCGTTCTTGTCTTAGCTATGCCGGCTGTCCCGTTCAATCGTCCACAGAGAGTGAGTGCAGCTCATATACATGGAGGCACTAAATAATTAAGACTTCTAAATGTATTAATCCGTCCCTGGGCACGGTATTAACACATGACCTAAGCAAATCCTCCTGTATACTTAAAATGATCTCAATTACTTATAATACCTAATACAATCTAAATTCTATGCACATGGTTGTTATACTGTATTATTCAGGAAATAATGATTTCAGCATGATGTACAAATGATCTAAAATTTGATTTTCTCATCGATGGATAGCACTGTATGCTCCCTCTTAGCCTTTGAGGGATTGCTTTGACCATTTATTTATCTTTGGTTGAAACTTTAGTATTTAATGTACAGTGGTACTGATTACCTCTGCGTAGTCTGTGTGTCCAACTCTCATTTCTAGCTTACTTAACCTGTGTTTATAGACGGTTCCTGAGAGATGATAGATGGACTTACTTTTGTTGGATTGGGGGAATCCAGCAGTTCAACAAATTCAGATTTCAGTTTAAGTTTTTGGTTATTGATTGTTTAAACTTCTTTTATTGAGTGTCTTGATTTTCCATAATATGTGTATGTCTTATGTGTTTGCTTAAGAGCTGCTTTACTGTGAGAAGTGTAAAGAGAGAAACTGTTTCCTAAATCGTCTCCTAAACTGTCAATTGATAGGGCTCTAAAGTCAAGGTACAGGTAAGTGAGAAAGAACTTTCCTTTTCCTTTTCCTTTCCTGCATAAAAGGATGATTGCCGGAGAACGGGGTTAAGTACAGCAAGAATGCTTAATGTGAGGTGAGGAGACAACTGAAGAGCAGGGTGGTGGCTCAGCAATTGGCTGCCATGCTGAACGTTTACTCCTATGAGCCATTTTATTCAATTCCTATGGGCAACGTCATTCCTGGAGGGTCGCAGTGGCTGCAGGTTTTGTTACAAACCCAGTTGCTTAGCTAGAATCCGATCATGCAATTCTCAGACCTTATTTAATTTAATGGCTTGTCAGTCTGCATTGTTAGGTTCTTATATTATAGGTTTTTTTCCTTTCCAAGGATATCATCCATATGATTTGAAGCCTAAAATGAATCCTTTTCAGTCTGTCACATTTTTCTCTAAGTGTTTTATTAAACCAAGTAGTGAATGATGAACACACACAGGTGTAAATGGAAAAAAGTTTAATGAAGAGCTGCTTTTTTCTCATTTGCATTTTAATGCTAATAAAGAGCCATTAAAATCAGCGAAGGCAGCTGTTTAAGACTGAAATAAGCCGATAAGGGTGGGGAGCCTAACAAGGGAGAACACCAAAATGAAGCATCAAAATGTCACCTGAGTAATCAGCAATTAATGACTCATTAATAAACTGAGCTGGAAAAGAAAACCTGCATCCACTGCGGCCCTCCAGGACTGACACTGCCCACCCTTGTTGTAGATGAACCCTACAGCAGGGTATGACTACAGATTACTTCATTTGTGCAGATTTAGCGTAGTGCTAATGGTCAGTTCCATTTCTTCTTTTTTGGAACTCTCTGGATTTTTTTAAATGCTTCCGATCCGCTGTTGTAGAACCCACGGATATGGAGGGATGACATATTAAAGTTTATTTTGATTTTAAAACTTTCTGAGCTGACACTTTATTTAGTATACCACATTCGAGCAATTTGACGGCCTTAATGAGACCTGACACTGTCCTGCCATCTTCTCTTATCTGTCAACCCAAAAGAGCCTCCTGAAGCTACTCCTTTTGTTTGTTTTTGGAATATATTTATTAACTAGCATTTCTCTAAGAAGATACCAAGATATAAAAAGATGCTGTTTACAATAAATGTGTTTTTGTTATTACAGTGTATTGTTGCAGATGTTTCTTTATTCTGCCTTTCATCGCTGTTTAATTTCCTTCTGCCTCCTCTCTTTCTAAGACTTGCAGCAGGTGATTTGTTCTGCCGAGAAAATCAATGGCCGCTGTCTCCCAACAGTAAGAGATCTGCTCATCACCAGAGCGAAAAAGAGAGCAGCCAAAATAAACTCACATAGGGTTACTCCTAGATGTTTCTGCAACATATAACTGGTAACTGCATTGTTTTTCTATTTGTAAATACTTCATACTTGCTGAAATTATACCAATTGATATCTGTATTATTGGTATAGTTTTTCTATTTATTTGAGTTAACGATTGAAGTTTGTAAATGTTTTAAGAAATTGTTGCATTTGTGTAGTGGTTTGCACCGTGTCAGGTTAATGGTGGGTTGAAATGGTGTTGTCTTGAGTTGGTTATGTCTTGTATCCCATGTTTTGCACCTAACCAGAGTCGATTCTGTTATGTTTCACATGCTAGCAATACAGTGATTCTGATTCGGATCAATTATGTGCCTGTCATTAGTGGTACACGACTGGATTTTCAAATATAATTTTCACTTACCTGTACTTTAATCACTGTTTCTCAGATGATCGATCAGATCTACAGTATGGCTTTCTATACTAAGCCATTATCATGTCAGGACTTGCCCCGGTGCATCACAAAGCAGTTTCACTCCTCGGGTTTTCCAGAAGGACTTTACTATTCAGGTTTTTGAAAATTTGAAGTCACACGTTGCCCTGTGATGGACTGGCTCTTCATCTGTTTTTTATCTGATGCTGCTGGGATGAACTTTGTTTGTCTGTGATTTTGAATTTTGGGTTCAGGTGGGTTTCATAATGAATGTGCACTTTGCCTTATTTCAATACTTATCAACCTTGGCAAAAACTTCAACTTTTTCAGGTAAATGTATACAGTAATGTGCAGTGTTTACAGTAGATAAAATACAAAAGTATTTTAATATATGAAACATCATTGTATGTATAATTTGAATTTAACTAAAAAAAAACCAACTTTGTTTTAAAAGCATTTCACAAATCGCTGGTCATACAGCCATCCAGCATGCAGCCTCAGTGATTTCTTTTTTGGTCCACTTGTGGATTTTTCACTCACAATACTTCAGCGTTGTTTCTTGAAGTTTCACTTCGATTTCTGTCCATTTGTTTTTTGATCATCAGAATCTAAAAAGGAAATTCCACAGGTTTATCCAATTAACTGTGATACACAACATTTAAAAAGTCACACTGGGCATGTTAATATCCAAGAAGGTTTTGCACATGTCTAGCGTAAGGCATTTAGATGTTTGCACAGAATTTGTAACTTAATGTCACATCACAGCAGCTCAAACCTGGCCCAGTTAATTTTTACAAACTCCGAATAGCCTCTGACTTGGCTTTGATTGATTCAATTCTAAAATTCTGGACCCTTAAGCCTGTAGTATCAACTGAACTGTCACTGTGTCCCACCACAATATTTATTTGTTGTTTAAAACTCAATTCAGCTCACAGTATTTTTAAATAGCACAACTTTCAGAAGGCAGTCTCTGAGAGCTTACGTAGATTTACAAATTTAAAACAATAACAGAAACCTCCACCATCATGTAACTTTATAATACGTACACACCTACAGCCTTTTAAATGTATGGTAATAGAGAGATCTGCATATGTTCAGTTTATTACTCTCAGATTATTCCATTTGAATGCATTTATGAAAAAAAAAAATAATAATAAAAATACTTACTTAGTTTCAAAGCTATTGTTTCACATGACTCTGCCTGAAAAAGAAGGTAGAATTGTGTACCATAAGATAGCAGACTGAGTCAGTCAAACAGTAGTTGCTTTCAAAAATGTAGTGTAAAGTAAAAGAAAGGGAAATAATCTTAAAAACATACCTCTTTTTTGCTTTTACTTGGATCCTTTTTTATTCTGGAGAAACAAACAAGGAAAGAAAATTACTGTGCTCTGTTTTTTTTTCTAGCTTCTTGTTATGTTTTAAATTACTGGTATTTAAAACTTTCAACCTTATACAATATTGAATTCTTCAGTCACTCTTGTCTCTTACCTTCTTTTTATAACAAACACC
Source organism: Polypterus senegalus (assembly GCF_016835505.1). Lineage (NCBI taxonomy): Eukaryota > Metazoa > Chordata > Cladistia > Polypteriformes > Polypteridae > Polypterus > Polypterus senegalus. The sequence goes on from NC_053155.1 coordinate 268,747,186, forward strand.
AACAATTATAAAAACAATAACCAAGACCACAGCGGTTACTCCTACGATGCAGGGTGTGGAATTTCTCTTGTTGCCTTCACCTGTAAACAAACCCCACTCATTAATAAATTAAAACACAATCAAAGATTAGAAATTTCAACATAACTTAATTCAATTTGGTTGTATCTTATTTTTCAATTACAGTACAGTATTCCTTTTTTAATAAACTGCTTAGTAACTCATAGCATTTTTTTTTTATTTATTTCTGCAGGAAAGATGACTCAGGTGGATGTGCATGAAGGGTTTCATTGTCAGATGTGTGAGGGAAACCCCTTGACAATATTTAGTCAAACATGGGAGAGCCGACTGACTGCACATTGACACCCCATTAGTGACAGTGGCCTTGTCAGCACGTGTCACAGTGTCAGAGGCTGATGCAGCAAAACACTTGCTTAATAAACCTGAAGGTTTAAGTCTTTAGCTGCCTTTTCATTGCAAAGAATTTCTGCCAGGCTAAAACATAACATTCAATATATCTTTTCTTTAGAAAATTATTTGTTTGGCAGAGATAATTAGGTTATATCATTTTAACTTTGTATGCTTTAAGTGGGTGGCACAGTCAAAAAGTAGTTGCAGATCCAGAGTGCCAGGCGTGTGTCCTACCCAGGGCACTACCCCTGTGGAGTGTACGTCTTATCTTTTGCCCAACTGGGTACCTGGGCAATCATTGCTCTCCACTTGTCTTGCCCACCCTGTCCACAATACTGTACAGCACTCCACTGTCCACACGCACTCCCCCCTACTTGTCATTCCCACTTCTACATACCAGCTGCCAGTGTCTCACTATTCCATTAACCACCCCAGCTACCCTGGCCTGACCTTCAAAGAGGATCAGATGAAATAAAACTGAGACAGGATAAAGTTGGCCCTGATGTTGTCAACCTTTAGGTACTGAAGAGAAACAGTGGGCAACTGTGTGCAGTTCTTCAGCGTATCTTCAATCTGAGCCTGAGTCTAGAGGGGGGTTTCAGCTGTATGGCAAACATTTTGTGTGTAACCAGCCCCTAAGACAGTACAGTCTGTGCCTCTGATTTGCATGTAATGGAGACCCTGGAGAGGCTAATACAGGTTCACTTACAACCTCTACTGTGATCACATCAAAGTGTGTGATGCTGTCATCTACCTGCTTGATAGAGCCTATTAATAATAATTATTTAAATTTATGTAGCGCTTTTCTCACTACTCAATGCACTCTACAAGGAGCGGGGAGCCAGCTCATAATGTGCAGCACCCACCTGGATGATATGACGGCAGGCATTTTACACCAGTACACTCACCACACATGAGCAATTAGGTGGTAAAAGGGTGAGAGAGATACTTGGATAATTAGGCTTTGTGAATGGCTATGCCATGGTGGACAATTTAGCACTGGGCATCAGGAAAAACCTTTCTCTTTACAAAGGATGCCCAGGGATCTTTCATGACTGCAGAGAGTCAGAACCTTTGTTTTACGGCCTGAACAGTACGGCACCATTTTTACAGCAGGTCAGCAGGCTGCAGATCATGTTTTTTGATTTCACTAGTGCATTCATCACCATATAGTTAGGGAGATGCTCCATTCAGTGATGCCTGAGACTACCACTGTGTTCTGGATAATGGACTATCTAACTAGTAGACAACAGCTTATGCAGCTTAAGAACTGTGTATTAGACATGGTCATGAAGAGCACAGGTGCTCCACTGGGAACTGTACTGGCTCCCTACCTGTGTAACATGAACAACTCAGACTTGATATACAACGCTGAATCATGACATAGAAATGTTCCAATGGCACAGCCAGTTGAGTGTTTCAGCATTGGGAAGAAGAATGACCACAAAGCCCTGGTGAAGGATTTTGTTAAGCAGTGCAAAGTTGACCATTTTCATCTGAACATCAGAAAGACAAAGGAGATAATTATGGGTAGGAGAGCCAAACCCCAACTGCCCTTGGTTGCCATTTATGGAGAAAATGTTGGAGGTGGTGAGGGCATGTAAGTATGCTGATGTGTATCTGAAGGACAGACACCAGCTGAGTACCAACACAAAGGCCATATAAAAGAAGAGTCAGAGTTTTCTTAGATGGTTGAAGTCAGTTATTGCATACAGGCCACTCTTACATACTGTATTTTTACTACTCTGTTATTACCAGTGTCATTGTCTATGTTGTAATGTGCTGGTAAAATGGCATTAGTGTAGGTGAACAAATTCATTAAAAATGTTGTCTAAGTGCTAGGAGACTCTCACCCTCTGTGTGCAGCCTTGGCTTAACAGACAGACAGCACCTTCAGTAAGTGCATTGCTCCAAAGAGCACTCAGTGAGGCTGTTATTACATTGGGCCACCAGGCTCTATAATGAGCCCCTTGAATGTTGGTACTGAGCGTTTGTAATGCACATCTTAATAGGTAATGACACACTGTAATATTAATAGTAACATCATTGCAGAATACAAGAATCCATATTTAGTCTGGAGTCAGTAAGAGAGTTTGGGGTGAAGACCATCTGGAAGGAAGAGGAACCTAGAGAGACGGAGTAATTTAAAAATAATAACAATAAAAATGTGATAGTGATTGAGCTGTTTAACTAAATAAAAACAAACTCAACACCCGCTTAAATATGCCGAGTGGCAGTTGATTTTTGTTTTGTTCTGTTAATTTACTCTGTGAGCTCCGTTTTGTGTTTCTGTCTTGTTTGAGTTTTATGCATTTGATACATTCAGCCTCCTTCATTCTAGACACAAACAGTCACTACAAGGTTACTCTAATTATAATTAGAGACAAAGATATCTCAGAATTATTAATTAGTTAGTTTTTAAAAATTTATACACATTTGCTAATGTTGACTTTGAACACAGAAATCAACATACAATTAAAATAGGAATAAAAAAAAAACTTACCAGGAATTACTTTGAGTTTTATTTCACACACTTTTGTAACTTCTTCATATGTACAACTACAAGTGTACGTTCCTGTATCAGTTTCTGTTATTTTTGGCACATGAAAATAGTCATCTCTCAACAAAATGTTGTTAGGAAATTTAGATGTTTGAATTGGTGGTTTACTCTTCTCAAATTTGGCACTGACTTTATTCTTATCTGATGTTTTCCAAGCCAGATTGCAATTTTGGGGACCGTCATTAGGCAGCGTACAAGAAACATTCCACTCCTGCCCTTCTTCAGTCTGCTGTTCTGAAATACAAGTTTACAAAGGTAGCTTGCAGTTTTTCAAAATATAGATTTTTCTTCAATACTAGGGAACTCTGCCCCCTGCTCGCTTTGCTCACCAACCCCCATGCAGGCCCTACCTGATAGTCATATACCAGATCTGCCGCTTGCAACAAATCGTGCTGTGCTTTTAGATAAACTCGAATATCAACTCTGTCTTTCATACCTCTGTCTTTTGAAACTTGGTTGGTTTATTATATATGCAAGCGTGATCTTTCAGATTCATACAGAAATCCAAGAAAACTTCTTTAACAGTGTTTTTCAGATACATTTAATGTAAAGAGTGATACTTTTGGACATATAGATTTGTATCCATTATTGGCTGTAGAATTTTTAATACGTTTAACATTTAATATCTTTTAACTCTTTCAATTCTATGTTGCATCGCTTCTCTGTGATCATAAATATAAACCTGACCAAACTGTGGTTTCTTTGGAATTTAACTTGTAGTAGCATTAATTGTTGCGGGACCACAGATTCTCATAGCGTATGGTCCTCAGTCTTGCAAATCTACGTTTTGAGCAATGATTGATGCAAACGTGAATTGATTATTGTAGATTTGGATATTTTGCCTGTAATGTTTCTGAATTTCACTTTCACCAAATAACAAATCTTTAATTTCTAGCAGATACGCCTCTTCGTTGGGAAGAAACTTTACTTTTTCTTGATGGCAACACGATTTAGACAATCTACAAGTCTCCAACTTAAACTTTAAATATCTACACACTTCTGTCATATCACCTATGTCCATATATTCGATCTCTTTTCGCTTTTCCGTTATTTCACAAAGTAATAATTTCCATTTGTTTGCGCTAATGTGATCTTTACTATCAGTTTTTTGAGACTTTCAAATTGTAGTACTTTCATTATTTCTAAAAAAGTACGGACACAGTGAAGAAAAAAAAATCTAAATGTCGAGATTAAAGTCGACATGTTGACTTTATTCTCGACATTTCCACTTTATTCTCGACATTTATACTAAGATAAATACTTGATATCTTTTTCACGATGAAATGCATTAAAGAATGTATTAAACACGGGTGGCGGGGGTATGGTGGCGTGGCTGTAGTGCTGCTCCCTCATAGTAAAGGGTCCCCAGGAGTACGTTAAGTGTAGAGAACTTTATGGAAGGTGTGACGAGGCTCTAAAAAACTGGATATATGAATAGATATCGCACAGGTTTAACTGAAATATTGTGTAAATGTTGGGTTTGTGATGTGGTGGTCGGAGACACGAACGCAGAATTCAATGGATGTTCTTCTGAGCAGGCTTTCTTTATTGCATGTTTGCTGTCTCTATCTGATGTACTAAACCTCCAGTTCCTATCCTTCATTTATTTTTTTTCTGCACATAACCAATCACCACACGATAAAACGTCTTTGTGAAATTAAAACTAGTTCTAAACTTATCTCTCTGTAAAAGTCTTGTCTCATCCCAAGATAAAAACTCTTTTCTCATACCAGGATTTTTTTATATTATAAAAAATATAAAGATATAATAAATATATTATACAGTGAAGAGCTGTCTGGATTGCCAATGTTGTCAGATATGCTATTGGCATGAGTTGGTACAGCACACGGTAAGACTAATAACAGAGAAAATAGGAAAGTGGACACTTTTTATACTAGCAAAATCTACATCCTGAAAGACTGAAGTCTTTGTGGTTGTAATGGACACCCTGGAGCAAATTTACTTGATACTCAGATACTAGGGTATCTGAGACTGAGAAATCAAAGGGACTTGGACAGATGCATAGTCCCCATAGTGCCCTTCTAGGGAAGTGACTGTAAGGACTAACAGTCAGTGCTCACCAGACAATTAGGTAGCAGCACACAGGCCCCAAATTCAAAGTGTGAAATCATATTAACTATTAGGGCAGGCAGATCAGAAGCTACCCAAGACTTTTAGGGAGCTACACGGAATGTACTGTAAGGCACAGAGGAAACGGGGACCACAAAAGAAAGTACCAGCCATGTGAGATGTGATTCTGGAGCAATTTCTGAAAGAGAACCTCTTATTTCATTGTCTGATTAATAGGCAACATGAAAATAACCCTGGCATGGGATTTCAAGCCACTCAGAGCCAACGTTGTGAGTCTACAGTGCCATGCTGCAGGGTACAAAGGCCCAGACATAGGTGGAAGGAATAGCATGATGAAGACAAAGAAAGAGGGACACAAGGCTGGAAGGGAGAATGCTATGAAATCAGATGAGCAAGCCACTCCATCTGACAGAAACACAGTAGCCAAGTACCTGTGATGGCAGGCTGAAATATATCTGAAATATTAAAATTTTACTTTATATACAGACTTTTTCTTATTTTAATTAAACTTTAGGAAGAACAGGATAATATAATCTGGTAGGAATAAAATTTAGGATTTACCTTGTCTTGTTAACGTTGTTTCCCATTGTGACAACAGAGTTTTGATTTTACAACTGTAGTTCCGAACATTTGTGTTTTTTTTCATGCCCTCTTTTTTTAGTTTACTAACAACAGAATACAGTCCGTTGACATCAGTGCTGTTGGTAGTGAACTCCTTATAGGATTCATTTTTAGGATAGGACCATGTTATTAAGGGAGCAGGGTAAATACCAGATGAACGACACTCAATCTCTTCTGTGTCTCCCGTTTCTTTTGCCTCAATGTATACGTATGTGACAGGAGCTGAAAATGTAGGAATTTGCAGTTCATGAACAATCCAAATGACATTAATGTTTCTATACAAAGAACCATATCTTTATACATAGAATACATTTCCAAGTAGGGTGGTAGGCATTAGGAATTAGGGACCTTTAAGTCTTGATCTGATAATATTTTTGGAAATCTGGAGAATGGGATTGGCAAGACTTGTTGGGCTGAGTGTCCTGTTCTCAACAAAATTGTTCTAATGATATGGTGAAAGTTTCTTCTTCCTCTCAACCATAAAAAATCCAGTAAAGCAAACCGCATGATTGTTCACATGAGCCCACTGGGACTAAGCACAGGGAAGAATATTACAGGGTTGTAGAAGAGGGCCAGAATATTTACATATTTCTCTGTTATTTGTCCAAGCACGGAAGCTGTTGATCAGAAAGAAGAACTCAACCTCGACCAAATGTTTTGTCTTTAATGGGAGTCTGAGAGACTCATCAGTTGTTTCATTATGAAGAATGGAAGAAGATTTACTATTTATGTGTTGTGTGTGTTTAGCCAGCACTGGTGGTGTCTTTACAATCTTTAACTAAAACCTTCATTAAACAGGGTTTTCCTCTTGGAACTTAAGCCATTTCCCTGTCTTTTTTTTTCTCATGTTTTGTAATTCAATATGAAAATGAAATGACTCACCTGTCACCTTTAATTCAATGTCTTTGACATAGCTCCCTTCGTAACATTGATAAGATTGTTCATCACCAATCTGAAGGTTTCTTAGCAGTAAGGAGGCATTTCCCTTCTGCAGCTCATCTTTAAACAATGATGTCCTGTTTTTGTATTGTTCATCTTGAAGTTCCAGTTGATCGCTGCCATCATAAAAACTGTGCACTACTTTGTCTCCTATCTGCCACTGTACTACCACATTAGTATCAGGGTTATATGAACATGGCAAAATGCAGTCTTTGGAGTAAAAGCAAATCACAGGCACACCTGAAAAGGAAACATCATAATAAATAAAAATCCACCTATTGTACAGGTTAGCAGCAGCTGGTGAAGTTAATGACATGTTGCCTCAGCGCAGACCACTCATGTGGGGAGCTGGTTGACTTGGTAAGCTGCAGCAGAAATTTCAAGGGAGTTTTCCACATGGGGTAATAAACAGTGAAGGCTAAATAGTGGAAATTTAATAAGAAATTCTCTTTTGTCCACACAAATAAATGATCACTCTTCTATCTCTTGTATATATAAATGGACAATTACAGAATTCCTTAAAATTGTAAACTGAAATAGGAAATCCTTTCTAAGAATCCACCAACTAAGTGACACTTGAAAAGGGATGCAAAAAAGCAGATTTCTGTTATTTGTGGAGAAAGAAATATTTTCGGTGTTTCGTAAAATGCCCCTGATTGCTTAATAAAATGCCTCTGGTTTTCAGTAAGGGAAATCATAAAGAAAATGACCTTGTCTGGACAGTGAAAATGACTTATTTACTCTCACAAATATCAGTGTAAACTACAAAAATGAGGCTTAAAGATTTAATGTCCTTTCATCTTACTTTAAAGTACAATGCTGACCTAACATTTCAGCTTGAATTAAACAAGTATATGATTCAATATGGGAAGGTATGATGTAATTCCATGTAGAAAAAGTGAAAATATTACTAAGAGGAATCTTTGTCATGTCAGCAGTGCTCTAGGCATTGTAAGTGCATTTCAAAGAGACAAGTTCATCATCTTTATTATTGTCATCACTATTGTATACTCCATGCTAATGTAACTTTTTAGCTAATATTAATGAAATGTTTAGGTAGCTAAATAAGACCATTCATAAACCATCATCATAGATATTAGACATGGCTCATAATCAGACATGTGAAGCTTTACCAGTTGGTGCTGTAAAGTGGGTTTTTTTTATTGTTTCACTGTTCTTCACAAATTCATCTGAAACAGTGGTGTTTGTGACCCTTCCCATGACTTTGCGATTATTGAAACCTATATATGTATATATGCGTGCCCCAAATAGAGTTAAAAATGTGGGAAACTTTTTATTGAATGAACTTTGTATATGTATGTGTATATATCTGAATATGTATGTGTATGTTTATATATATATATATATATGTATATGTATTTGTATATGTATATGTATATATACTCCCTCACATATACACTAATACTGGGTAAAGTCTCTTTTCACTCTCAAAACAGGGTCAGTTCTTCATGGCAGGATGTTCAAAATGTTTCCGCACTTTTATATTTTCGTTGGATATGGTGAAGGCAAAAGTATTTTTTACTGATGGCATTAAAAAGTTGTTACGACGCTGGGAAAATTGCATCACAAAGGAAGTTGACTGTGTAGAAAAGTGAGGTACTTTGTTTTTGAAATTCTTAATAAATAGAGTTAAAAAATGTGCGGAAACTTTTTGAATGAACTTTGTATATGTATGTGTATATATCTGAATATGTATGTGTATGTTTATATATATATATATATGTATATGTATTTGTATATGTATATGTATATATACTCCCTCACTGATGAAATTATTAGGTACGCTACACTAATACTGGGTAAAGTCTCTTTTCACTCTCAAAACAGGGTCAGTTCTTCATGGCACGGATTCCAAAAGATGTTGGAAATATTTTGTTGAGATTCTGGCCCATGTCAACACGGTTTCTGCAGATTTTTCAGCTGCACGTTCATACTGCATACCTCTAATTCTACCACATCCCAAAGTCATTCTATTAGATTCACATCAGGTGACTTGGAAAGGCCACTGAAGAACACTGAACTCATTGTCATGTTCATAAAACAGTTTGAGATGACTTTTGCTTTGTGACATGATATATTATCCTGCTGAAGCAGCCATTAGAAGATGGGTAAATTGTGGTCATTAAGGGATGCACAAACAGGCCCTGGCATTCAGTTTAGTTCGACTTGTTTGTATGCATGTTATTTTCTTCAAATAAAATTTAAAAAATGGAGGAGAAAGACGGAGAGAGGGAGAGACAGGATATAAAGCAGGCAAGACCACCAACCTCATAAGTAAGTAAGCCTAGAAGAGCAACAGGTTATTTTTGTACTTTTGTCAATTTTGTCTCTTTACTTCTTCCTTTTGTGTATTCCTCCATGCTGTCTATTTTATGATAAAGGAAATGCTTTTATTTCTTTTTTTGGCTTTGTTTTGCCTTTCTCCCATTATTAACAAAATCTGTGCTCCAACTGTAAATAACATATGTAAATAAACTTATAGCCTGACCTCTGTAAGTCAGCTTGGAGAAAGAAATCTGACAAATAAACTCATAATATACAAATAGTTCAGAATATGACTAGGATTATTATTAGTTAAGTCCCGACATGTAAAACCATATAATTGAAAGAAAGAATTGTTTTTCACATGACTGTCAAATTGCATTAAAAATGAGGAAACATCTTATAGACAGTATATTTAGTTTACACTGTTACATTTTAACATAGGATGAAACATTAAACTCTGGATTTACACACTTTAGATTACGAGTGACAAATTGGATGAATGACCCCCATGTGTCTGTCGTCACCTTTCACAGTAGAATATTTCACATATTGTTCCCTTCTTAGGATAAGACATAAAAGTCCCACTGTTATTTTTCATGTCATTTTACTGCTATTTTCAGCAGAAAATGAGTGACAAAACAGCAGTACCTCGACAAGTGTATAATGGCAGTGCCAAAATCCAAAAAAGACAATAACGGCAGGCAAAGATGGCACTCATCCTTTTTTTTCTCTTTGTGATGTTTCACTTCTCTTCACACATCTTGTTGGATCTCAAAACGTCTGCAAAATATCAAAACCAACATTAGCACCTTGGTAATTAATAAATTAGGAAGGTTGACTTCTTGTCTTCCCACAGAAGACTTTTGGTTTATATTATTTCAATGTAATCCAACCATCTTTTATTAAATACTAGCAGCATAAGATGCAAAGGTGAAAAACCAACTTGGTTGCATGTCTGTTGAAACTGAATCGAAATGTTACTTTTGCTAATAAATTAATTGAGCCTTGCTAATGTTTCATCATGGACGTGAGACAGCACAGATTACCTGCTGATTGTGTTGCTATGATTAATTCTCATCTGATTTTTTAAAAAATAATTTGGTTTAATGGCATCTCATATACTCATATTCATGGCTGCATTAGAGGCTTGGCAGGGCACCACCAGAGAAGATGCTCAGCACCTGGTGATGTCTATGAATGGCAGACTTTAAGCAGTCATTGATGTGAGGGGTATGCGACAAAGTACTAAATATGATGGCTTTAAAGGACCTTCCATTGCTATGTCCCAAACATTATGGTGTCCTGAAATGGGGGGACCATGTAGAAAAAGTATTGTTTGGAAGCTCGAGTCATTGGGCACACCTCCTGGATAGGTGACAGTCCATCGCAGAGTGAACACACACACATACACACATCAGGGCTAATTTATCAATTCCAGTTCACCTAACTGGCATGCCTTTGGAGTGTTGGAGGAAACTGGAGCACTCAGAGAGACCCCACACCATTAAGGAGAGACCATGTCAGCTCCACACAGGGAGCACCCAGCATGCAAACCCTTATTGTGAGGTAGCAGAGCTTCCACTGTGCCATCCATGTTATATTACATTATAGTATGCTTTGTTGTAGAAGTGTGTTTGGAGACAGTGACTTCAGATCTTTGACCGGTCTGTTGTTAAATGTATGATAGCAAAGCTGTTTTTATGAGTGAAAATGAACATTAGTCTTTGTGATTATTTAGAGTAAGAAAATCATTTTGTACAGTCATATTTTTAACTGCTACCTTTACCTTATAGTTTGCTATATTATTATATCAGTGTGCTTATAGACAAAGACTACTGATCTTTGACTGGTCTGTTGTTAAATTTATGAGAGTAAAGCAGTTTTTATGAAGAATAGAACTTCAGGTTCTGTGATTATTCAGCACAACCAGATCAGTTAGTAAAGAAAATTTTTTAAAACTGCTAGCTTTATAGATTCAGTAGTGTAGAAGGAGCTTTCAGTCGTAATGCGGTAAGTACTGTAATTTAGGCAGGACTGCTGCTCTACAGTACGTAAAGAAACATTCACCCTCGTGCTACTTAAAGTAAGGAGCCAAGGTAGAGCCATGTAGCTTTATCAGTTCATGTTTTGGGATTGTGTTCAAGTGCAATTTCAAGACTGGATGTGAACTTTTAGGCTGCCTGCTCTTTAATAATACAATGAATGAAATCCACTTTCTGTAGCCACAGCACTTCTTATATCAGGTATTCATCTGGGGAAAGTGACATATGTGCTGTAATATGGTCATAGGAGCCTACTTATATCCCTTCATCATATGCAGATATTACTGTACTGTGAAAGAGCTTGCAAAGTGGTAGGAGTAGACATATGGAACTCTGGTCACTGTGCCATAGATTTACAGTTCTGTAGTGGGCAATGAGAAACAGGAAGATAGACAACAAGCAGGCACAAAAAAGGAATTTTTGTGATTTATGGGTATAATAACTGCAGTACTAGGGTGTTGTACTGTGTTAGCCATTATGGATGTAGTGAGAAGTCAAACAAAATGACACCTTTTATTGGCCAACTAAGAAGATTACAATATGCAAGCTCTTGAGGCAACTCAGGCCCTTTTTCAGGAAGGTTGTATAATAACTTAAATAATAATGATTCTAGATAAATATACCTAAATATAATTAGAAACATACATAGAAAGAGCATCCACCCACTTTTTGCAATATACAGGCTTGTTTTTTTCCCTTTCCATCTAACCATCTTTCAGATCGACTCAGTCCAACTTTGAATTACTGAGGATGCTGCCAACTGTTCAGAGTTGGGCAAAAGGCAGAATGCAAGCCATATTAATACTCTCAAGCATTAAGCTTGTTAAAAACAAAATGCCTTGGGGTTATGTGAGAAAAGATATATAGAATACATAGATACATATAGAAAAATACATATAGACATGTGGAGAGCATGCAAACTGCATTGCAAACAGTGATTGGGCCGGGAATCGAAAACCAAGAGCCAAGAGCTAAAGGCAGAAGTAGCAGAGTTTAACGGTGGCCCACGATTCACCCATTAGTCAGGCTGCAACATTTAAAATCTAAAGTGGTGCTTTAGGAAGTAAAGATGGATTGTTTGAAAGGGAGAGTTACATTCCCTGAGACCACTGGTTATGTGGTGACTAGGAAAAAGAACTGAACAAACAGAAATGTATACTACTTTCTTTTAATTAAACTCCATATTTAAAACCTATTCATTTACAACTTTTATCTTTCCAATGCTCCAATTTTAATAACAAAATGAAAATAAAACTAGTGGAGTGTCTGCCACAGGCTTCGTGACAGCTATCAGACACACCCGCACAGGTATAATTCAACACCCCCAATCTCTGAAACTTCAGAATCCAATGGAAAACCACACAGGCATGGGGACAATGTTAAAATGGCTAAGCTGGCAACTCATCCAGGGTTTGTGGATCTGTGGGACAGTAGCACTACCCACTGTGCTAACATGATGATCCTAACTGCTCAATGAGTATTTTAATTTACCACTTTGTGTGTATATTATGTCTTCATTGACATTCATTGGCACAGCTCTTGTTCTCATGGTGAAAAATTGAAATTACAGACTCCAATGGATAGAAGCAAGCTGAGGTATCTTAGGACTGCATTAATAAAGCAATGAAACACACCTGAGTAACCACTATTGTCCCATGAAATGGGGGGACAATGTATAAAAAGTGTTGTAATGTCTACATGCTGTGACTGAATTCAATTTCACTTCTGAATAACGACGTTAAAATACTCTCTAAAATCATAGCTAGAAGGATGGAGAAAGTGCTCCCCTCATTAATATCACAAGACCAAACTGGATTTATTAGGGGCCGACACTTATCTTCAAATCTTCGACGCCTGTTTAATGTAATATACTCACCAACTAAATCAAACACCCCAGAAATATTATTATCATTGGATGCAGAAAAAGCATTCGACATGATTGAATGGAAATACCTTTTTACTATTTTGGAGAAGTTTGGGTTTGGCCCGAACATTTGTGCATGGATTAAATTACTGTATACTAACCCAGAAGCTTCAGTTTGCATCAATAACATTTGCTCAGACTACTTTAAACTAGAACGTGGCACAAGACAAGGATGCCCTTTGTCACCACTGCTGTTTGCAATTGCCATTGAACCACTGGCAATACATTGTCGAAATACTGATCAGATAAAGGGGATTAGCAGAGAAGGACTGGAACAGAAAATCTCATTATATGCAGATGACATGGTACTGTATATATCGGACCCAGAAAATTCTGTGCCTGCAGTCTTAGCAGCACTCACAGAATTTCAAAAGCTCTCTGGTCTCAGAATTAATCTGAATAAAAGTGTACTCTTTCTGGTGAATTCGCAAGCATATAATATTAGATTAGACACCCTTCCTTTTATCATTGCAGAACAGTTTAAATACCTTGGGGTAAACATCACAAGTAAACATAAAGTTCTATATCAACAAAATTTCGTCGTCTGCATGGAAAAAATTAAACAAGACTTGCATAGATGGTCAACCCTTCATCTCACACTAGCTGGAAGAATTAACACTGTTAAGATGAATATTCTTCCTAAGCTCCTTTTTATTTCAAAACATACCAATATACATTAATAAATCGTTCTTTAAGCAATTAGATTCAACAATAACCTCATTTATTTGGAATTCTAAACATCCACGCATCAAAAGAACGACCCTACAAAGACAAAAGGCAGAAGGCGGCATGGCTCTACCTAACTTCCAGTTTTATTACTGGGCGGCAAATATACAGGCGATAAGAACCTGGACACAAATAGAAGAACATACACAGGCATGGACCGCAATAGAAGTAAAATCCTGCAGTACTTCTTTGTATTCCTTGCTTTGTGCTCCAATAAACACACGTTATCGGCAATACACTAATAACCCAATTGTGCTCCACTCACATTTAGAATGTGGAACCAATGTAGAAAGCATTTTAAGACGGAGAAGCTTCTTTCTGTGGCACCCCTGCAAAAGAACCACCTCTTTCAACCCTCACAAACATATGCAGTTTTTAATATCTGGAAAAAATTTGGAATTAACTTGCTTAGAGATCTTTATATAGACAACATCTTTGCATCCTATGAACAATTACATTCCAAATTTAACATTCCAGCTACAAATTTCTTTCACTATCTTCAAATCAGGAACTTTGTTAAACAGAACCTTCCAGATTTTCCTCATCTTGCACCCTCATCCACGCTGGAAAAATTATTGCTCAATTTCAAGGAGTTAGACTCCATCTCTACAATATATAAAATCCTTTTACAATCCCTTCCTTTCAAAGATCCAAGAGGACACTGGGAAAATGACCTCTCAATTAATATATCAGAAAAGGAGTGGAAAGTAGCAATGCAGAGAATTCACTCAAGCTCCATATGCAAAGCATACAATTATACAACTCAAAATTATATATCGAGCACATCTGTCTCGACTAAAACTCTCCAAAATGTTTCCAGGGCATGATCCAACCTGCGAACGTTGCAACCAAGCCCCAGCCTCACTAGGTCACATGTTCTGGGCCTGCTCCAAATTAACATTATTCTGGACAAAAATTTTTAATTACCTCTCAGACAGTCTTGGACTCACAATCCCTCCTAACCCATTAACAGCTGTGTTTGGGGTTCTTCCAGAGGGTCTTAAAGTGGAGAAAGACAAACAAATTGTGATTGCATTCACTACACTGTTGGCACGCAGACTTATTCTGATAAACTGGAAGAACCCAAACTCTCCTCTTTTAAGTCAGTGGGAAACTAATGTGTTATATTATTTAAAATTGGAAAAAATCAAATACTCAGTTAGAGGATCTGTGCAGACTTTTTTCAAAACATGGCAGGATCTAATCAGTAATATTTTAAAATAAGTTTATAAAGCACAGAGAATTTATTAATTTAGGTATTTTTACAAGCCTTAAATTTTACACCGTTTGGCTTGCTCTCTCTCTCAGGGGTGGGGATCGATCTGTTCTTAGCATAATTCTTTTTTTTTGTAAAAACTTGATTGCTATGTATTGATTGTAATAAAATTAATATTAAAAAAAAAATGGCTAAGCTGGCAACTCATCCAGGGTTTGTGGATCTGTGGGACAGCAGCACTACCCACTGTGCTAACATGATGATCCTAACTGCTCAATGAGTATTTTAATTTACCACTTTGTGTGTATATTATGTCTTCTTTGACATTCATTGGCACAGCTCTTGTTCTCATGGTGAAAAATTGAAATTACAGACTCCAATGGATAGAAGCAAGCTGAGGTATCTTAGGACTGCATTAATAAAGCAATGAAACACACCTGAGTAACCACTATTGTCCCATGAAATGGGGGGACAATGTATAAAAAGTGTTGTAATGTCTACATGCTGTGACTGAAATCTATGCAAATACCCTTAAATAAAAGTCATGGACTGCAATCCCAGCAGGGGTAGAGGGTAAGTGTTGGCCTGGCCAGAAAGCCACAATGGAATGACAACAAGGATGGTGATGCAGTCCACCTGGGATGGTTTTTGGTTTGCATCCAAGTTGGGGTAAAATTATAATGGATGGACTGGGGTAGACATATCCAAAACAATTCATCCCCAGAACTAGAGGTGACATAGCTCCACTGGCTTCATCCCAGTTTGGACACCCACAGGGTTACCTGGGACTTGTAATTTGGAAGAGCAACCCTGTCAAGAACCTTGTTTGGGTGGCCACCGACCAGGTAACACCTGTGGTTGGTTGGCCAGTTGGCAGACATCTGCCATGCCCTCTCTGTTTCAAGAAGTGTGAGAAGTTGAGGGTATCAAACAGTGTCACAGTGTCTGAGGCTTGGGATGCCGATGTCCAAGATTCGATCCCAGCAAGGGGAAGCAAAGGTGTGTACACCTGATAAGCCCCAAGAAGGGCAAAACATGTGAGATGTACCCTTTGTATTATTTAGCAGGTAATACAGTCGCTGCTCGCGAAGTTGCAGTTCAGAGTTCGCGGCCTCAGTCATTTGCGGATTTTTCCTTAGAATCTAATAATTGTTGGCGGAAACTGCAAATATCCTCCAAAATGTTTTAATGGCTTTTTTCATGGCAATACTGTACTGTAAGGAGAACACAAAGCAACCGTAGAGGAAAACGCAGCTTGGGATGGTGAAATACCCCTGTACTCAGATGCGTGCGGTTTGACATTAGCCAATCCATATAATCCATGTACTGATACACATTCTCTCCATCTTCGGTCCATCCAGCTGAGTTTTGCCTGCTGTTTCCCAACTATGACTCTCAAAGATAAGGCAGTAGGTCTTTTTATAAGCAGGACCGGAACATGCTTCTGGTGCCTTGGTGCATACAATTGGAAGGAAATATGTGAATTGTCTTTGTAGGCACACAATTGTCCAAATATTTTTTGCTGAAAACGATGATAAATTTTGCATACTCTTTAAGATCTGATCTCTAAACTTGTCTCAGTTTAAACAATCAAATCAATCCTATGGCTTTTCCTTTGTTTTTTTGTAGTCCAGCAATGATCAGACTGTCCGAAATATTAGGCACAGTACTGGGATGTAGTGTTTTTTTTTATAGAGTAGTGACAGTAATCTTGTGTAATCCTAATAGGGCAGGTGACATGCTGGTGATATTTAGGGAAGAAACCCCAAGAGGTTTACCTCAAGAGGTAAGCACTCGTATTCTACAATAAGAGTACACAGATCATTGAGTGCATTGTTACTATTGGATTGAGAAAAAATATAAACAACAACCAGAAAAACCCTGAACAGACAAAAAGAGAACACTTGATCAATAGATAAAGGAATAAAATCTAACTTCAGTTTGTCAATGTACCGAACTTCTAACCTTTGTTTTGCTTTTCTCATCTGTTTTCAAGTACAATCCATTGTTTTTTTAGAGTAGGACTGAATGTAAAAAGCAACATAAATATTCCACATTATTTAAAAGTAAACCAATTAAAGTACCTTAGAAAAGAGAATTCTGTTTTTTTTTGCAGATAATGCCTTTTCCAATCCATCCACTCACCCATCCATTTGCAGACTATTTTGTTCATTATAACAGTATGGAGTGTAAGGCAGAAACCATCCCTGGATGGGACGCCAGTTCATGAAATACTAGGCAGATACACAGAGGACTAATGATGGCTGGGAAGGAAGATCCCCAATTTTCACTGTCAATTACTATCTTATACTCCGGGTGCAGTATGGCTGCACAGTGTGTGCTGTTTATTTGCTTTTATCAGGAGACTCAAATTTGAGATGAATGAAGATTACTAATAATAAATGGAATAAAAATAATATAAAATGACTAAAGGAATACTAAACACCAGACTATTCAGAAAAATAAGCAAAGCATCCAAACATAAGGCTTAGAAAGCCACTTAATCCATGTGACAGAAGACCAGACCTGGACGGTGTGCAAGTCCTTCACAGAGACCTTTCTATCATACAGGATCATTTTAGAACCAACATGCATGTCTTTGGCATTTAAAAGAAAAACCTGATCACCAAGAGCCAAGTAAACTCCACACAGGCAGGAACTGGAGCCCAATACAGTATGATAGCCAGATACATTTAGCTCCTGAGCAGTCTTAATTTTATTTACGTAATTTATAAAATTGATGTGTCTCTTTTAGTATTCTGAAGCAGACTTCATTCCTATCATTATAATAATGTTAACATAATAGTACATATAGGATGAGACACATAAGCCCTTTATAAGATGGGTTTGTTTTTTAATAATTTTCTAAAGTTTAAATTGTCTTTTTCATTATAATTAACTGCCCAAACACCAGCCTAAATAATATACAGAGAAGAAATGTCCACTTTTTCTTTATTCATAACAAATATTAAGATATTGCAGACTTTATCTAAAAGTCCCATTGGGTACAACTACTTGATACTTTATTTCAGGCATTTCTTTACAAAGTCAGCAGAGCTAAAATGAATTTCAGGCAGCAAAGACTTACCCTGCAGCAAGTCAGTAACTGCATCAGTCCATTCCTCTACTCAGTCAGAGTTTCCTTTGATTTTTTTTATACACACAGAACAAATAATTATCAACTACAGTGACTGTCTTGGAAGTAAAACAGAAAATACAGGGTCTAAGACGGGTAGGGTTGCCCAACCAGAAATTCTGGAGGAGCAATTACTCATTAACTCAGGTATCAAAAGAATAAACAGCATGATTTGATAATACTTTCACAGAAGCTGAAACCTTCCTTGTGCTTCGCTGTTTATTTTGTTTAATATTCAACATGCTATTGATATAATGGGATTATCAGACAACATGTTGAAGACTGATAAGAAAATCAAAGCCACAGGTCAGCATTATTACTAATATTGTTATTTAAATCAGAGTACTGTACCTTAGTGTTTTATCAGTTCTACTTCACAGCTCCTTGATTTAACTGCTGGCCTGTGTAGAGTCAGCATGTGAAAGGGAGTGAACACCACAGAAGCGTCTGCACCCGTCCCAAAAAGTGACCTCACTGCAGTCATCACTGTCATTTAGTAATATTCTGCTTAATTAGTGATCTTTAAGAATTAACTGCTGTAATGAAACAAAGTCCATGAATTGTGTATGTGGACGTTGAGCTCAATTTTAAACAAATGCTTCCTTCTGATACACTTTAACTCGGGCATCTTAAGAGAATGTGCCAGGTTTTGCTAGCTACATAAAAGGGTGAGACCAAGAATAGTAAAAAGTACCTGGGTAACAATCTGATGGGCACGTCATACTTCTAAAGAGTAAAATTAACCTAATCACAGAATTATCATTAGAAACACAATAATTATCAATTACTATGAAAACAACACTGAATATATGTGATAGGCTTATCAAACAGAAAACTTATGTCTAAATTGATTAGTTTTAAACATCCCTAATGAATATACTCTTCTCCTATTAAAATTAAGAACAACATATTTAATTTTTGATCTGATTTGATATATGTGCATTTTTGGAAAGACAAAAAGACACAAAAAACAGTAGCCAACATAAAGGAAAAGCAAAAAATTGCTTGCAACTGCCTCCCTGTTAAACTAGGACATAATTAACTAGTTAACTAATAGTTAACTAGGATCTAATTTCTACCAGAACATTACAATTATATATATATAATTATATATATATAAGTTAAATGATAAAATAAACTATTCTTTTATGATTGACCAGACCTGCTGTAGAGAACCTTGCTGTTCACATGTAGGTTTCCAGCTGTAATAAAGGATGTCCATATTGGAGTTTATTTTTAACAATGGCTCCAGATTTATTCTTTATCTACTGAGTATTTTCCACAACATCAGCAGACATGGAAACAACAGAACTACAGTAAATTCTCATAATAAAAACATAACATATCTTGTATAATGAACACTACATTATGTATAAACTTTAAGGCATCATATATAAGACAGTAAAACTAACAGGATGATTTTAATTAAAAGTATTTGCCTATATACTATCAGGATTTCATCAAGAATAAAAGCAACTTCAAAACACATTGATGTACAAAATACTCTTTGATCACTGGGCGACTCAGCTTCTGTTTGGGTGGCCTTGGCCCACTCTTTAGTAGATATCAGGCAGGTGTGTGGTGTATGCAAAGGAGAAGAGCTTACAATCTACAACCATTAACTTTAGAAGTGTTACAAACAAAAAGAAGGAAAGTGATATACATATTGGACCCTTTAAATCGGTCATCATGGCAACTCATTTACAGTTTGTATGATGCAAAATACAAATTCTAAGTACTATTGCTCAAATTATATTTAATAGTGCTCCCTGGAGTGCTGTAGTACAATCAGACATGTGTTGAAGATGCTCCTAAATCAACTAGATTGATTATAGATAAATGACTTGTATTGTTGTGCATTCTCAAAATAATTTAAAAAAATAGGAAAAATGATTAACTATTCTTTTTATATCAATGAAATTAATCCTGCATTTTTCTATTGATCAATCCACATTATTACATCTGGGATTTAAAATTGTCACTAGTTAAGTCCTGGGCCACACTCTACATCATCTATGAAAGAGACAACTCACTTGAAATTCTAAAAAACATTTATATTTCAAGAAATGATCAATGATAAAATAAAAGTAAACCAAAAAGAGTGTTCATATAAAACAGTGTTGCCAAAACCCAAGCAAAATGACACCTTTTATTGGCTAAATAAAAAGATTACAATATGCAAGCTTTCGAGGCAACTCAGGCCCCTTCTTCAAAGTTGCCTCAAAAGGTTGCATATTGTAATCTTTTTAGTTAGCCAATAAAAGGTGTCATTTTGCTTGGCTTTTCTCAACATTCATAATGGCTAACACGGTACAACACCCTAGTACTACAGTGTTGACAAATGAATTCTGTTCTGCATGAAATATGAGCACCTGAATATATTGAAGGACAGGAAACATTCTGGGACTCGTTCCCGTGCAGGTAAAACATCCATTTCCATATCTGAACATTGTGCGCTGTTGAGACTCCATATCTGAAGATTGTGCGCTGTTTGAGCATCAAAAACATGCCAAATCCCACCTCTACCACTATTACTACTTAATGTATCCATAGTATGGGTTTTATAAAGCTTTTGTTTGCAGAGTAGTCTGCGTGAGAAGCTGTCACAGAACCTAGTCTAGCAAACTGTCATAATGTAGGATTGCAAAAAAGGAGTCATTCACTCACCACCAGTAAAAAACTAAGAAATAAATAAATAAAACATACAGATATGCATACCTAAAGATAAACCCTTAGATAGTAAAAACTGACTATAAATTTCGAATGAAGAAGTTGAGCTGCATACTTTTAACATCCTGATTCAGCTCCTCCTTGAAATACACAGACATTCTTCTGCACTACTATCTACAATCAAGCAGCTGATTCTCATATGTTTAAAGGTTAAGGCCAGCATACTCTCACCAAAGCAACTCATTTTTGCATAGCCACTGAAACCAACCAGGTAAGGCTGACAGACGTGGCTTGCATTGATTTCACAAAAAGAACAAGCATTACAGCAGTTGAATCTCAGCTTTAAAACAAAAGACAGAAAAGCAGAACAATAGTTGGTGTCACGTGTATATTAAAAAAATGTTTAGGTGAAACCTAAGCATCACAATGAAAAAAATGTGTAAAGAACGGACTGCTGCCAGAGACTAAGTTTATTTCTGTCTCTGGTTTCTAAGGTTGCCAGTGGTTAGCGGTACTCTTCATGGACCCAGTGTTTGTGTTTGAATCCTGCTTAGCTGTGTGTAGTTTTCCAGTTTCCATCATTGTATAAATAGATGATCTTGTTAGGTTAAAATAGCATCTTTAAACTGATGCTGAAGGGTGCAACTTGAATGCTGTGCAGGGCTTCCTCCCATCTTGTGCTCTGCTTTGAGAAAGTCATGTTACAGGCTGAAAGAGTCTATGAAAGTCCTCCAGGTAGGAGATCAACTGAGAAATCACTTACTTTCTAATAATTAAAGTTAAATAGCACATGTTTGCCAATTTGATCAAATTTAAAAACATAATAGCAGGTATTAGGATTGTAGCTAGAGATTACCTTCTTGCAGAATGAGAAAATAAATGAATTATAATCAGTGTGACTAATGAACTAATAAAATATATTTCACTGGGGGTTCAAAGCTAAAAGCCCCACCCTCAGATGACTATGCCTATGGTAGGTACCCCTTAATGGAGTGTCTGGTGTTTAGATGCCATTGAATTATGAGGAAAATTCATCAGGAGAATTTAGAGCCACCAGCCATTTTAACCTGTAGATCTCTGGAATGAGGAAGAAAACTAATTGATTTAAGTTTAAATCTGTTTTAACCAATATACTTTATGCTTCCTCATCATTCAGTATTATTGAAGTACTATTTAATTTGCACTGAACTTTAAAATTTTACAGAAAAAATGAAGAAAAAAGACTACACAATGAAATCTACTACTGTATCTTTCTTCAAGGAGCTCAATAAGGAAGGCGATACTCAAAACATTTTTTGCTTTTAACAAAAAGTGGAAAATGTAAAAAATAAAAACATGTTACCCCATCCAGATGCTGGAATCAACACTCCATCTGAGAATATTTTATGACAACAAGAGTGATGAATTGGGTCTTCAGTGTATGATGTGAGTGCTGAGAGTGATGGGACATCAAGGTCCACTTGTCAGTATGAAGCCTGGAAAGATACTTTCAGAAAGGAGAGACCCCAAAACTCAACAAACATTCATTCAAAGCACTGCTACATATCTCAAAGTTGGCCTTTAAGAAGTTCCAGCTGGCCAGATTAAGACTGAATGGTCACTTGGCATGTATGCTAATATTAATATGATTGTGTCAATGAAAGTTCACTCTTTACAGTGCACACATGGTAGGTGTGTTTAGGAACCTTAGTGTTCAAAATATAATGGTATCTAACAACAAACATTCAGGGGCTTTCTGTGTGCCTCAGTTCCTGACAATGTTCATGTAAGGATTAGGAGCTGCACACCTTATAAGCGTAAAAAGTCCACAGTATGTCTTCAGAATTAGATTAGCAGAAATGTCATCTTACAAACATATCTCAACTGTTCATCTTACTAACATTTATCAAATCTGGCAGTCTGTAAAATGAATATGCAGCTTACATGATAATTAACACAAGATCCATATCTTTAAAATACAAAAGCATAAGTGAAATGAGGCTCAAGGCACTGGTAAGTTTTTATGTGCATCTTATCTGCTCCTCTCATAATTTCATTGTAACAATTGAAGGCCAGTTAGCTTTTTTTATCTGAATTTTAGTTCATTTACTAAACATTAAAACCTTCTAATGATGTTCACAGAAAAACCTGCAATATTAGAAATGGTTAATGCAATTAAATATAATTAAAAGACATAGGGGTGTTATGGTTACACTGCTGCTTCACAACAAGCAGACCAGTGTTCAAGACTTGGGCACTCACTGTGTGCAGTTTGGATGTTCTCCCTGTGTGGTTTTCATCTGGGTACTCCGGTTTTCTCCCACAGTCCACAGGTTAGGTGAACTGGCAGTGCTGAATTGGTCTCTGAGTTCTCTTTTGTGTGTGTTCACCCTGCGATGGGATGGGATCACCCCTGCCTTGCACATGACATTTGCTGAGACAGGCTACAGCTTTCCTGTGACCCTATTCTGTATAAGCAGGCTTAGGAAAAGGATTAATTGATAGGTGGATTAAATAACACTGTTGAATAATAGCAAGGATTGATGTTTCGATTCTGAAATTGACAGAAAGCCAGTGCCAGAGCCACAGCCACAAGGGCCCTACAAGAAATGAATTTAAGACTTCTGGATTAGATTTTGGTACCAGCCAAACGGAGCATCTAAAATGTTCACACTCAACTTACTACATGTCAAAAACCTAAGCCTCCATTAATGTTTAGTAGATTATAGGTCAAATCTCAGTTAATAATAATTCTTTACATTTATATAGCACTTTTCTCAGTACTCAAACCACTCTCCACACAGGGAGGACCCTGAAAGTAAATCTTCTTACTGCAAAGCTGCAGCACTGCCACTGTGCTAAGCTGTATTGTACTAATTTATGGATTTTGTGATCAAAGTCTTGTGATAGGCTGGTTCATTGTCCCAGAATAGTTCCATAAATAATACAGGTATATTGTGTTTCTATAGGAATGGGATTAATATTTCAGTATTTTACGTTTTCACTTTCCTGCAGGGTAACTCTAAGGTCAAAGCTGTCAGAGATTTTTAGGCATGTTAACATCCTCCTCCATTCATCTTAGCATCCACAAAGTATAATCTTAACACACTACATATTCAGTGTTCCTCCTGTCTCTTCTGCTCTCTAACTCTCACCCTCTAGGCTGGATTACTGGCCCTCTCTGGTTGAAGAACCTCCACCTGCTTTGGTCACTCCTCCATTAATCCAGAATGTTGCATGTGTGTATTCTGTTACTACTTTTGTCCTCAATTTGTTCCTCTGATTTCCTTCTGCTCTAAGCGTTTGCTCTATAAATCTTATCCTGACCTACAGGTCTCATATTCCATGCTGCATTCAGTCTCCCACTAAGAAGTCTCCATTCTTCTTCAGCTAAACAACTGTGCCTTCTCTTGTCAGACATACCAAAAATGTTTTCTGTTTTTCAGCTGTGGGAGGAACTGTTTCTAGTCTACCAGTGTTTAGGTGTTAAATACAAATCTTCACAAAACATCTGAAGATTATTTACAAATATGCAATGCATATTTACAGTTTTGTTTTGCTCTTTAAAAAGTCATTTTTAGTGATCAGGTTCATGTCAATAGTCTTAAGTCTACTTCTATAAAAAACTGCAATAATACACTTTTTATACTTTATATAAATGTTGTTTATTTTTTGTACTGTCATGCTGACTACTCAGTGTATTCATCGTGATTTTTGAAAGTCAACTTCAATAAATAACAATAAGAGGTTGTCATGATGTTGAGTAGGTACTGCTGCTGGCAAACAGCATTTGGCACTAAGCCTGGTGTCTGTATGCGCCACCTTTAACTCCTCACAATCCAAAACCTGCAGATTACACAATGAATGACTCTGAATTGCATTAGTTCAGATATGTAGAGGTGTATGTGTGAATGGAGCCTGTGAAGAACATCCAGGGTTGATACGAGTCTTGAGCTCATTGATTGTAAAATATAGGCATTGACTCTCAGCTGAAATACAGTAAACTATTGGGTTAAGAGGGTCTAGGAAATGGATGAGGTGTGTAAGAAAGGTGCTATATTGCGCCCGACCCAGCACAGACTGGACACGGGAGGCACGTATAAAATAAAATAAACTTTTTATTTTCTTCAGCTGGAGGGCAGGTCCTCCCTAAAATCCGTCCAGCCACAACACAGTCCCAAGCACAAGACACACAATACTTGTTTCCACCACCATTCCTTCACAGCTTTGTCCCCCTTCCACCCAACTCTGGCCATTGTGGTGGTTGTTGGCTCCTTTTATGGCCCACCCGCAAGTGTTCCAGGCACTTGATCCCCTGTTTCCGGTTGCACTTCTGGATGGGGCTGAAGATTAGTCCAGCTGGGCTCAGGGACCCATGCTGAGTTCCCTGGAGGCCACCTCAGACCCCAAAATGGCTGTGGAGAAATCCATCTCCCATGAAGCCCTGCAAGAGACTGAGGCACTGCTCCAGCCCAGGGGGGCAGCCATCAAGCGTCCAGAGGGAGGTACTGCAACGTCCAGGGCTGCTCCCCTTGAATACACATCGAAGGTGTGCCCCGGCTGTCTGCCATAGGGGATTAATGAAGCTTTAATGTCATTCTGTTAACACAAACACAGAAGTCTGACTTTTCTGCTTTTGGTCTATTTTTGGTGTGTCCTAGAATGGAGTCAAAAAAGGAAGATAAAGAGTTAAGGAAAAGAACAGAAACAAAGCCAGAGGAGATAAGAAGAGCAGAAAGCCGCCATAGCTGTTCATCTGCACTACTTACACACCTTATAAAGGCTCAACATGTAATCATTGTGATTCTCCCCGTTATGTGTATTTTTCAGAGAAGACTTAACATTTAGTTGTTGCCTCCTTTGACAGATGTTCTCAGTCCTAACCCTATTTTAGTTTAATATGTAAAAATAGCTATTTGATAAAAGTATTTCTTGAATTAAAAGGAATAACCTTTTCATTTGCCAAATACGACTCTAAAAAAGTACTTATCTCCTGAAAGTGAAGACAAAGGCTGCTATGCTGGTTTAGTGACCACATGAGAGGAGTTTGCAGGCTCTCCATACACTCATGTGGCAGTTTTCTGGGGACTTACTGTAAATTGTTTCCAATGGTCCCAAAGCATTTTGTTAAATGGGCTTTGGCATTCTAAGTTATTCCATTTGTGGATGCTGGGAATTTGTCTCTAACTCAGGCATAATGAGTCTGAAAATCAGTGTTTACGTGTATTTTTCTACTTGTATTAAGTATAAATTGAGTTGAGGTAGTGCTACAATATTGCACATACTATAACTGTCCACATTGTCACAAAACATCTTATACAAAATTTTGGTTTTGCTGTTGGAACTCAGGCAGATTAATTTTTAATCTGAAACAACGCTGTCCCCATATTTGGGCACATGAAAATAATAACCTTTAAAACCCAAAATATTAATAATTTCTGCATTAAAAAGAAGATATCTGATTTTGTCAAAAGATAATACAGGTAAAATTCTGTTACAATGAACTTCCAGGGACCTAAAAAATATTTCGTTGTAATGAAAATTTTGTTGTAATGCAGTGATTCTCAACCTGTGGGGCAGGCCCCCTTAGGGAGGCACAAAGTAACAAAAAGGGGGGCGCGGAGATGTGAAAAAAATAAAACAAGAATCAGAAATATAAAAAAAAATCTGTTGAAACCAAAACAAATTAACTTAAACTACATTCTGATACTAGAACAATAAATATAGAGTTAGATAAATGTTGATAAAAGTTAAGTAGGTATAATAAAATATGCATCTACATTTCAAAAAAATGTTAGGGGGGCGATTAAAACTGTTTAGAAAACTCGGGTCGCAAATACTTAAAGGTTGAGAAACACTGTTGTAATGAGATTCTGCATTTGTTGCTATAGTGCTTTCTTTAACTTGCGTCCAGGCGTCTGCAACCATTTCAATAGCTTATTTCTCATTATTTTTAATCTCCTCCTATCTACAAATTATACTGGCAAGTATTTTTCTCAGTATTTCCTTGCGATAATACATTTTCAGGGTGCAAGAATGATGCCCAAACTCTGAACGCTGAAGTGCGTCCCGAAGAGCGATTGCCATGTCTGTGTATAATTGTTTGTCTGTTGCCAGGAAAGAGCAACAGCGGGCTCATAGCGGTGCAGTGAGACTCCACAGAAGCAAATCCTAAAAGATCGGGGTTGCGCTATAAGTCCCCGTCTTACACTTCAAAACACGAGGCTGAGTCTCAGTACTTTAGCAAAACCAGCTTTATTCAGCTTGAAAAATGGAACAGCACGGTTATTTATTGTATCGTGATCTGCCACTCTCCAGGTTAATGGCCAAGTAATCCCGTTCCCTGCATTTACAATGTTGCCTGCATTACCCATCGAGTTTGCCATGGCGGAGTAAAGCAGCAGAGCTGTGAACCTTCTGTTGCCCCAGCAACATATAAACACTCTTCCATAGACGCAGAGATTGGACTTCGGGACGCTCTTCGGTGTGCTGTCTTGTTGGGTGAGGTCCCAAGAGAGTTTAGAAACCTCACATTTTCTTGAATGAGTGCCAGATTAATTGGAATGCTTCTTGAATGAGCATCACTGAACCACATAAAAACTGCTTTTTTGATGTCTTCAAATGCAGTAGTTTGCATGCATTTGCAACCTGAGATTTTTCTTGCTCGGTCTTTCAAGAAAGTTGACAGTGTTGATGGTGAAATTCCAAATTCACTGGCAATGTCTTTTTTCTTTTCTGCAAAAATGTAAAGTTTTTTTTCTAATATGAACTGTTATCATTTTTCCGTGTCTAACATTTCTATAGGAGAAAAGAAAAACAGCAAAATAACAGTACGAGCAAAGTTCGAAGAAAGAATTTTTTTTTACTAACTTTCTGCTTGGGGATCATTGTGCACAACTGAGCTGCAATCACAGAACTAACTGCTCTGTGGATGATTCATTCAGGCATTTCAAGGTCTTTTCTGCACTTTGTTGTAATGAAAGTATCTGCTGAATGAACTTCATAGTGACGTGATTTCTATAGACTCGTGTCATATGGGGAAACTTTCAGGACAATAAAAATACTTTGTTGTGATGAAAATTTCATTGTAAAGATATTTGTTGTTACGGAATTTTACCTGTATATAATTACCCTTCTTGCTGTGGTACAGGATGAATTGGAAAGAGGAACACACAAGAATTTTGTCCTCAGTTCCACTGCGCAGTTTCTAATAGCTCTCTGTTTCTATGTTATCAGTGGACAGCATAGAAGGCTGTTGTGTCCAAATCTTTGCATGCAGTGACCAAATATATATTGTGTCCCTTGCATGACATTAAAACTGATTTACATGCCATTACGGGCATGTCAGACATCGTTGGCACAGTGTACAGAATGCTCATGTCTATTCATACTCTGGAGCTTCCTCGCAAAAAGGGTTATTGGTATTAAATGTCCATGAACCTCATGTATAAATGGTGCGTACGCACAAAAATGTATGCGTATACCCTTTTTTCATGCTCACATTGCGTTGCATAACTACTAAACTTGGAGTAAAGCGACACACATTCTCACGCCAGCTCAATCCATTGAGTACACAAGTTTTCAGCTCAGTTTTTCAAACTGCTGGCACCCAGTGTCAAATCAGTGCTACTGTTCCTGTTTGGTTTACCTTTATTTTTTAGATTCACCTCCCTGACATGACTTTATTAAATACATTGAAATTAACTGTGTTGTGATGTAAAAGTTTGAATATAACTTGATAAATATTTTGTATATCTTTATTTGTATTTTAGGCAAAGCAATGTAATTTGGTGTTACATTAATGAGAAGTATTCATGTTTACCCCCTCCCTTTACGACTAAGTCTCTTTGAATTTTACGACAGAGTTAGAGGAAGTGCTTGACACAAATGTTTCTCTGCTAGAGTCTTTCAACCCCAAGAAAGCCAGGTTGCCTAACTGCTAAGCTGTACCTTAACATATGGTTTGGGGGCAGGTGTTAAGATGTTCTATTTCCCCATTGGTCTGAGGTATGGCTGTTTGGAATTGGTTTGTCTCAGAGGCCTTTCAGTACTATGACGCCCTATTGGCTGTAGGGGTTGGACAGAACATCTATAAATTTACTTGCTTAACCTCACACTATCTCTCTTACTAACCTCTGATGATGAAGAAGTATCTCTCTTACTAACCTCTGATGATGAAGAGCACAGCTTGGCAGCCATATTGTACAGGCTTGTGGCCTGTTCTAAAGAAAGCTGAGCACCAATGATGCCTTAACTGGAGACATTTTAAATAACTAACAAGTCTGTGTGCCACCTGAAATTACACATCATCATTTATAAGGTTGTATGGTTGCCAAAATCTAATGTACTTTGCATATTGTTATTACGTATGAATATTACCAATAATACATTGTTTAAATTGTAACTTAACTCTTGCTTGTCTTTTACTATACCTAATTCTCTGAGGTTAAAGATGTAGAAGGGAATGTGAGGAGAAGTTATATAGTATAATTCCATATAAACAGTGGTAAATCTGTGGGATTTGAGGCATTCTGACAGAAGCTACATATTAATAATATAATAGGGGAAAGTAGAGCAATCTACAATTACTCTACCAAAATAAAACAAACCGTATATTATTTTTTAGTTCAAGGCACCTGATTGTAATCAACCTGTAACCATATAATGGTGCACAGAATGGCCAAACTATTCCAAAGGCCACAGCTGCTTTAGCGTTGTCACTCTCAATGCACCACTCAGAGTATTTCAACCCACTGTATCTGAGGGTGAATCACAGCTATGCAGTAGCTGATCAGAAAACTCAACAGCAGATTGTGTCAAGAGCAGGGAGAAATATGGGGGTACATCTTCTAGCACACGCTGCCTCAGCCATGAGCACAGTCTATTTGAACTTCTCCAATTTGGCAAATGCTTCAGAGCTATGTCATGTTTTGAGCCCATGAATAGATTTTCAACTAATAGGTTAAATAAATTTGATCGTTTTTGTGTGCTTTTACATGTTTTGATTGTAATTTTTTAATTACTTTTCCTTTTAAATATTTTCATGTTTGGTGTGACAATATAATGTGTATTTGGCAACTGAAACACGAGGGATTGATGTTCCCGTTATTGTCAGTCTGTACTTTGTTTTCCTAACATGGATGCTGGAGAGAAGCCAACAAAGAAGTACATTAAACTCATTTGCTAAAAGTCATATAACTAAGGACTGCAGGAAACATATAACCCACTTGTTATTTACTTTAAAATTTTGCTATCTTGTTTGCTGTTCACTCAGAGTGAATTTTTTGGGAAACACACCTCTGCGTCGTACGAACACCAGGAATATCAAAGTGAGGGATCCTGATCCAAAGTGTGTGATAACGCTATTGGTCTATTTGCTGGAATGGTCTTGCAAAAATTCTGTTGGTAGTCACAGACCCCAATGTGGACTTTAAATGGAAGAGAAATGTTTTAAGTGGTATCAAAAGTAGTTGTTCACTGAGAAGAGAACAGATACAGCCTTAAGACCCTCTAGCTGGTGGCTCCACTTCCTTCTATATCTCATTTAAATGTGTAACGAAATCCGTTAGAATGTCCTTATCACAACACATATATGCATTGTCAAATTGGGGGTTTCAGGACAGTCTGTTTGCGGAGCCCGACAGGGACATGTTGCTGCTCCCAAGCCCACCCATTGCACCTCAGAGCCTACAGGCTAAACCAAAAGAAAAAGTACCCAGTCTTCTCCGCTGTTTCAAGTGTGGTGATCTGGGACACATCATCACCGCTTGTCCTCTGACCATAGAACCGATTGACTGTAACTGGGCAAAAGGAGAGAGGTATTGTATGCTGTCTAACCCCTTAGCTGTCCCTTATACAGGAGTGGTGTTGGTAAATGGACAAAGGGTGATTGCTATGTTAGATTCTGGGAGTAACATCACCATTGTTGCTTGCCGTTTTGTCGTACCGCAACAATTCCTGAGAACCAAAACCAGTGTGACTTGTATATATGGGGAGACCAGATATTATAAGTCCACTAAAGTTTTTATAACCTGGGAGCGCATTCCAAAAGAATTATTGTTTGCAGTACTTCCTGATCCTTCTTACCCAGTTATTATGGGAGGAGACTGGTCTGAGGTTAAATACAGGTATAGATATAACCACTCCTCTACCAGGTTGGGCCTTGCAATGGACAGACCTCTTGCTGATCAGGCTGCCCCCAAGCCATGTTTACCAGCGACTGAAGATGATGTGGAGTCTCAAGAGCCTATATCCTCCTCTCCACCCCTCGACCGGAAAACAACCCCGGGGGAGGTCATGAGACTCAAGGATTCACCTCTTGAGGTCAGCCCCAATCCTTTATCAGCGTTAGATGACCAGTTTAGAACTACATCTGCTTCTTTCAAAATGGAACCGTGGAATGGTGATTCACTGAAGTTTGCTAGAAATTCAATAGTTTCTGTTGATGGGCAACCCTCACATAATCCCAAACCACAGGTACCCTACTTTGTATTATAAAATGATCTGTTGTATTGGGTAGCGGTAGCATGAGGGCAAGGTACAGACGTTGTTGCTAGTCCCACGAACCTTCCGCCAGAACGTCTTCAAGCTAGCAAATGCCCACCTCCTAGGCATCAATTTGGGTGCCGAAAAAACATTGGAGAGGATTAAACTCCGGTTCTTTTGGCCTGAGATGAATGTCAACTTTAACAGATACCACAGAGGGACAGAATTCCTTTTATCCCTGTTCATTTAATCGATATTCTCTTTGAGAGAATCAGCATTGATCTCATAGGCCCCTTGGAGCCCTCTGCAAATGCATATCAGTGATGGTAGATTACTCTACCCGGTTCCCAGTACCTGTTCCTTTGCGTACAGCCAATTCCAAGAATATCACATAGGAACTAGTAGGACTTTTTTCAAGAGTGGGGAAACCTAAAGAAGTCCTTACGGACTTATGTCAGACACTTCAGGTAAGTTGCCAAGTTACTCCATATTAAGCATCTTAAAATTTCTGTTTATCACCCACAGACAGACAGTTTGGTCGAAAGATTTAACCAGTCTCTTAAACAGATTTTCTGCAAGGTAGTCGGTGGGGACAGGAGAAACTGGGATCAGTTGCTCCCCCTTGTATTTTTTGGGAGGAGGATTTTTGGGGGCAGGTTCGTAGGGCTTACCATAATGCAGAATCAGTGGGAGCCCTGAACTTGTTTTCCTGCAACCAGAAAATCCCATCTGGGTACGATGGAAGACAGTGACATGCGAAGTGTGTTGCTTATGTTCAGTCTACTCCGTAATCTCGTTTTGGTTGCTGTCACTGCAGAAAATGCTAACTCACAAAGGTAGGAAATGGAAGCAGCTTCAGTAGTTTCTTGTTAATTTTAATCTCCTCCTGCCTACAAGTTATGCTGATGAGAATTTTTCTCAGCATTTCCTTGTGATAATACACTTTCAGGGTGCGAATGATGCCCAAACCCAATAGCTGAAGCACTGCTGTGCAATTGAGCGGGAGTAATTCAACGCAAACATTATCTGAATGTGGAAGTATGTTGTGGGCAGCACGGTTATCAGCCAAACAATCCTCTTCTTCTTCTTCATATTGTGAGGTTTCTGAACTCTTTTGGGGAAAAACCCCCCCACCCAACGGGATGAAGTGCATCCTGAAGCACGACTGCAGCATCTGTGTAAGATTGTTTGTCCATTGCTGGGGCAGGGAAACAGCAGGCTCACAGTGTGTTGTCCCGTTGAGAGAGGTCCCAATAGAGTTTAAAAACCACACATTTTCTTAATTGAGTGCCGCATTAATAGGAATGTTTCTTGAAGGAGCATCACTGAACCACATAAAAATGGCTTTTTCGCCATCTTCAAATGCAGCAGTTTGCATATGTTTGCAACCCGAAATTTTTCTTCTTTTTGAATATAACAAAGACATATGCATTGCATTTGTCATTCCAACAGATTGAACATTACAAACATTAACACTGTTACTGTTTTTTCGTGTCTGCCGTTTCTATAGAAGGGTGACAATGAGTTAAAATTCCGATGGATGTTTTTCAAATGTTGACAAGCAATAAGCAAAAGGTATCACTGAAAACCACAGAAAACAAAAACAGCAAAATAACAGTATGAGGAAAGTTCTAAGAAAGAACATTTTTTTAACAATGTTTCTGTTTGGGTATTGTTGTGAAAATGTGCACAACTGAGCTGCGACCACAGAACTAACTCAGTGAAGGGGGCAGCCTTTTTGCCGGTAGTGGGCCGCGGACCAGGGGTTGGGGACCCCTGCTTTATACAGCACTCACTGCCTTATAAAGACAAAGCAATTTAATAAAGGGCCATGGCCATGCTACACAGCCAATTTTCTCATGGCCTCCCACTGGCAACATTGGTGCTTCTGTTTGCCTGTATGTCTGTCCACTTTTCATGGGAGAAAAACTTAACGGATTTAGGTCAGGTTTTATCCTATAATTTGCTTAAACATTGTGGTTGATTTTGCGACTTCTGTCATGGCGCTATTTATCACAAATCGCTTGCAGTAGCGATTTATTTGCGTGAATCTGAGAGACACGCAGTGGGCCGAGGAAAGGGGCATGGGTCCCTCCTCACTCACGCACCACCCTCCGGATGTGTACCTTACCTCCACTAAGCTAGTAAACAAGAGAACTACTTAACAGATTTAGATCAGGTTTTTTTCTATAATTTTCTTAAACCTTCTAGTTGATTTTGCGACTTCTCTCATCGTGGTAAGAATCATAGTTCACTTGTAGGAGCGAAATATTCATGCTAATCCGAAACATAGGCTGCAGGCCGAGGGGAGGGGGAAGCATGATGTCAGGAGTAAGGAGCCAGGCAGGGCCCTCCTCACCTCCCCATTTCACTTCTACGTGGGCAGAGCCACAGGGGATGGCTACTATATAATATATAAATGAGGAAATCCATCAGAAGATCACACAGGTCGTTGGCATTCATAATGCTCTGCTCAATGTTGTCAAAAATGAAAACTGAAATGGTATGGCTACATCACCGGATCATCAGGCCTTTCAAAGACCATTATGAAAGGCACATTGCAAGGAAGGAAGAAACATGGTTGACAATAGAAAAGGTGGAAGGACACCATTAGAGAGTGGATGGGCCAGCAGTTTAGTATCATTCAGACATCAAAGAGGTAAAACAGCAGGCCAGCAGGACTTAAGAACAATATTAATGAATGCTTCTCATAATTGGAAAAAGCTTTAAACTGCTTCACATAGAGAAACTTTTATTTTTTTCTTGTAAAAATAATGGAAAAGACATGTCTTATATTGAGTTGTTGGGTTTATAAGGATTCCTCCAAGTAAGAAAAGTCAGTGCACAAGCAAATGTATTATAGAACCGATTTTGTGCAGCATAAAGTTATTCCATTTGATGTTACCTCACTGAATGCTTTTGAAGGATACTAGCACAATCTAAGAGACAAACTGCTTTACCCAAAGTAGTGTGGGTTTGGGACATTTCCAAATCATATAATCTAGTGAGGCAAACTCTTGATAACATCATTCACAATTTGAATCCTGTCCTTGATGAATTATTGATAACTTGAATTAATAAAGGTGTGTGTAATGTAGAATTGTTGTGCACATATTGAAGAAAAATGTATTTTTTGATGTATAAATTCAATTTCTTATAAGAGATTTTAATTCATAGATCCCAACCCCATCACTGCCTTACATCAGATGGGGCTGCATGCCTTGATATAAGATGAGCCCAGAAATATTGCCAATATCTTCAGCATTACTGATTAACATTGTTTCAAGGAAACATACTGATGAAAGTATAGTGAGACTGGACAAGCTTTTTTGACAATGATTTTTGATTTGTACACAGAAAATGCTGTGTGCTACTGGAATATCAAATTGGAGTGTTGTTTGAGACTTCAAAACTCTCTGAGTTGACACTTTATTAGTTATGCCACCTTATAGCCCTCTGATAGCCTTGATGAGCCCCATTGCTGTCTCGTGTCACTTTTTCTTGTCTGGCAATCCAACACAGTTTCCTTCTTTTGTTTGTTTTTGAAATATATTCTCTAATTAGAATTTCTCTAAACATATACCACCTTCGATTTATAATAAAGGTATTTTTGTTACTACACTGTGTGTTTTGCAGATGTTTCTTTAATCTGCCTTTCATCAATTATGTGCCTATCATCAAGGAGTACATTACTGCATTTTCAAAGATAATTTTATACTTACCTGTAGTTTAATCACTGTTTCTCACATGGTCAGTCACATCTCTGTCTTGCTAAACTAAACCAACGCCATGTCACGCTTCACTTCATGTGATGTGTCATAAAGCATCACTTCATTTCCAATCCTCTGTTCTTCCAGGAGGACATTTCTATTCATTCAAATTTTTGAAAACCTGAAATCACACGTTGCCCTGTGATGGACTGGCAGTTTTTAGTCTATTTTTAACTGATGCTGCTGGGATGAACTTTGTTTATCTGTGAGTGTGAATTAAACAAGGTGGGTTTCATAATGAATAAATAGACAAATGGATACAGTATTTTAATAGAGGAGGTCTGCCATTACCATTTAACAAGAGTTGTTTTATTTTCACTGGTATGTTTTATCCAATACTTTTCATTATGTTGTTATTTCTTCCCTTAGGATAAGATCAATGTAAAGAATGTAGTGTAATATGCATTTTATCATATTTAAGTAGCTGGTAACCTTTACAAATCATCAGCTTTTACAGGTAAAAGTTTTTATTTATAAAGCATACAGTATTGTGCAGTGTTTACAACAGAAAAATACAAAGTGCTTTAATATATGAAACATTAAGGTAGGCATAAATTGCATTTAACAGAAGAAACAACTTTGTTTAAAAAAAAGTTGCTCAACACATTAGTCGTCTTCATGGCTTTCATCGGCTAGCAAGCACCTTCAGTGTGGTTTTCTTTTTTTGTTTCTTTGTTAATTTATTCACTTGTTGACTTTCATTCAGTTCTGTGTTGTTTTTAAACCTCATTTTCACATTGATCACCATCTCTATCTGAAGGTCCATTTGTTTTTTGTTCATCAGAAACTAAAAAGGAAATTCCACAGGTTTATCCTACTAACTGTGATACACTACATTTTAAATGTCACACTAAGGACATTAAATACAAGAAACAGTTTAAAATGTTCAGTATAAAGCATTTACAGGTTTGTACAGAATTCTGAATTTGGTGCCAAATTACAGTAACTGAAACACAGTAGAGTTAATCTTAGCATTGCCTTTCATTGATTCAATCCCAAAATTCTGGACCTTTAAGGCAATCGTACTAACAGAAGTGTCATTCCCTAAAATATTTATTTGTTTTCGAAAACTCATTTCAACTTACGGTATTCTTAAATAGCACAACTTTCGGAAGGCAGTCTTAAGGCGCTTTTCCACTGCATAGTACGGCACAGCACGGTTCAGTACAGCTCACCTTGGTTCGGCTCAGTTCGGCTCGGTTTCCGTTTCGACTGCAGTTTAGTACCGCTTTAGAGTGGGAGGGATTATTCACGTGTCGTTAATAGTTGCACCGCCTCTACTGCCGTGACACCGTGGAACTTTTACAACAACACGCAGACAACGACAACACTTTAGCTCGACGACGCGCAAGGGTAAGCATCTAAAAAAAGCACATCACTAGCTAACTTTTATCACTGTTGCAAAGCATAAAATGAACTTAACTGCCAGTGTAACATTAAAATGTTGATTCTGTATATTACAGATCTTCCACATTTTGCAAAAAAGTCGCCGCAACAGACCATCTGTTTGGACATTTAACCGTGCTTCAGAGTGGTGGGATGTGATTGTTCCCGGTTTTACAAACACTCAGTGGCTGGAGAACTTTCGAATGTCTGAAGAAACATTCATCCACTTATGCAACAAACTGCGTCCAGCGATGGAGAGACGGGACACAAACTTCCGCGTGTGTGTACCTTCAAAGAAAAGAATAGCCAGTGACGCAGTAATGACGATTTTCTCCGGCCAATCAGTGACCAGCAGAGTTTACACGTCACGTTTGGGTAACGGTTCGGCGCGCTTGGAACCTCGGCTGAGGTGGTACTAAAAAAAGGACCAGGTACCAGGTACTGTTACCAGTGGAAAACCCCCCAAAAGTGAGCTGAACTGAACCGTGTCGTGCCGTACTATGCAGTGGAAAAGCGCCATTAGAGAGTTTACAGAGATTCACAAATTTAAAACATAACAGAAACCTTCAACATTACGTAACATCATAATAGGCAAACACCCACCGCCACTTAAAAGTAGAGTAAGAGAGATCCTCATGTGTTCAGTTTATTACTCTCAGATTATTCCATTTGAAAGCATTTATGAAAATTACGCCTGTGAATAATAAAAATACTTGATTTCAAAGCTTTAATTTCGCATTAAAAAGAAGGTAAATTGTATGCCATAAGCTAGCACACAAAATCAGATTTACAAATTTAGAACAGTAGCAGAAAGCTCCAACATCCATCTATCCATCCATTTCCCAACCCGTTGAATCGAACACAGGGTCACGGGGGTCTGTTGGAGCCAATCCCAGCCAACACAGGGCACAAGGCAGGAATCAATCCCGGGCAGGGCACCAACCCACCGCAGGACACGCACACCAAGCACACACTACGGACAATTTAGAATCGCCAATCCACCTAACCTGCATGTCTTTGAACTGTGGGAGGAAACCCACGCAAACAAGGGGAGAACGTGCAAACTCCACGCCGGGAGGACCCGGGAAGTGAACCCAGGTCTAGCTCCAACATCATGTAACCATTTACATGTATGGTAAAGGAGAGATCCTGATGTGTTCAGTGTATTACTATCAGATTATTCTACTTGAAAATAGTTACAAAAAAGTAATGAATAATAAAATAACTTACTTTATGTAAAATTTTCAATTTCATATACAGTAACCTGAAAAAGAAGGTAGAAATGTGTGTTGTAAGACAGCAGACAGCATCAATGAAACATCGATCTTTTTAAAAAAATGTTGTGTCTCTAAAAAAAAGTAAAACAATCAATAAAACATACCCCATTGTTCTGTTCACTATTACACTGAAAAAAGAAACAAGGAAAAGAAATAACAGGGTAACTAATGTGCTCTGTGTTAAGATTGAAATTATTGCTATTTAAAGCTTTCAGGTATTCAGTATTGAATTCTCCTGTCCGTCTTGTCTCTTACCTGTGTTTTAGCATAATACATAACACCACCATAGCAATGGCTACTCCCACGATGATAGATGTGTAATTTGTCTCGTCGCTCTTACCTGTAAGCAAAAGTCAGTCATTAATGAACTAAAAAACAACCAAGGATTACAAATATTAACACAATTCAATTGGCTAATATTATATTTTTCAATTACAGTATTTCTTCTTTATAAAGTGCTTGGTGACTCATAGCATCTTTCTCTATTTAGTGCTTGTGGGGAAGTGGATTTGTTTTGAATGTGCATGAAGTGTTTTATTGTCAGATGTGGGAGGGAAACCCCTTGACAATAATCAGTGAAACATAGGAGAGATGACTGTCACCAGCACCATTAGTGACATGTCAGAGTGTCAGAGGCTGATGCAGCAAAATACTTTCATACAAACCTGAAAATTTAAGTCTTTAGCTGCCTTTTCATTGAAAAGAATTTCTACCAGGCTAAAACATAACATTCAATATACCCTTTCTTTAGCAAATTATTTTTTTTAATTGTTTGGCAGTGATAATTAGTTTATATCATTTTAACTTTGTATGTTTTTAAGTGGGTGGCACAATCAAAAAGTAATTGCAGATTGCCGGGCTTGTGTCCTAGCTAGGGCACTACCCCTGTGGAGTGTACGTCTTATCTTTTACCCACCTGGGTGCCTGGGCAATCATTGCTCTCCCCTTGTCTTGCCCTCCCTGTCCACAATACTGTACAGCACTTCACTGACCACACGCACTCCCCCCTACTTGTCATTCCTACTTCTACATACCAGCTGCCAGTGTCTCCTGTTCTATTAACCACCCCAGCTACCCTGGCCTGACCTTCAAAGAGGAACGGATGAAGAAAAACTGAGACAGGATAAAGTTGGCCCTGATGGTGTCAACCAAAAGGTTCTGAAGAAGAACAGTGGGCAACTGTGTGCAGTTCTTCAGCGTATCTTCAGTCTGAGCCTGAGTCTAGAGGGGTTTTCAGCTGTGTGGCAAACATTTTGAGATAATACAGTCTGTGCCTCTTATTTTGCACGTAAAGAAGACCCTGGAGAGGCTAATACAGGTTCAGTTACAACCCCCGAAGTTTGCCTATTGTGATCACATCAAAGTGTGAGATGCTGTCATCTACCTGCTAGATACAGCCTATTAATAATAATTATTTAAATTTACGTAGCGCTTTTCTCACTACTCAATGAACTGTACATAGAAAGTGGGGAGCCAGCGCAGAATGTGTAGGACCCACCTGGATGATATGAAGGCAGCCATTTTACACCAGTACGCTCACCACACATGAGCTATTAGGTGGTAAAAGGGTGAGAGAGATACTTAGATAATTAGGCTCTGTGAATGACTAGACCATGGTGGACAATTTAGCACTGGACATCAGGAAACACCTTACTCTTTACAAAGGATGCCCAGGGATCTTTTATGACTCCAGAGAGTCAGAACCTTGGTTTTATGAATCCAAAACACAGAAACAGGAAAATAATGACTCACTTAATTTGGCTAAAAGGCAAATGAAAAACAGAAGGTGGTTGGAACAAAGACCTGCAGCCACAGGGGGTCCCCAGGTCCGAATTTGGGAAGCCCTGCCCTAGAGGGTGCCATGAGAGAATCCCCCAGGGAGTTCAGTGCTTGTCCAGTTATAGATAATGGAAAAGAGATGTCCTATATTGAATTGGAGACTATATTAGGATTCCTCCAACCAAGTAAGATAAGTCAACACATAAGCAAATACATTATAGAATCGGTTTATATTTTGCATAATGTTATTCCATTTGATGTTATCTCACAGAATGCTTTTTAAGGGCACTAACACCATCTAAGAGACAAACAAATTGTTTTCCTCAGAATGGTGTGTTTGTGGAGCATTTCCAAATCAAATAACGTAGCAAGGCTAGTGCTTGATGACAAGTAGTATAATGTCAGGCGGCTTCTGTCAAAATTTAATCCAAATTTGATTGATGAGATTAAACCCCGCCCCTTTTTAATCGAAGACCAGAAGTCACTCCCCACACCCACCGGATGTTTTGTTGACCTTTGATGACCTTTCAGGAAGTCCCCTCCCCACACCCCCGGATGTTTTGTTGACCTTTGATGACCTTTATCAGGGTCCCTGTTGATTGATGACAGGAAGTCCCCTCCCCCAACCACCTGTTGTTTGTTGACCTTTAGCCCTGCCATCTGTTTTCCCCAGGAAACTGTCAAGGGCAATTTGATGGATGCCCCTCCTTGAACCCCCACCCCCCCACCCCCTTGAACCCAGCACCACCCCCAACCACTTCCCAGCCCCCCTCTTCCTAAGACATGTTCAGGCAAGGTTGCAGCCGGACTGAAGGGAATGCCTAAGCCTCACCGATAGACAGCACATGATGTCTGGCCCCTCCACTTCCTGGGACACTTCTGAAACTGTTGTATAAAAAGTGGTGCATTTTCCTCAGTTCTAAACACTCTGTGAAGAAAAAAATGGAATCTATGACCGATGCCTCGGTGAAGCGTCAGTTCCACAGGCTCTATTCTAAGGGTCGTTTGAAAAGGTTAAAAGATGTTTGGTTCCTGAGTTTCTTCAAGCTGGAGCGGCCGACGAGGAACGGGTCAAGTTGTGCAAACAATGGTAGAATCAGCGCGACGATAAGGAAAATGTCATCCGCCTGTAGTATTCAAGGACTGAATTCTGCAAGCTGAAGCGACGGACCGGTAAAGGACTAACTGGTTGAAACATCATTCGAATCGAGCGACGACGAATTGTAAACCCCCTTTATTTACGCCTCGCCCCATCCCTCTTACCATAAAAACTCAGTCTGTCAACGGATCCAGACAAAGGATCAGACCGTTTCAGAATTCTTTGAAGCTTTTAAAAGCTCTCTGCATATAGTCAGCTCCGGACTCTGAAATGACGGATGCCGGCGTAACAGCCTCGGGGTTTCCGCCTAAGACTCCAAAGACTGCAGCTTCAAGACCTGAATCTTACCATTTCTATAACTCTGGCCGGATGGATTGCATTCAGGACCACCAAGAATCTGACCCGCGTTATTTTACTATACGGCCTGATTACACTCTCTGGTCAAGAGACCTTGAGACAGACAGCGGATTCCAGTTTCCTTGGTCTAGTCATGCGTCACCCGTCACAGCCAATGGTGATCAGCCGGACACTGGCGTCTCCGTTAATGGCGATCAGACGGAAACCTTTTACCTAGCTCCAGGACAGCCTTGGGTGCACAAACAAGTTCGCAGGAGCCGATGTTGATAGGACTTTCTGAGACAAATATGGATTGCCCCGATGGGGTACTGCCAGAAACCTGGAAAAAGGCCCTGCAGCTTGTTAAAGGTCTGATGACTTCTCTGCTGGACATTATTGTCTACTGCGACCAGAAAAAAGAATGTCAAGGCTGTGGTATAAATCACCCTGCCCAGGTAAGGCATACATGCCTCTTTGAACCTGAAATTGGCTACCATCAAGGTCGCTTTCAGAAGATTCTGAATATTTTCCGTAAATATTGGCTGAAACGACTAGCTGTTAAAGTTCTCGGGTATTTTAATATTCTACTGCCGATTCCCAAAATATGTGTAGTGGTTGAAAAGACTGTAGATGAATTTGAAAGTACCAGCTCTATTCATGATACTGTAATGCAGTCATTTTATGAAATGGATGAATACTCCTACTGTGTAACGCCATGTGGCAAATGAGTTTTGTAAGCGAAATATTAATCATGAGGGTCATATGAATCTGTGGACCAAATATGACCTGGAACTTGATGATATGATAGAGCTGATGGGTCTTTCTGAGCCTGAAAACACAACGCCTGAAAAATTCAGACTCTTAAATAAAGGTTTTCTAATTTTTAACTGGTGTCAGTGTCTGTTTTATCACCGGCGATGGAGCAGGTCTTGGAAAAAACATATTATAACTCTGAGAATCCCGGATCCTTGGGGGGTAAGGATTCCTTGAAAAGAGCTCTCTCGCAAGCGGGTCACCATATTGGGTCCCAAGAAGTGTCAGATTGGTTATCTGGGCAATACACCTACACGATACATAAACCGGCCAGAATCCATTTTAAAAGGAATAAGGTGTATGTTTCCAATATTGACGGCCAATGGCAGGTCGATCTGGCGGATATGACAAACCTGTCCGAGTATAACAGAGGTTACAAGTATCTACTGACTTGTATAGATATTCTTTCTAAATACGCTTGGGTCAGGGTTCTGAAAAACAAAACGGGTAAAGAAGTAACCAGGGCTTTTCGAGAAATTTTGGAGGAAGGTAGAGTACCCGTCAAACTTCAGACGGATAGCGGTAAAGAGTTTCTCAATCGGGAATTTCAAAGCCTGATCAACAAACACGGGATAAAACATTTCACCACAGCTAGTGAATTAAAGGCTTCGGTGGTGGAGAGGTTCAATCGAACTCTGAAGACCAAAATGTGGCGTTATTTCAGCTCCCGGAATACCCGGTCCTATCTGCCGGGGCTACAGGACTTGGTGAAATCTTATAATCTCAGCTATCACCGAGGTATAAAAATGGCCCCTGCTGAGGTGAGTAGTTCCAATTCTTGGAAAGTCTTTAAAAACTTATACGGCCTAACTAAAACCAAAAGAAATCTAAAATATAAATTCAAAGTCGGCGATACGGTCAGAGTATCAAAATCCCGGAATCCTTTTACCAAGGGCTACAAAACCTTTTCAGACGAGGTATTTACCGTTTCTGAACTAGTCCCCAGGGATCCGCCCGTCTACAAGCTCAAGGATTATGATGGCGAAGACATTATAGGTTCCTTTTACGACGCCGAGTTACAAAAGATTCGAGGTACGGACGTCTTCAGGATTGAAAAGATTTTGGCGAAAAAAAATATCCGTAGAAAAAGCATATTTTGGTGAAATGGTTCGGTGGCCCAAAAGTTTAACAGTTGGATCCCTGAAAGCTACGCAAGACGTTAAATACTGAGAATCAAAATTAGTATTTCATTCACGGTCTGATCACAATGGAGAGAAAAAGCTTTTACGTTGTACTACCCAGCAATTCTTCCCAAGATGTTTTCCCTAATAATACCATCGCCGAATTTACCGTCAAATTATCCGCCCCAATCGAACTACAGGGCCCCTGGGAAGTTGGATTGGCCGAAATTCAGTATCCGCACACCTGGAATACCCTAGACAAACCGGATAATGAATTAATGTTGGTGCTAAATTTTATAGTATTCCCGCGGGCTATTACTCTAGTGTCGAGAAAGTGGCAGACAAGATGAATGAAGTAGTGTTGAAAGATTCAAATTCTTGGAGTCCGTTCATCAGACCCTGCAAATTCGCTATAGCTCTAAAGCGTAGATTCTATTTCTCAAACACTGTGAAGGATGAAACTCTGCATGTCAAGGGACAATTAGGTAGGATTCTAGGAGCTCATCCGGACAAAACTATTGGTCTGGTGAATGAAGCTCCTTATCAGAGCGGGGTTTTATTCCTTGTACGTCTACAGCA
Source organism: Polypterus senegalus (assembly GCF_016835505.1). Classification (NCBI taxonomy): domain Eukaryota; kingdom Metazoa; phylum Chordata; class Cladistia; order Polypteriformes; family Polypteridae; genus Polypterus; species Polypterus senegalus. The sequence continues at coordinate 268,790,429 of NC_053155.1, forward strand.
ACATTGTTTCTCACCAAAGAGTCGGAGACAGCTACGTCCCTCTCTTGAGATGCGTACATATTGAGGATGAGATGAATAAGATTACCACAATCACCTACGACAAACCGCACTACGTTCCGGTTAGCAAGAATCAGTTTGATACTTTGACCATTGAAATAAAGACGGATCAGAACAAAGCGGTTCCATTTCAGTTTGGCAAGGTCCTAGTCAAGTTACATTTCAGACCCTCCAAGAGGTGTATACACGACTAATACTGAGATGAGATCTTACCTGGACCCCAACCCTTACGTGCATTATTATGAAGCCCAAGCCGGTAACGGACTCCCCGGGTTCGCTGGGTCCCCAGTGATGTACGGCTTTGGGATCGGAGGGATATTTTGAAGGCTATTTAGAAGAGCTTTGCCTCTCTTGAAAAGAGGATTTGAAATTGTCAAAGCCACACATTAAATCAGCCGCTAAGAATATTGTCAAAGACGTGGTGGCTGGAGCCGTGTCAGGAGCGATGACTCGAGGAAACGAAGAAAATCAAGCTGGGGCTGGCCTAATGGTGATGAGGAAAACTAAACGTAAGAGGCCTCCCGGGTCACGACCAGCCCCGATCATCAAAAGACGCCGTTCAGCTTTTACTTCATTTTCTTCTCTCCGCCACAAGGATAAGTCCAGCCCAGAGAAAGAAATCGAAAAACATTTTTTAACTCAAGATGTCTTTCGTTCATCGAATGTCTCAAGAGTGTGTGAAATCCGAACTGGACTTGTTTACGGTACCCTATACTCAGACTAGTGTAGAAAAAAGCATCTATGTCGAGGTCCCCTCTCTCAGCTCTATCTGAAGTCGCCCCGCTGGAGTTTCTGATTACCGGGAATGGGGAAGACTACTTGGACCTGAATAACACGCTTCTACACGTCCGCTGCAAAATCGTCAATGCCGACGGAACTAATCCACCCCCCGTGGCCAAGGTAGCCTTTGTTAATTATCCGATAGCCGCTTTATTTTCACAAGTGGATGTAACCCTGGGAGATCGCTTAATATCCCAGAGTTCCAACCTTTACCCGTATAGGGCCCTTTTTGAGGGATTGTTAAATTACAGCAGTGAAACTCTCAAGTACCAATTTGGTATGGGTCTTTTTACAAAGACTCGGCCGAACATGAAAACACAACCTTGGACGGTCCGAATGAGGGGTTCAAAAAAAGAAACGGTTATACGGCCCAGGGTAAGACAGTAGAACTCCTTGGATCTATTCATTCTGACCTATTTTTTCAAGAAAAATTAATTCTAAACGGAGTGGACGTCAGAATAAAAATGGTGCGTAGCAAAAATGAATTCTGTCTGATGTCCGGAGATGCCGAGCGTTACAAAGTAAACATTTTAGCCGCCTCTTTTGTCAAGAAAGTTAAAGTTTCAGCGGCGGTGAAATTGGGGCACGACACGCACTCACAAACGCCAACGCCAAGTACCCCTTGGAAAGAGTGAATATGAAAGTTCTCAGTTTACCGGCCGGGATTCGGGTGAGCAATCAGGAGAATTTGTTCTTGGGACAATTACCCAAGTACGTGGTCCTAGGCATGGTGGATAATGACGCCTTTTCCGGGGATTACGCCAGAAACCCCTTCAATTTCAAACATAACCATGTGGAATTCCTGGCCTTGTATTTGGACGGAGAACAGATTTTGCTAATGACACCACAGCTCGAGAATATTACAACCTGGTGTTGGCCACCGGAAAACACTTGAAAGACCAGCCTCTAGCCATCAGCCGTTCTGAATTCTCTAAAGGTTACACCCTGTTTGCCTTTGATTTGACGCCAGATCAAGAATGCGGGGACCATTTCTCATTGATGAAAACAGGGAACATGAGATTTGAAATCCGCTTGCAGCCCCTACCCCATACTGTGAATCTAATAGTGTACGCGGTCTTTGACAACATTATTGAAATAAACCAGAGAAGAAATATACTTTATGATTACTAAAAAGCATGAATACCCTGCAGATCAACAAACTCATGTCCAGTAATCCGTACACAGAAAATCTGTTTTACGGAGTGTTGGCTTGACGAACTGCCTAAAAGATACTTACGGAGCTCCGACCATGATCATCGTCAATACTCACCGTCAAAACAACCCGGAGAACACTGGTTGGCGATACATCTCAGAGAAGACGGAATTGGAGAATTTTTTGATTCCTATGGAGCTCCACCAGACTTTATCTATTTTCCTGAGGAAATATACAGCTTTTAAACAGAAACTGTAAAGAAATTATTCACCATACCCGCAGCTTCAAAACTGGTTTTCCACCGCTCGGACAACACTGTATTTTTTCCTGCACCATAGAGGAAAAGGACGCTCTTATCAAGAGGTCATGAACCTGTATTTTAATGAAGTCACCAAGAACGATGATATGGTTCAAAATTTTGTCAACACCTTGTCTAAGAACACTTTAAGAAGCTTTCAGGATCAACCCTGCATGCAAAGTTCTGGACCCTGTAATTATCTTAATAAAGAATAGGCAAACTGTGTAAAAAATAATATTTTATTAAACAAAAATATAATTACATTTCAATAAGGAATCCATTCATTCTTTTTGCAGATCTGGTTTTCCTGCCAACAGGTGTATCGGTAGCAGACGCCGCGGCAGCAGAGGCAGCAGAGACAGCAGAAGCTCCGTCTGGGGAGGTTGGTTTGAAACTCTCTAGAAGTTCTCTAGTGTCCATGTTTGGTACGGCCGAGGTCGGAATGTTCAACCGCCAGGGCCTTAATAAATTCTTTCCAACCCCTAGGTCTCCGATAGGATGGTATGTTATGACGGGCTGTTAAGTTCCGCATTAGATCAACCATATTCGTTCCGGGTAACGGTTCTCCACGAAACACAAACTCTCCCAAGCCATTCCAATAGGTTGTATTAGGGTGATGCGTCATTTTCTGTAAAATTATTTCAGTATATTTCTTTGATTTATCCGAGCACTTTTTAAAATCTCGTCGTACACCCGTTCTTCTGGGGTACTAGGTGCATCTTTGAGTGCCTCTGGCGGCACCTCCTGGTTCTCGACAGGCATCAATAATGTCAGAGAACCGGTTTCTTTATCCGCTTTTTTCACAAAGGTAAGGTATCTTTGCAAGACGGTCGATAAAGATTTACTTTTGCATCGATGCTCAAATCATCGCGTTCAAGTATGTGTTTCATTTGTTTATCCAGTTCACTTTCCGTAGCATTTAAAATGTCGTTGGAAGTCGGGGGTTTCTGATGCCACTGAGCCATTTGTTGTTGAGGGACCAGGTACATCTTACGCGTATATTCCATATTTATACTCTCGAAGCTATTAAACTAGTAATAAAAGGAATGGCCACGCTTAGCAGGGCTCAGCGAAAACCTCCTTTCTGATTTAAAAGGGCTTTTTCTTTTAACGGGCAGTTTTTTATCGCTGAGTTTTTTAACGGCGCAACGATGCTTCTTCAGCAACTTGAACTGCCTAGAAGTCAGGGGGACATGGCCTTTTAAAGTATTGAGAGCTATTTCGCCAGAGCATAAATGAAATCGTCAGGAGCCTCGCTCAGCATCGCTTTTCTTCGGCGACAGGAGACCCTGTGCAGGGTCTTGAGCAAAGGGAGATTTCTTTTTATTCTGCACGACATGCCGTCTGTTTTCAAATACCGAAAAATCGCCGTCTTTATCTTTTCACACGCACGCCACAGGCCAGTCGGGGAAACATACCGCACGTAAACGAAATTGTCAGGCGTCTGGGCTTTCAGATCCACCAACAGATAACCGTAAGGTTGTCGTAAGCGTCCTCAAAGGCCTCCAAGAAAAATTTCACCCTACCGGGTACATTTGACGCGCTAAATTAGTGATTTGCAGCTTATCTCTCGGGTTTTTGAAAAGGGTGATGTAATTGGCATTCAGATTTATCGTTCTACTTTTCTTGCCTTGAAAAATAAATTTTGGACCAAGTAAATGATGGACAAATTCCTGTGATGAGTATATTTTGTGAAGGCCCTCTCTATCTCTTGGCTATGGCTCGCCTGTTCCATCAAATCGCCGACGATCACCAAGTTAACTCGATCAGGCGGTAGTAGTTCATCGTCGTTTAAGGAAGCGGGTAATCCCTCCAAAAATTTGATTTTGGGAAATCTGGCTAATAGTTCGTCGTACAGAGGCTGCCAACAACTATAAAACCAGACTATATTGTCAGGGCGCGAGAAAGCACATGGTCTGTGTGTTCCAAAAGCTTTTTCACATAATGCGATTTGCCCGAACAGGAGGGTCCCGAGACTATTTTTGAGAACGGGTGTTGAAGTCTTACATCAAAGCCCTCTTTAGTATCCATAGGGTAGAGATGTGTAATCAGGCAAGAGAACCCTTTTGTTGTACACCACTCTGAATCTCTTTCTGAGTGGGCGATTTTGCAACGTCAGGGTCTTTTGTTCCTATGAATCTGCATCCCATGAACGGTTATTTCTTTTGTGAGATCGTTTTCTACAAAACTATGCACTAGATCCATTAACGAATATAGGTTTACCTCTTGAGCCGTTTGGTGATTGAGAGTAATACCCTTTACTTTCATGCAGACCTTGCCTTTGAACGTTTTGTACGCGTACGTTTTTGGACCTCCAGAAACAAATTCTTCAATGTAGTCATCAGGATCTAGTTCGCTGGTGAGTTCGCCTAAATAGTCGCCGAGCGGCGTGTGTACTGTCCGGCGATGCTGTGAAGATAATGGAATCTGTATCATGATACAGAATCCTCGGTCCTAAACGATCCAGCAATTGTACAATTCTAGCCGAGCATAGGCCTGGTGAAAGCGGCGATCACCACATTGACAGGGCGGGTACCACGTATCGGTCATCCGCATACCTCCACTGCACCTGAGCGATTTCGTGCTGACAAAGCCAAAATAGGAGACCTGATACATGTCTGAGAACAGGTAATCAAAGAATTCTTGGGTGTGTTTAACAAACGTCGTGGTCAGTTGGTTAGGCTTCTGACCGAATTTTCCCCAAAGAGAATTCAGAAATAACTTGGAAATTTGTCTCTTGGCGGGTTGGAGGCTATGTTTTCACGCTCCAATAAGACGCCTTCTTTTAAGAAATAGTCGTCAACATAGCGCGCGGGGCGCGTCCACGCCCAAGATGGCCATCCAGAGGCCTCCTGTTTGCCTTTCAGATGAATTTTGATGTACTCGGAAAATAAATCTGCGGTACTCTGCTCGTAGTGCCATATCTCATGAATTTTTAAAACTTTGTACCCTTTATCTAAGGCCTTGAGTATTTCGACGCTGCACCAGGTTCCTGTTAAAGACCTTTCCGATCATTGTGATGGCAAAGGCCGGTGGTTGTCTGGGTTTCTGCACACACGGCACAAACGAACATCAATTTATTGCAAATTCTTAAAGGGAGGACCGGAAAATACAAATTGCGTGGGGCGAGCATGGTGATTTTAATGAGCCCAAGTATTGCTTAAGATCGCCAAACTCCTCAAAAATAAAGGTCGGATGGCCGATCGGGTAGGTTTTGTTTTGTTGACGTAGGGGTACAGACTTGTAAAATCGTAATATTGCATTTGCTCGTCACCTTGGACTTTATGGTATAATTTGATCGCGTTGGTGCCCTCCATAAAGGGCATCACGGGATTGATAGGTTCAGGAAACTCAAAGCGTCTTAAGAAATCTTGAAGCTCCGTCCTCTTTTTCATGCGCTCCCAAGCGTGTTCCCAAAGCACTTTCACCGTCAGATTAAAGTTTTCCGCAATTTAATGAGTTTATCGTTAAGCGTTTTAAACAATTCTGCATAAGACGTCCCGTAAGAGGGTGTTTGGCTTGCGATCGTAGCACTCTGGACATCCGTGATAAAAGCAGCCAGCAAACTCAAAGGCCGTCGGGACACCCTGAACTTGGCGTAACCATCTAGATAAAAGGACCCCATCTTGACTTCACCGTGATTCCGCATGTCGAATGTTTATTTTTTCCTTCTCGGAAAGAAACATTAGCCACTGAATAGAAGCATTAGAATAAGCTTTGTGAGTGCTTTTGTAATGGTCAGTAGGAATGATTCCAATTGCATTATCAGGCATGCAGTTTTGTCTGTACATGGACATACAGAGAGAAGCTAGGGTCATACACTGAAAAGGATCAATATTACCGATCCCGATCACTTCATCTCTAAATTTCATACAGGCAGTTCTCAAAATAACCACGTCGTTTCGACAATAGTACGCCATTTCTTGTCTAAAGTTGAAGGTTCCGCTTTTAATAGAGTCGTACCAAGACAAAAACTCCTCTCTTTCCTGGCTCATCATGTGTTGAATGCCGTAATATTTAGGCTCGGGTATGGGCCGATGTAATTTTGATTTTCAGCGGTATTAAAGAAATGGGGAAAGTACCCTTTTTGAGCCTGGAATCCCAGGGCTTTGGGCATACTGCTCAATTTCATAGGTAAGAAGTTCAACGAGTCGATAAATCTCAAGTTGTAATCTTCTTCTATAAAGCACATTAATTTACAACCCTGAGATGTAACAAATGGAGTTTGCCCGCTTTCGATGAGATATTTCATGAGGAAATATCCGTCATACCCCTTAGAATTGTGAGCTATGAACGTGTAATCTTTGTATTTCGGACATCGATATCTGTGAAAGAATTTTGCTACGCAGTCCTCGCCGGCCCATCTCCATGATCGACCGTTCCAATGCATGCAGTGGATGTAATTGGGGATGTGTGTACCAGCATCTTGACGGCACTCAAAATCGTAGAACACGTATTTTTCATGGTTTGGTCTTTGCGGTAAGCTTTGAATAAAACACTGATGGTTTTCATCCGACTCTTTCACGACTGCTCTACAAACGCGACAGTGTTTGGGTCGACACTTGTGAGGTTTTGAACCGGCTTTCAAGCTGTATCTCTCGTAACAGAGAACACAGACTTTAAGGACGTCGCATATACTTTCAGACCGACGCGTCTTTTCATTCCATTTCGGGGTTTTGTGGATTTCGAAGCAAACCCCTGATCGACAGAAACGACGACAATCGGGACATCGAAAAGCCTCCCCGTCAACTAATAAACAGTTTGTAGATAAACAGACATCACAGTGTTGTTCGCAGCGATGTCGTGACGGTATAGAATATCCCGTGTAACAGAAATCGCAGACGTAGGAAAACCCCAGAAAACCTTTTAGATTCAAAATACCGTAATAATGATCCTGGTGCAAAAACAGGAACGCGTCTTTGTTTTTCTAACCTGGGTTGCTTCAAATTTTAATAGAGAGCGGTGTTCGGTTCCCTGTACCAGACGATGATTTTAATTCCTAGTAGCCTCTCAAATTTTTCGACATCTGAAAACGTTACTTTCTGATCCGTTGATAAACCGACCCCAACGTGCAGACGGCGAGCCTCTTGTTCACACAATTTCTGATTGTTTCTGAACTTATCGTTTAATACAGCCAGCAAACCCCTGGCAAAACAGCACTGATCATCCCGGTTAAAGGAGTTCCATAGGTGCTTCCGTTGAATAGGGAACAGGCTTTACGCCTAGCCCCGCCGCCACCAGATGGAACCCTGACCACCTGAACGATTAACGTCAGACTGGAATCGGCTAAAATAGTAGCGTGACTCTGGAGAAGTAATTCAATTTGATTAAAAAAGTCTTCAACAGAAAGCAGGCCAGCTGGGGTTAGGGAGAAAACACTGGGGTTGAGAGATTCGGCACGTAATTCTAACTGAACTAGATCCATAGGATTCAAAGTGTTCGTAAAACTGTCTAATATTTGCTGAAGGGTCTCGTGTATATGATTAAAAACTTCGCTAATGAATCAAGTGTGTAGGCCTCTGAAAAATTGAAGCGGTGTCTAATCTCGATATTGTTAAATTTTGGACGATCCGTTATAGACAAATTATTTAATTGAGAGGTAGAGGGTTGTGGGGAAATTACTGACGGATTTCACCGTGTGCGGTGTAGAGGGTTGTGGGGAACTTACTGGCGGCTCTGGAGACGATGGATTCACCGTATGCAGGTAGATGGCTGTGGAGAGTTGGTTTCGAGACTCAAGTTTACCCCGGACGAATTAGTCACTCCTGATCCTGTCTGAGGATGTGGGGAGGAAGTATCCGGCTCTTTTAAGTCATCAACAGGTGGGTGTTGAAGACTGGCCTTACTAGGTCCCAGATTCCTGAGGTAGAAGGCTGTGGGGATTCTACATACATGTTTAGGGCAATTGGTTGTTGTGAAGGGCCTGATGACGTTCTGTCCTGAGAAGAGGTATTCTTCAAAAGCTCCAACAGAGCGTTAACTACGGCTATTTCATCAGAATTTAGAACCTGGAGCGATGTATCAATGAGATCAAAATTGTCAATAGGATGTGTCACTGGGGTTGGTGAATGAACAATTTCAGGTGATCGCGGAGGGTAGGTATTTTAGGGGGTTTTATAGAATATTCAAGGTTATCAGACATCTCGTTTAATAGTCTCAGGTTTTCACTGGACGGCCTTTTCCTACCTTTGCGCCCTACAGGATGTTCATGGAAGCTGTCTGTTCCACTGTCTGTTCCACTGTCTGTTCCACTGTCGTTGCTGCTGTCGCGTTCTTTGCTGCTAGCGCTAGACCTGTTTTCAGGCATGACCTAAATTTAAGCAAAGGTTACAGTTATAAGCACAGAAAATAAAAATTTGCATTCAATGTTATTTTTAATGAAAAAAAAAGTAAATATAAAACCTATTCTTTAATTTCTGGGTAGAACCTTGGAAAAAGTATACAGATGCAGCAAATGTAAACTCATGTCGGGTACGGAATTGTACCCAGGAGACTCTAATTCTATAAATTGCTCAAATGCCCAGCGAAGAACGTCACCGAACAGCACCAGTCTTTCGCGATGTCTCCGGTCATGGTCAGGCCGATGGGAATATCGGGGTGAATAACGACTTCTTCGCCGAGATCCTCGCTCAGAGTGAGGCGATGTCGGTAAAGTTCCCCACCTGGGGGATGAACGGCGTCTAGAATTAGAAGACGCCGACGATTGCGCTGGAGAATACCCACGGCTGCTCTGGTTGGGTGCCGGAGAATGCCCTCGGCTGTTCTGTGATGGTGCTGGAGAATACCCACGGCTGCTCTGGCGGGGTGCCGGAGATGGTACTGGAGAATACCCCCTGTTGCTTTGTTATGGTGCCGGAGAATGCCCTAGGCTGTTCTGAGATTGCCCTCGGCTGCTCTGAGAGGCTGCTGGAGAATACACCCTGATGCTCTGAGAAGTTGTTGTTGTTTGTGGATCCTCCCAGTTTTTGTACAGTTCTAGATTGTCTGAACCTTGCAGCAATTGCGTTAAAACACCCGGGAAAGTTGAATCTGAAAATAAAATTATAACCTTCTCAGTTAAAGGACTCTTTTCACAAAATCTGCAGATAAGTGTGATCCCCAAAGTTTCATCCATAAATTGAAAAGGCCACTTACCGTGACTGTACAAATCAGTGTAATCCCTTTAAGAATCTGTTTGGTTTTGTACAGAATTTTCGTCTACAAAACAAAATACACCCCTATTTAAAATAACATTTCCCAATCCCTGCTCTTGCAGCAGCTGAACCAAATGACCAAGCGCCAATCCAGACACCCACACACATATACACAAGCTGCTCTACACGTGCTTACGCACGCACGCGCACACACACACACACACCTCAAACGGTTAATTATCACAGAACGTTTTAACATGCATCACCCCTATTCAACCCGATAGGCTTCTTGTAACTACCCGAAGCACTTTAACAAACTGCATGAGCAATCCCTAAACTAAGTTGGATAAAATCATTTTCAAAATAATCGGGGCTCAAGGTAATAAAATATAATCTCATAAATACAGAAACGCGTTATAATATTCATTTACCCGATGATTCAACAATACTTTTGATACGTCACGTTTTAATATGCATCATCCCTATTCAACCCGATAGGCTTCTTGTAACTACCCGAAGCACTTTAACAAACTGCATGAGCAATCCCTAAACTGAGTTGGATAAATCATTTTCAAAATAATCGGGTCTCAAGGTAATAAAATATAATCTCATAAATACAAAAACACTTTATAATATTCATTTACCCGATGATTCAACAATACTTTTGATACGTCTAAAGCACCCTAGTATGTCTTACATTTCATTTTAGCAAAGCTCGGGGGCTTCCGAACGCTAGTAATTACATGCACGCCTGCGTACATGCACGACTGCGCACACACCCGAGTGCGCGTGCGCACACGTACGCACACGTACGCACATAGAAACGATGTAAACATTTTAGCATTTAAAATAAAAATTCTCACCTGGTTCATCAAAATCGATTGGCGAATCTACTTCTATATATAAATCTAAAGAAAAAAAAATAAAGGAATCAACCGCACATTTTGAAATAACTTTATTGTATTCCTGGACATTTTCCATTACAACCCAGTAATTATACTCAAATATTCACTCACGCACGTCGTTCATGCGGTTAGTTAAGACACGTTTATAGACTCATCAGCCCATTTCATGAGTGGATCAACCCAGAAGAAACATGTTATAAACAGTTTTATATTGACAAACACATAAGCGCTTATACATGCACGCGAGCTACGAGCCCCGATATACGCACGCGCAGCCTAAATACTGATATGCAAGCCATGCGCATATTAAACAAGATATATTAAAAAAGGTTTTTACCATTTTGCCAATCGACGTGTATGAACAGCTCTAAGGAAAAAATATAAGAATTCAGACCTGTTTTTAAAACATTTTCATTTAACGCGTATAAAATCATAAATAGCCTTACCTGGGTGTTCGGTTGTGACGATTGTTGCAGTTTGGTCTGTATCAAGAATAATTAGATTTCATTTAGATGTAGTCATTAAAATTACAATACATTATTCTAATAAATTCGTGCTGACAAACCGTATTGGGAGCGATTCATCTTTGCTGTTCTGAACAAAGCGTAGAGGTATGGGTGTGGGCTGCGACCGTCGCTTATTTATAAATCCGAAAGAGTTGGATGTTTTGGAATATTCCCTGTGATTTGTAATAACAGGTGTTTTGCCATCATTTTGGCCGGACATCCGTGTAATGTCTGTTTGTCCGGTGTTTAAAAAAAAAAACACCTTTGGATGGGTGATGAAAAGTCCAGAAATTGTTTAATAGATTCCACTGTAACCCAGTAGATTTGTTTAATCATCTGCATGCATTTCCGTAAGATCTTTTTCACTTTTCGACCACGAGGTTAAGGGGCATCAACGGCCTGACCCCATCCTAAGAGCGTAAGGGTGAATCGATACTGAATCACCAGCGACCCCTATCAACTCCAGACGGCTGGAGGTGGGGTGGGGTGAGGTGATGTGAGGTGGGGTTATTAATCAATCAAGTTTTAAAGCAAAGTTATTGATGGAAGTTTAGGGAGGCTAGGCAGGTTTTACAGAAAATGCTGAGTGCAACTGGAAGATTACATTGGAGTGTTGTTGTTCAAGATTTGCAAAGACACTGTCTATATACAGTTCTGTAAAGCTCCATATTCCTGGTGACTTCCTTGTACTTAATTCTGCAAAGCTTACAGGTGCCGGTCAAAAAATTAGAATATCATGACAAAGTTGATTTATTTCAGTAATTCCATTCAAAAAAGTGAAACTTGTATATTAGATTCATTCATTACACACAGACTGATGTATTTCAAATGTTTATTTCTTTTAATTTTGATGATTATAACTGACAACGAATAAAAGTCCTAAATTCATTATCTCGGAAAATTAGAATATCAATTAAGACCAATGCAAAAAAAGGATTTTTAGAAATGTTGGCCAACTGAAAGGTATGAACATGAAAAGTATGAGCATGTACAGCACTCAATATTTAGATTGGGCTCCTTTGGCCTGGACTACTGCAGCAATGCGGCGTGGCATGTAGTCGATCAGTCTGTGGCACTGCTCAGGTGTTATGAGAGCCGATGTTGCTCTGATAGTGGCCTTCAGCTCTTCTGAATTGTTGGGTCTGGCGTATTGCATTTTCCTCTTCACAATACACCATAGATTTTCTATGGGGTTAAGGTCAGGCGAGTTTGCTGGCCAATCAAGAACAGGGATACCATGGTCCGTAAACCAGGTACTGGTAGCTTTGGCACTTTGTGCAGGTGCCAGGTCCTGTTGGAAAATGAAATCTGCATCTCCATAAAGTTCGTCAGCAGCAGGAAGCATGAAGTGCTCTAAAACTTCCTGGTAGACGGCTGCGTTGACCTTGGACCTCAGAAAACACAATGGACCATCACCAGCAGATGACATGGCATCCCAAACCATCACTGACTGGAAACTTTACACTGGACCTCAAGCAACGTGGATTCTGTGCCTCTCCTCTCTTCCTCCACACTCTGGGACTTTGATTTCCAAAGGAAATGCAAAATTTACTTTCATCAGAGAACATAACTTTGGACCACTCAGCAGCAGTCCAGTCCTTTTTGTCTTTAGCCCAGGCAAGAGGCTTCTGACGCTGTCTCTTGTTCAAGAGTGGCTTGACACAAGGAATGCGACAGCTGAAACCCATGTCTTGCATACGTCTGTGCGTGGTGGTTCATGAAGCACTGACTCCAGCTGCAGTCCACTCTTTGTAAATCTCCCCCACAGTTTTGAATGGGTTTTGTTTCCCAATCCTCTCCAGGGTGCGGTTATCCCTATTGCTTGTACACTTTTTTCTACCACATCTTGTCCTTCCTTCGCCTCTCTATTATGTGTTTCGAGGCTAAAATGCTTTTTAGTTTTAACTTATCCTTTCATTTTTTTTCTATTCATTTAGATCTGTTGTTTTTGATATTGATTTAAAAAATTTTGTTGGTTTTCTGCTAATAACAAATGCTAAAACAAATCAACAATCAACATTTTTAATTTGGGAAATTCATTTCAAAATGAGCCCAAAGTTTAAAAAATTTTGAAATAAAAATAGAAGACCCCAATAAAAAAAACATAAGCCATCAAAAATTTAACATATTGAGAAATTTTAATTTTAATCCAATGGGCGGCAGGTAAATAAGAAAACAAAAAAATAAATTGAGAAAAAAAAAAAACCTAGTTTTGGCCGCTTCGAATCTAACTCCCTTACACAATCCCCTAGATAAGTCAAAATGCTCTCTTTTGTTTTGGGTTTTAAAAAGGAAACCTAGTTTTCTAGGCTTTACCATCCTTCCTTTTGACTTTCCTTTTCTTTAAGGGTAATAATAAAGAAACGAAGGAGAGAGAGCAAGTTTTAAATGGGAATATTTTATGAAAACTGAACATCAGGATAGAATTGTTTAAAGTGAGTTTGGCCATTTCAACAGGGAATTAAAAGCTTTTTCCCCTAATTACCCTTTAAAATTTTAATTTAAATCGATTTATGTAGAACCATTTTCAATAAACTTTTAAATTTTGTTTTAAAAAATGAAAAATAAAAATAAATGTGTTGTTATTTTTAAAATCCAAAGGAGAATATCCATAAAATAACTTTTAAAATTTTATAACATTTCTCCCAAAATTACCTTTTTCAAAATAATAAAAATGAGCAAATTAAACTTTGTCCTTTAAAAATAAAAAGTGGTCCTGCCATTGGACAGAACAAAAACCCCAAAACGGGAAAAAAAAAATTGTAGGAAAAGAAACAGCCCAGCCCCGGGGCAAACCTCAAATCCTTCTCTTTGTTTTTGTTTTAAAAACCTAATGATTTAATTTTTTTAAATATCAAATCTTATCATTTTTTAAGGGGATGACAGCCCCAAAGCAGTTAATAAGCCTTATTTTGAGCCCTTAAAGATTATAAAAAGAATTCAAATACGGATCGTATTAGTAAATGAATTATAAAAGCCAGGGAAATTAAAAAATTCCAAAAAACCGGAACCCCCAAAGTAAAAAATTTAACAAAACTTTCAGAAACGGACAATTTTGTAAATGTACACAAAAATAATTTAATTGTGTTGTATTTAATTAATTTAAAACTCATATTTTACTATAAATGAACATTAAATTTTTAAATATTCTACAAAAATACACTGAAATTAAAGAAAATTTGCAACGGCCTTGAAATATAAGGTTCCTGTCACTTGGACGATGCTTGTAACGTGGCGTTTAATGACAGAATGTCCCAAAAGAAAGCCATCAGCAAACAAAAAACCTCTTAGGTTACTACAGTGTTATTTTTCAAATAAAAATTTCATAAACCATTCTTAAAAGTTGAAAGTTTTTACGTTTTAACCATTTTAAAAATTTCCTTTACAAAAAAAACAAATTAATTAGGGCCGTAGACCGTTAATATGGCCCAGTTATTTTCCCTCGGAAAGTCCTACGCTTCCAAAACCGGCACTTTTAAATGAGGTTTTAAAAAAATTTAAAGAGGGGTTTTCAATGCAAACCTGAGCGACAACACCACTGAGCCACCTAATCCGGATAATTAACGAGCTCTGCACAACTGAACTACTACTACTGTTCTTACTCGGCGGATGAAATATGTTGTTTGACATATGCACGTTAAAATGGTTTAATTGATACGAGAGTATCATTGTTGTATTCTCCTAATGAAGACGAAAAAATTATATGTATAGATGTATACTATATGACGACGGTTTTGAACAAAATTAAGTGTTCCATAAAAAGGTTGAACGATTTACCTAATCTTTTCATATATATATAAAGTTAATATATGACAATATATCTTTGACACTATGTATCAGACAAAGGAAATCACAGCAATCCACAAGAACAATAATTAATTCTCAGCAACTACCCCATGTCTGAGGCTTCAGTAGCCTCGCCATCATCTCAGTAGTACGCATGTCTGAGGCTTCTGAGGCCCGCTCAAAGCCTGTCATGATGCAATCAGCATTTGTACGCATGTCTGAGGCTTCAGTAGCCTCGTCATCATCTCAGTAGTACGCATGTCTGAGGCTTCGGAGCCCGTTCAAAGCCCATCATGACACAATCTCAGTACTCTGCGCAAAGCTTCCACTCATTATTTGCTCAACGAGCTCCCGTTTGAAGTACATATGGCATCAACAGAGTTAAAAAACTCAACAGAATTCCCATTGAAATGAAAGTTTATAGATGATCAATACATGTTAAATGATCGTGCCCGATAATACGTTGTGACAAAAATAAAGTTATAAATTATACATCATACAAACGCCGACTTGTTGAATGCATAATGCTGCAAAGAAGAGCTTTAGCAATACGGGTGACGACACATCTCTCACTATAATACTCTCATAAATATCCATTCTTCGCCTCATGCCACGTTTTCATGCAACACTGAAGGTATGTCATATAGTATACATCTATATATAATTGTTTTCAAATTCAGTGCATACATACATGTACATTAAAAAACATACATTATGTACCATCCCCCTGAAAATAGTAGTGGTGCAGCGGTAGCGTTACCGCTTCATTTATGTGTCTATCCCGCTGCTTTTTGTTGCCTCAGCACTCAATCTTTAATGCCGACCTTGATATGTGCACTGCTCACATTGGAGTGCCCCGTGTGAGTCTGTGTGCCGGTGACTGGTCTGCGCCGTGTCTCTCTGTCTCTCTGATGTGCTCCGGATTGACGCCTTTGAATGTTTGGTGCAGCAGAGCAAATTCAACCTGATCTACCACAGTGGGTTTGTTATCACCTTATTCCATTGTTTCTCAACCTTTAAGTATTTGTGACCCGAGTTTTCAAAGCAGTTTTAATCGCCCCCCCCCCTAACATTTTTTGAAATGTAGATGCATATTTGATTATACCTACTTAAGTTTTATCGACATTTATCTAACTCTATACAGTATTTATTGTTTTATTATCAGAATGTAGTTTAAGTTAATTTGTTTTGGTTCCAACAGATGTTTTCTTTTTTTCACATCTTCACGTGCCCTTTTTGTTACTTCGCTCCCCGTCCCACAGGTTGAGAACCACTGCCTTATTCAATGGCGGGGTTCATGGACGTCAAATGGCAATGAATAGAAATGGATTAATGTAAATATGTGAGCTGCCATCCACAATTAGACACGGCATTTTGATGGCGATTTTGGTGATTCCCAAACAGATCTCTTATGCGATCCTTACACAGTATCTCTCAAAATTATTTAGCTCAAATTGGTTATAAAGATTTCAATTCTGATATTTTTTTTTATTATTGTTAATTTTGATGAGTCTTTAAGTCGGATCGAACTCGGCCTAGCACTACGCTCAGAATTTGAAAAGCAACCACCTTAGTTAGTTGAGCCATTGACGGCGTCATTTCGTTGTAACTAATTCGTTATTTTCGTGCTCCACAAAATATTGTAAAGTATTGTAGCGACCCGTGGAGGAGTCTTTTAAGATTTCGAGCCGAACTCTGCCGTGCACCTCTCCGAAGCTGTCGGCTAGCGGCTTGCCAGCGTCATGCACGCAACTGCACCCAGCTCTTTAAGAAAGAGAACACTCGTGCCCCATACACCGCACGACTCCGAGTGTCTCGGTAGTTTGCTTAGATAACATCTTAGCAAATAAACAGCTCTGTCCTGTTGTATCTTTTTATTACAGAAGATAGTCAGAAACAAAAGCTCAACATTATTGCGCGGCCATTGCCAAGGTCAAGCACGAAGACACATTTCAATAAATTGGTACTTTTTACAAAATAAATAACCCCCGGACGGCGATAACCCAAACCCACCCAACCAATTAAATACAAACACACCATTATTTACAACACAAATGACAATACGTAAATTCCGACATACAATAAGCTTTTTATAAATTACCCATAATTTCCCCAAACTATTTACATAAATTACCCATGAGGCGCCACTCCGCCAGCGCTGCCCGGTTGTTACACAGCCCCTCCTAAGAGGGTTTAGTGTGCCCACAGCCCTACTCATCACAGATAAAATCACGTAAATGTCCTGGCCGCCGACGGACACGCTTTGTCCTGCCGGAGGTGCCATCACTGGTGTCGGGCTCAGTCCTGTCACTGTCTGACTCGGTGCCGGGGGTGGAGGTTGGAGAACCGCTTATATTTTGAGTTGTTGTTGCTCTGGGGCCAGTGGGTGGTATGGTGCTAAACGGTCCTTGTGCAGCACCACCCGCCTGCCTCGCCCAGGCATTCGACTCGGAAAACTACCTCCGATATTTTGTCCAATATTTCTCCGGTCCTTGCCAATGGTGGGCTAGTTTTGGGGACAATCCCGCTTCCGCTATGGGCAAAATACCCACACTTTGTCCCCTGGCTTCAGCGCCGGGCCATGAGCCCGCGAGTCATAAGCCCGCTTTTGGCGTGCTCCAGCTCCCTCCAGGGCCTCCCTGGCCAGTCGATGAACGGTGTCCAGCCGCTCTTTAGCCGTCTAAAATAATCCATTTCGGGCCCACCAATAATCTCAGGCTCAGGGGTGAGCCAAACACTAAATCCACCGGCGCGAAGTTCCCTTCCAAACATCAGCCCGCTGGCGTGCATTGGCTCGACTCCTGCACTGCTGTCCGATATGCCCATAGGACCAAAGGCAGATGTTGGTCCCAGTCCCGCTGGTGTTGACTGGTCAGAATTGCCAGTTGAGTGGCCAGGGTGCGATTAAATCGCCGACCAATCCATCACTTTGTGGGTGAAGGGGTGGTCCGGTCTTTTCACCCCAGTCGCTGACACACCTCTCTGAACAAACGGCTCTCAAAGTTCCGCCCTGATCGCTGTGGAGCTCGTCCGAACTCCAAATCGAGTGAACATTTCATCCACGAGTTTTTGGGCAGCTGTGGGGGCACTCTGATCCGGAACTGCATACGCCTCTGGCCATTTGGTAAAGTAGTCCATTGCTACCAAAACGTAGCGATTTCCGCTTCCGTTACAGGAAAAGGACCCAGTATGTCCACGCCAATTCTCTCCATGGGTGCCCGACCAGGTATCGCTGCAATGGCGCGTGAGAACGCTGACCAGGTCCTTTTGTGCAGTGCAGACGCCACAGCAGTGGACGTGTAGCTCTGCGCCTTGCCGACACCGGCCAATAAAACCGCTGCCGTAGTCGACGCGACTGTCTTAGCGCTCCCGTAATGTCCGGATCCAGCCGCCCGTGGACCCATCGGAGGACCTCGGCGCGCAAAGCCTGGGGAACCAGTAGTTGTAGCCGGTCAATTCCTCCCCCGGGTGCGTGCCACCGCCTGTAGATTACGCCATCGCAACTCCAAGTTGCCCAACTGAGAGTGGAGTATTTTGAGTTCAGGCCCCTGTGACGACACGGTTTGCCAGTCGGGACGTTCTTGTGTCTCCAACCAGCCCTTTACCTTTTCTAGTGCTTGATCGTCGCCTGTAACTGCCTCAATTGGTCAATAGTGTACGGCTCCCCTACTCCAACAGTGTCATCTATCCTTGCGGATGCGACGGGCCCCAGCCCCTTTCTTCCTGTCGGCGGCAATATCGACATTCATTGCTGAGGCATGGACGCCTGGAGAGGGCATCAGCGTTGGCATGCTGCCGTCCCGGTCGGTGCTGTATCTCAAAGTCATATTCTTGTAGAATCTCCATCCACCTTGCCACCTGGCCCTCTGGTTGCCTGAAATTCAACATCCAGGTGAGGCTAGCATGGTCAGTCCGCAGTGTGAACCTAGTGCCCAATAGGTAGGGCCGAAAGTGCCGCATCGCTAGGATCACTGCCAACAGTTCCCGCCGAGTGACACAGTAATTCCTCTCCGTCGACTGAGGCTGCAGCTGTAATAAGCTATCACTCTTTCTCCAGCCTCCCCTTCTGTGAGAGCACGGCCCCAATCCCCACATTGCTAGCGCCAGTGTCCACCACAAAAGGTTGGTTGGGGTCAGGGTACGCCAGGACCGGCGCTGACGAGGGCAGCCTTTAACTGTTGGAAGGCGGCTGTGCAATCCTCCGCCCACCCAAACTGTTGGCCCTTACTCGTTAGTCGGTGCAAAGGGCTGGCAATGGTCGCAAAGTTTTTACTAATCTTCGTAGTAGGAGGCTAAACCCAAAAGCTCCGCAGTTCAGTGATATTGGCTGGTGGGGGCCAGTTGCTCACGGCAGTCACCTTCGCGGGTCTGTAGCCACCCCACTCGCTGATTACGTGCCCTAGAAACTGAGTCTGTCGGGCGAAGATTGCATTTTCAGGGTTTAACCGCAACCCGGCGCTACGAATGGCGGTCAGGACCTCCCTTAAATTGTGCACCGCCTGGTCAAAGTCTCTGGCATGAATCAGCAGGTCATCTAAATAGACCACACAACGGGTTCGGGAATGTCTTTAGGACCCGCTCCATTAGTCTTTCAAACGTGGCCGGCGCATTACAAAGTCCAAACGGCATTACCTTAAACTGCCACAGCCCTTGTCCGATGGTGAATGCAGTTTTGGGTCGGTCCTCTGCTGCCAGTTCTACCTGCCAATATCCACTGCGCAAGTCCAAAGTGCTGAACCAACGGGATCCAGCCACATAGTCCAATGCATCATCGATGCGAGGCAATGGGTAAGAGTCTTTTCGAGTGACTGCATTTAATTTACGAAAGTCCACACAAGGCGCCAACCCCGTTTTCTTCCGCACCATGACCATGGGTGCGCCCAGGACTGTCAGAAGGCTCAATGATGTCGTTGGTTACCATCTCGCGAATCAATTCTTCGCAGCTTGGCGTTTTGCAAGAGGCAATCTGTGGGGCGAACCGAATGGGGCGGCGTGGCCAGTGTCAATGTGGTGTTTGACTAACGAGGTTCTGGTGCAGTCCTCTTCTCGAGCCGCAAAATGTCCACAAAGTCGTTCAATACTTTCTGGAGTTGCTCCTGCTGTGGCGTGCTCAGCTGTTCACCACTTCGATGGCCCAATTCTTCCACAGCAGCAACCGCCTCAGTGGATGGGTGGTCGTGTGAGGAAAACCGTTGGGGAGCACTGGTCTGAGCTGCAATACTCTCCTGGGGGTCTTCTTCAGTCCCTGCATCTTCCGAACAACGGTCGGGAGCCGGTGAGCCGTGGTGTCCAGGCAAATCCAAGCTAACAGCCCTTCCAGGATGATTCCAGCCCGATTGGAGCGACACAGTCTCATTACCTACGCTGAGGATGGCCCTGGACACATCAACACATGCTCCCCAGTGGGCCAGCAAGTCTAACCCAATTATGCATTTGTCTTTAATGTCCATGAGCCAGAATTCGTGGCTGGTCTGGCTCGTCCCTACTACTACAGTCAATAGTTTCTTTCCGGCATTTTTGTCCGCTCACCCGTAACGTGCGCAGTTCGATGTTAGAAGGAGTCCAGTCTTTTGGAAGAGGACCAGCTGTTTCGGGCAACACTCCTCTCTGTAATAGACAAATAGTGGACCCGTGTCCACTAAGGCACTGCATGGCCGTCCGCCTATAATGCAGTCTAGGTACAGTCCACCTGAAAACCCACAGCCCCACTTTAGGGCAGTCATTGCGGAGGGATGATGATGGCTGGGCGCGACTGACCTCCACACCCTCAGGTTGGTCCCTTTCTACCACTCGCCAACTGCTCTCGTTAGCCGGCTTGGGCGTGATGATTGACGTGCCGGAGACCCAAGCTGTAGTACCTCTTCAGCCCGTTCAGCCTCCCGTAGTGCCTCACTCAAATGTCTGGGCGACAGCAGACAGACGTGCTGACGGAGACGCTCTGGTGTAAGGCCCCGCAGGAAAGCATGAACACTGAGTTCTTCCCTTGCTGCTGTCGAGAAAGTAGGGTAACCTTTCCGTATATAGACCCTGATGTCAGCTGCAAATGCTCCCACACTCTCACCTTCACGCCGATGTCGGTTTGTCAGCTCCTCCCTGTTGTGTTCCGCTGAGGTTCTCTGTCCAATCGACGGGTGAGAGCATCGGTGAGGGCCTGAAGATCACGACACTCCTCAGGCGGCAGGTCGATGAGTACCTGAAGTGCGGGACCCTCCAAGGCAAGGGCCAAGTGTGTTGCAGCTTCCTCGCAGCTCCAACCATTGTGAAGAGCAGCCAGATCCACTTGTGCAAGGTATGGCTCTAGGGCGCCAACCCGCTGTATCGTGGCAGCTTAGCGGGTGACCGTGGGGAGGACCGCCGACTGGTGATTTGGGGTGTCGCTGCGGCAGCTACAGGTTCATTCCGGCCGTGCCTAGAAGATCGCAACACTGTCCGGGGAATACTGGCACCCTCAGGCCAGTTTGTCCTTATTCTCCGTGCAGTTCTGCTGATCAGGCGCTCCAACATAACGCTATTTTCCGAGATGGCACGCTCTATTTCTTCAAGACTCTGTTCCATGACGGCGTCTTCTTAACAGCCTGGTCTCCCACTTCTGACACCAATGTAGCGACCCGTGGAGGAGTCTTTTAAGATTTCGAGCCGAACTCTGCCGTGCACCTCTCCGAAGCTGTCGGCTAGCGGCTTGCCAGCGCCATGCACGCAACTGCACCCAGCTCTTTAAGAAAGAGAACACTCGTGCCCCATACACCGCACGACTCGAGTGTCTCGGTAGTTTGCTTAGATAACATCTTAGCAAATAAACAGCTCTGTCCTGTTGTATCTTTTATTACAGAAGATAGTCAGAAACAAAAGCTCAACATTATTGCGCGGCCATTGCCAAGGTCAAGCACGAAGACACATTTCAATAAATTGGTACTTTTTACAAAATAAATAACCCCCGGATGGCGATAACCCAAACCCACCCAACCAATTAAATACAAACACACCATTATTTACAACACAAATGACAATACGTAAATTCCGACATACAATAAGCTTTTTATAAATTACCCATAATTTCCCCGCAAACTATTTACATAAATTACCCATGAGGCGTCACTCCGCCAGCGCTTGCTGCCGGGTTGTTACAGTATTAATAAATGAAATATTTCAATACTTGATCGAATAATAACAACTGATTTAAGGATTTCACCTTTTCTTTCTCAAATGTGCTTACCTATATCATGGCAAAGTACAGGGATAAACCATTATTTTCTGTCTACTCCATTTTAATTAAGTCAAACCAAGGAAAACATTTAAGGCTATTAAATGTGATCTCAAGAAAAGATGAAGGTTAATTCTAATACTAATAACAGGAGCGATTATAATGATACAGTGCAAAAGTAAATACTAATTGAAAGAGCCGGGAATCCATGCGTGAGGCGTCTTATTTTAACTCTTGCTATCGTATAGTGCATTCTGCTTGTCGGCGTTAGTTATATATATATATATATTTATATTTTTTACACATCAGACACTAGAAGTTGCTGACGAACCCTTCTCTTCGCTGTCAGTCTGTAGCAGCGAAAAAATAAAAGCAATAAGAGTTATAACAGACGTCATTGAAGTGGATCATGAGTTTGTGTAATGTTAATGAAAATGGCCAGGAGGGGTCACTAAAGAGGTGAGTGTCAAATGCTTCGAAGCTTCGATACGATTTCCGACACAATTGCTTCAAACGTTTTGATGCTTCATGAGGCTTCACTCCACCCATCACTAGCCTACAGAACTAAACTGAGAGATCATTTAAAGAATTTTTCAGGTGTTTTGAGTTAATTAGCTGATTAGAGTGTGGCACCAGGGGCCTCATGTATAAACGGTGCGTACGCACAGAAATGTTAGTAAGAACTTTTCACGTTCAAATCGCGATGTATAAAACCTACACTTGGCGTAAATCCACGCACTTTTCCACAGTACCTAATACCTTGTCGTACGCAAGTTCTCCGCTCGGTTTTGCAGACTGGCGGCACCCAGCGCCAAAGCAGTGCTACTGTTCCTGTGTGGTTACACCTTATTTTCCTGACGCGGCTTTATAAATACACCGAAACTAACCGCATATTGTTTATTAATGTAATGCATCTGATTGTAATTAACTTGTAACAATATAATGATAGAGGGAACAGCCATAGTATTCCAAATACCATAACTGCTTTAGCGTTGTTACTCTCACTTCTTCTTCTTCTTCTTTCAGCTCCTCTTGTTAGGAGTTGCCACAGCGATCATCTTTTTCAATATTTCTCTCACTGCACCACTCAGAGTATTTATATCACTGTATCTGAGTGTGAATCACAGCAGCAGCTGATCGGAAAGGGAATTATTGGTATACAGCTTCAAGGACACGCTGTCTCAGCCACTGCAAAATGTTTTAAAGCCTTTCCTGTACGGACCTCGCGGTTCAGAAACAGAAACGATATCATTTATAAGGTGAAATTCAGCAAAATATGTTTATTAAATTATACAGATAAAACTTTAACTTCATTTAAGTAATCTATATTCTTCACTGGGAGTGTCGTTTAGGATAGAATAATTAAACATGTACTACGAAGATATTTCAATGTTCTTTAAACGTTTTGAAGAATCGGCGCTAAGCTTACAGATGGCTTAACGTCTATTACAGAGCTGATTGTATGGCGATCGGTTACTTGGGGAAAGAAAAGCACTGACTGCAGTGACAGCTACGCCAATATATATTGAATATAAAACAGAAAGAGAAAATAACAACACAGCTAAAAACATGAGCACGAGGCGGCTATGCAGTGTCCGCAACGGACGTAGCCATCCACAGTGCATAAGCTACCTTACTGACGGGCGGGCGAAGGAGCCACCGATTCTTCCTCTGCCCAGTGCCACCACAAGCCTAGAGCCGCCTGATTGTACTGCTGCAATAAATTATTTCATCGAAGTGAAACACATGTTTAATAACGTGCTTTAACTCCTATCATCATGAAAATGATATCACGTATACATCTCAGTATTTTAATTATTCAGAGAACTGTAATATTACGAATGTAATTGATTCTGTGTCCAGTTGGAGGAAGAGAGCCGGTTTAAGAAGCAAGTAGTGATTCACACACACACAGCACATAGAAGATCAAATACAAAACAAAGCATTTAACGTGCTACTTTAATTACGATGTGATTTGAGAAACTGGTTAATTAAACGATTTTAAGATGAAGTTTATGATGTTCTACTTTAATGACAAAATAAACTACGTGATTAAAGTGGAAATGTCGAGATTGAAGTTGACATTTCGTGCTTTTTCCTCAATGTGTGCCTTTTTTCTCTGTACCCTAATAAGCTTTCATATGACACTCAGACACACAGTGGGCTACAACTCACCTTTTCACGGCGACTTTGATATGTGACTTCTTTTTTATTTCCGGCACTGTGCGATTTGTGAATGTGAGCTTTCAAGTTTCTCCAACACTCTATGTCACTTGATCAACTTCCTTTTGTTGATTATACCACGGTTTATTTGAACAAATAGTATGTTTTTCATTTGCCTCCATTTGGTATTCGCTGAAATTCTTATATTTTCCCCCGTACTTTTCCCATTGTCTTTTCACAGAAGGCTGCGCTTAAGGGCAATTTATATTGATTTGCATATTCAAATAGGCGTAATTCTGGGAGGATTTGGGGCGTTACATAATGCGCATGCACGAGCGTTAGTTTTCACGCTGATCGGGATTTATGTAGCGGAAGAACGTGGAAGTTGGAGTACGCACAGATTCCTGCATCTGTATTTTTCTGTGCGTAAGCACATTTCGGCTTTTGTGCTTACGCCATGTTATAGTGCGAGTTCTACGCACGGCGTTATACATGAGGCCCCAGGTGTCTTCAATATTGAACCATTTCACAATATTCTAATTTTCCGAGATACTGAATTTGGGACTTTCATTAGATGTCAGTTATTATCATCAAAATTAAAAGAAATAAACATTTGAAATACATCAATCTGCGTGTAATGAATGAATCTAATATACAAGTTTCACTTTTTGAATGGAATTACTGAAATAAATCAACTTTGTCATGATATTCTAATTTTATGAGCGGCACCTGTATATTTCACATACCTGTATTATAAAAATGCAAAGACACAACCATTTAAAAACATAAGTTTAACATTATATTAATAATATAATAACAATTATTAAAATATTCATTTATCCGAGGGTCATTGGTTCCAGTACCCCTGTGGATCCACAGATGCTCAAGGCCCTTATATAAAATGGCATATGCACGGCTGGATTAACCATTAAGTAAAATAAGCATTTGCTTAGAGCTTTAAGGGAAGGGGGCACAACAGAAATTTTCCATTGCTGGATTTACCATGGACCATATGATTCAAAACTACAAATGGTGCAGCTGAACCAAGATCAACAAAAAAGGGGCTCCCACATTAAATGAAAAATTGACCTAAGCACATCCTCCCATATACTTAAAATCTCTAAATTACTTATAATACTTAATACAATCTAAATTCTACACAAATGGTTGTTATACTGTATTATTCAGGAAATAATGATTTCAGCATGATTTTCAAATGATCTAAAATTTGATTTTCTCATCGATGGACAGCACTGTATGCTCCCTCTTAGCCTTTGAGGGATTGCTTTGACCATTTATTTATCTTTGGTTGAAACTTTAGTATTTAATGTACAGTGGTACTGATTACCTCTGCGTAGTCTGTGTGTCCAACTCTCATTTCTAGCTTCATCACACTGGGGATGTTAATATCCAAGAAGGTTTTGCACATGTCTAGCGTAAGGCATTTAGATGTTTGCACAGAATTTGTAACTTAATGTCACATCACAGTAGCTCAAACCTGGCCCAGTTAATTTTTACAAACTCCGAATAGCCTCTGACTTGGCTTTGATTGATTCAATTCTAAAATTCTGGACCCTTAAGCCTGTAGTATCAACTGAACTGTCACTGTGTCCCACCACAATATTTATTTGTTGTTTAAAACTCAATTCAGCTCACAGTATTTTTAAATAGCACAACTTTCAGAAGGCAGTCTCTGAGAGCTTACGTAGATTTACAAATTTAAAACAATAACAGAAACCTCCACAATCATGTAACTTTATAATACATACACACCTACAGCCATTTATATGTACGGTAATAGAGAGATCTATATGTTCAGATTATTACTCTCAGATTTGAATGCATTTATGAAAAAATAATGAATAATAAAAATACTTACTTTGTGTCAAAACTTTCATTTCACATGGTTCTGACTGAAAAAGAAGAATTGTGTACCATAAGATAGCAGACCGAATCTGTGAAACAGTAGTTGCTTTCAAAAATGTAGTGTAAAGTAAAAGAAAGGGAAATAATCTTAAAAACATACCTCTTTTTTGCTTTTACTTGGATCCTTTTTATTCTGGAGGAACAAACAAGGAAAGAAACTTACTGTACTCTGTTTTTTCCAGGTTCTTGTTATGTTTTAAATTGCTGGTATTTAAAACTTTCAAGCTTATACAGTATTGAATTATTCAGTCACTCTTGTCTCTTACCTTTTTTTTACATATACATTTATGAATGATGCAACCAACAATAGCCAAGACCACAGCGGTTACTCCTACTTTGATGTAGAGTATGGAATAATTCTTGTTGCCTTCACCTGTAAACAAACCCCACTCGTTAATAAATTAAAACACAATTAAAGATTAGCAATTTCAACATAACTTAATTCAATTTGGTTGTATCTTATTTTTCAATTACAGTACAGTATTCCTTTTTTAATAAACTGCTTAGTGACTCATAGCATCCATCCATCCATCCATTTTCTAACCCGCTGAATCCGAATACAGGGTCACGGGGGTCTGCTGGAGCCAATCCCAGCCAACACAGGGCACAAGGCAGGAACCAATCCTGGGCAGGGTGCCAACCCACCGCAGGTGACTCATAG
Organism: Polypterus senegalus; assembly: GCF_016835505.1. NCBI lineage: Eukaryota > Metazoa > Chordata > Cladistia > Polypteriformes > Polypteridae > Polypterus > Polypterus senegalus. The sequence continues at coordinate 268,816,998 of NC_053155.1, forward strand.
CATCTTTTTTTAAATTTATTTCTGCAGGAAAGATGACTCAGGTGAATGTGAATGAAGGGGTTCATTGTCAGATGTGCGAGGGAAACCCCTTGACAATATTTAGTCAAACATGGGAGAGCCGACTGACCGCACATTGACACCCCATTAGTGACAGTGGCCTTGTCAGCACGTGTCACAGTGTCAGAGGCTGATGCAGCAAAACACTTGTGTACATACCTGAAAGTTTAAGTCTTTAGCTGCCTTTTCATTGCAAAGAATTTCTGCCAGGCTAAAACATAACATTCAATATATCTTTTCTTTAGAAAATTATTTGTTTGGCAGAGATAATTAGGTTATATCATTTTAACTTTGTATGCTTTAAGTGGGTGGCACAGTCAAAAAGTAGTTGCAGATCCAGAGTGCCAGGCTTGTGTCCTAGCCAGGGCACTACCCCTGTGGAGTGTACGTCTTATCTTTTGCCCACCTGGGTGCCAGGGCAATCATTGCTCTCCACTTGTCTTGCCCACCCTGTCCACAATACTGTACAGCACTCCACTGTCCACACGTACTCCCCCCTACTTGTCATTCCCACTTCTACATAGCAGCTGCCAGTGTCTCACTATTTCATTAACCACCCCAGCTACCCTGGCGTGACCTTCAAAGAGGATCAGATGAAATCAAACTGAGACAGGATAAAGTTGGCCCTGATGTTGTCAACCTTTAGGTACTGAAGAGAAACAGTGGGCAACTGTGTGCAGTTCTTCACCGTATCTTCAATCTGAGCCTGAGTCTAGAGGGGGTTTCAGCTGTATGGCAAACATTTTGTGTGTAACCAGCCCCTAAGACAGTGCAGTCTGTGCCTCTGATTTGCATGTAATGGAGACCCTGGAGAGGCTAATACAGGTTCACTTACAACCTCTGACGTTTGCCTACTGTGATCACATCAAAGTGTGTGATGCTGTCATCTACCTGCTTGATAGAGCCTATTAATAATAATTATTTAAATATATGTAGCGCTTTTCTCACTACTCAATGAACTTTACATAGAGAGCGGGGAGCCAGCTCAGAATGTGCAGCACCCACCTGGATGATATGACGGCAGCCATTTTACACCAGTATGCTCACCACACATGAGCAATTAGGTGGTAAAAGGGTGAGAGAGATACAGTACTTGGATAATTAGGCTTTGTGAATGACTATGCCATGGTGGACAATTTGGCACTGGACATCAGGAAACACCTTACTATTTACAAAGGATGCCCAGGGATCTTTCATGACTGCAGAGAGTCAGAACCTTAGTTTTATGGCCTGAAAAGTACGGCACCATTTTAACAGAAGGTCAGCAGGGTACAGATCATGTTTTTTTATTTCACTAGTGCATTCATCACCATATAGTTACGGAGATGCTCCATTCAATGCTGCCTGAGACTCCCACTGTGTTCTGGATAATGGACTATCTAACTAGTAGACAACAGCTTATGCAGCTTAAGAACTGTGTATGAGACATGGTCATGAAGAGCACAGGTGCTCCACTGGGAACTGTACTGGCTCCCTACCTGTGTAACATGAACAACTCAGACTTGATATACAACGCTGAATCATGACATAGAAATGTTCCAATGGCACAGCCAGTTGAGTGTATCAGCAGTGGGACGAAGAATGACCACAAAGCCCTGGTGAAGGATTTTGTTAAGCAGTGCAAAGTTGACTATTTGCATCTGAACATCAGAAAGACAAAGTAGATAATTATGGGTAGGAGAGCCAAACCCCAACTGCCCTTGGCTGCCATTTATGGAGAAAATGTTGGAGGTGGTGAGGGCATGTAAGTATGCTGAAGTGTATCTGAAGGACAGACTCCAGCTGAGTACCAACACAAAGGCCATATAAAAGAAGAGTCAGAGTTTTCTTAGATGGTTGAAGTCAGTTATTGCATACAGGCCACTCTTACATACTGTATTTAAACTACTCTGTTATTACCAGTGTCATTGTCTATGTTGTAATGTGCTGGTAAAATGGCATTAGTGTAGGTGAACAAATTCATTAAAAATGTTGTCTAAGTGCTAGGAGACTCTCACCCTCTGTGTGCAGCCTTGGCGTAACAGACAGACAGCACCTTCAGTAAGTGCATTGCTCCAAAGAGCACTCAGTGAGGCTGTTATTACATTGGGCCACCAGGCTCTATAATGAGCCCCTTGAATGTTGGTACTGAGCGTTTGTAATGGACATCTTAATAGGTAATGACACACTAATATTAATAGTAACATCATTGCAGAATACAAGAATCCATATTTAGTCTGGAGTCAGTAAGAGAGTTTGGGGTGAAGACCATCTGGAAGGAAGAGGAACCTAGAGAGACGGAGCAATTTAAAAATAATAACAATAAAAATGTGATAGTGATTGAGCTGTTTAACTAAATAAAAAGAAACTCAACACCCGCCGAGTGGCAGTTGATTTTTGTTTTGTTCTGTTAATTTACTCTGTGATCTCCCTTTTGTGTTTCTGTCTTGTTTGAGTTTTATGCATTTGTTACATTCAGCCTCCTTCATTCTAGACACAAACAGTCACTACAAGCTTTCTCTAATTATAATTAGAGACAAAGATATCTCAGAATTATTAGTTAGATTTTTAAAAATGTATACACATTTGCTAAGGTTGACTTTGAACACAGAAAACAACTTACAATTAAAATAGTAATAAAAAAAAAAACTTACCAGGAATTACTTTGAGTTTTATTTCACACACTTTTGTAACTTCTTCATATGTACAACTACAAGTGTACGTTCCTGTATCAGTTTCTGTTATTTTTGGCACATGAAAATGGTCATCTCTCAACAGAATGTTGTTAGGACATTCAGATGTTTTAATTGGTGGTTTACTCTTCTCATATATGTTACAGACTTTATTCTTATTTGATGTTTTCCAAACCAGATTGCAAGTTTGGGGACCGACGTTAGGTAGCATACAAGAAATATTCCATTCCTGCCCTTCTTCAGTCTGCTGTTCTGAAATACAAGTTTACAAAGGTAGCTTGCAGTTTTTCAAAATATAGATTTTTCTTCAATACTAGGGGGCTCATGCAGGCCCTACCCGGTAGTCATACAGTATACCAGATTTGCCACTTGCAACAAATCATGCTGTTCTTTTGGATAAACTCGAAAATCAATTCTGTCTTTCATATCTCCGTCTTTCAAAACTTGGTTGGTTTATTATATATGCAAGCGTGATCTTTCGGATTCATAAAGAAATCCAAGTGTGTTTTTCAGATAAATTTCATGTAAAGTGTGATACTTTTGGACATATAGATTTGTATCCATTATTGGCTGTAGAATTTCTAATACATTTAACTCTTAATATCTTTTAACTCTTTCGATTCTATGTTGCATCGCTTCTCCGTGATCATAAATTTAAACCTGACCGAACTGTGGTTTCTTTCGAGTTCAACTTGTATTAGCTTTAGGCTAATTGTTGCGGGACCACAGATTCTCATAGCGTATGGTCCTCAATCGTGTAAATCTACCTTTTGAGCAATGATTGATGCAAACGTGAACAGATTTTTGTAGATTTGGATATTTTGCCTTTAGTGTTTCTGGATTTCACTTTCACCAAATAACAAATCTTTTATTTCTCACAGATACACCTCTTCATTGGGAAGAAACTTTACTTTTCCTTGATGGCAACACGAATAAGACAATCTACAAGTCTCCAACTTAAACTTTAAAGCCAAACAATATCTACATACTTCTGTCATATCACCTATGTCCATATATTCGATCTCTTTTCGCTGTTCCGTTACTTCACAGAGTAATAATTTCCATTTCTTTGTGCAAATGCGATCTTTACTACCAGTTTTTTGAGACTTTCAAATTTTAGTACTTTCATTATCTCTAAACTGCTCTGCATGTGTATCACACCAACAATTTTGAACCTCTTACGACTTTCTACTTTGTCTTCAACTTTTTGTCTTTTATTTCCGGTCCCGGGCATGCTTAAATCTCTTGGCACAAAGTCTCGTCTTGCGGGACTTGAAATTAACTCTCTGTAAAAGTCTTGTCTCGTCCCAGGATAAAACCTCTTGTCTCGTACCAGGATTTTTTTATATTATAGAGAGATATAATAAATATATTACACTGTGAAGAGCTGTCTGGATTGCCAATGTTGTCAGATATGCTATTGGCATGGGTTGGTACAGCACAAGGTAAGACAAATAACAGAGAGAAAGAGGAAAGTGGACACTTTTTATACTAGCAAAATCTACATCCTGAAAGACTGAAGTCTTTGTGGTTGTAATGGACACCCTGGAGCAAATTTACTTGATACTCAGATACTAAGGTATCTGAGACTGAGAAATCAAAGGGACTTGGGCAGATGCATAGTCCCCATGGTGCCCTCCTAGGGAAGTGACTATAAGGACTAACAGGAGGCCTGTCAGAGCTCAACAGACCATTCGGTAGCAGCACACAGGTCCCAAATTCAAAGTGTGAAATCATATTAACTATTAGGGCAGGCAGATCAGAAGCCACCCAAGACCTGTAGGGAGCTACACAGAATGTACTGTAAGGTACAGAGGAAACGGGGACCACAAAAGAAAATACCAGCCATGTGAGATGTGATTCTGGAGCAATTTCTGAAAGATAACCTCTTATTTCAATGTCTGATTAATAGGCAACATAAAAATAACCCTGGCATGGGATTTCAAGCCACTCAGAGCCAACGTTGTGAGTCTACAGCGCCATGCTGCAGGGTACAAAGGCCCAGACATAGGTGGAAGGAATAGCATGATGAAGACAAAGAAAGAGGGACACGAGGCTGGAAGGGAGAATGCTATGAAATCAGATGAGCAAGCCACTCCATCTGACAGAAACACAGTAGCCAAGTACCTGTGATGGCAGGCTCAGTTAGGCTAGGCATTTGTTTATTTTCTTCTTTTGTACTTTTTATTTATCTCTGTTCTAGTCCCTTTGTATTTAATAGTTACAATAAGCTCATCCATGTTGGTATGTGTAGTCAAGTGTCATTTACATTATTCAAAGTGTGGAGATACTCAAGGAAATTGCTTGTCATTCACAATATAAATATATTTTATAACTGATAATAAACAAATTTTTATCTGAAATATTAAAATTTTACTTTATATACAGACTTTTTCTTATTTTAAATACACTTTAGGAAGAACAAGATAAGATAACCTGGTATGATAAAATTTAGGATTTACCTTGTCTTGTTAACGTTGTTTCCCATTGTGACTGCCAAGTTTTGATTTTACAACTGTAGTTCCGTACATTTCTGTTGTTTTTCATGCCCTCTTTTTTTAGTTTACTAACAACAGAATACAGTCTGTTGACATCAGTGCTGTTGGTGGTGAACTCCTTATAGGATTCATTTGTAGGATAGGACCACGTTACAGAGGGAGCAGGGTAAATACCAGATGAACGACACTCAATCTCTTCTGTGTCTCCCGTTTCATTTGCCTCAATGTGTACGTATGTGACAGGAGCTGAAAATGTAGAAATTTTCAGTTCATGAAAAATCCTAATGGCATTAATATTTCTATACTAAGAACCATATCTTTATACATAGAATACATTTCCAAGTAGGGTGGTAGGCAGTAGGAATTAGGGACCTTTAAGTCTTGATCTGATAATATTTTTGGAAAATCTGGAGAATGGGATTGGCAAGACTTGTTAGGCTGAGTGTCTTGCTCTCAACAAAATTGTTCTAATGATATGGTGAAAGTTTCTTCTACCTCTTAAACCTTAAAAAATCCAGTAAAGCAAACCGCATGATTGTTCACATGAGCCCACTATGACTAAGCACAGGGAAGAATATTACAGGGTTGTAGAAGAGGTCAAGAATATTTACATATTTCTCTGTTATTTGTCCAAGCACTGAAGTTATTAATAAGAAAGAAGATCTGTGACTCCACTGCTAACTCATCCTCGGCCACATGTTTTGTCTTTAATGGGAGTCTGAGAGACTCATCAGTTGTTTCATTATGAAGAATGGAAGACAATTTACTATTTATGTGCTGTGTGTGTTTAGCCAGCACTGGTGGTGTCTTTACAAATTTTAACTAAAACCCTTATTAAACAGGGTTTTCCTCTTGGAACTTAAGCCACTTCCCTGTTTTTTTCTCATATTTTGCACTTCAATATGAAAATTAAATGACTCACCTATCACTCTTAATTCAATGTATGTGTCATAGCTCCCTTCAAAAGTCCCAACATAACAGTGATAAGATTGTTCATCACCAATCTGAAGGTTTCTTAGCAGTAAGGAGGCGTTTCCCTTCTGCAGCTCATCTTTAAACAATGATGTCCTTTTTTTGTATTGTTCATCTTGTTCTTTCAGTTGATCATTTCCATTATAAAAACTGTGGACTACTTTTGTTCCAATCTGCCAATGTATTACCACATCAGTACCAGGGTTATATGAACATGGCAAAATGCAGTCTTTGGAGTAAAAGCAAATCACAGGCACACCTGAAAAAGAAACATCATAATAAATAAAAATCCGACGATTGTACAGGTTAGCAGCAGCTGGTGAAGTTAATCACATGTTGCCTCAGCGCAGACCACTCATGTGGGGAGCTGGTTGACTTGGTAAGCTGCAGCAGAAATTTCAAGGGAGTTTTCCTCGTGGGATAATAAACAGTGAAGGCTAAATAGTGGACATTTAATAAGTAATTTACTTTTGTCCACACAAATAAATGATCACTCTTCGATCTCTTGTAAATATAAATGGACAATTACAGAATTCCTTAAAATTGTAAACTGAAATAGGAAATAATTTCTAAGAATCCACCAACTAAGTGATACTTGAAAAGGGATGCAAAAAAGCAGATTTCTATTATTTGTAGAGTAAGAAATATTTTCAATGTTTCGTAAAATGCCCCTGATTGCTAAATAAAATGTCTCTGGTTTTCAGTAAGGGAAATCATAAAGAAAATTACCTTGTCTGGACAGTGAAAATGACTTATTTACTCTCACAAATATCAGTGTAAACTACAAAAAATGAGGCTTACAGGTTTTATGTCCTTTCATCTTATTTTAAAGTACAATGCTGACCTAGCATTTCAGCTTTAATTAAACAAGTATATGTTTCAGTATGGGAAGGTTTGATGTAATTCCATGTAGAAAAAGAGAAAATATTACTAAGATGAATCTTTGTCATCTCTGCAGTGCTCTAGGCATTGTAAGTGCATTTCAAAGAGACACGTTCATCATCTTTATTATTGTCATCACTATTGTATACTCCATGCTAATGTAACTTTTTAGCTAATATTAATGAAACAGTTAGGTAGCTAAATAAGACCATCATCATAGATATTAGACATCGCTCATAATCAGACATGTGAAGCTTTGACAGTTGGTGCTGTAAAGTGGGTCTTTTTATGTTTTCACTGTTCTTCACTAATTCATCTGAAACATTGGTACTTCTGACTCTTCCCATGACTTTGAGATTATTGAAACCTATATGCAGTGGAACCTCGGTTCACGACCATAATTCGTTCCAAAATTCTGGTCGTAAACCGAGTTGGTCGTGAACCGAAGCAATTTCCCCCTTAGGATTGTATGTAAATACAATTAATCCATTCCAGACCGTATGAACTGTAAGCAAACATATTTTTTTTAAAGATTAAGCACAAATATAGTTAATTACACCATAGAATGCACAATGTAATAGTAAACTAATGTAAAAACATTGAGTAATTAAATAACATTCTCATTGGCTCACCACCTATGGGAGGGGCCAAGAAAGTCAGGTGCAGTGTGAGTTGGGTGGTGGCCGAAGGCGGGGACCTTGGCAGTCTGATCCTCGGCTACAGAAACTGGCTCTTTGGACGTGGAATGTCACCTCTCTGAAGGGGAAGGAGCCTGAGCTAGTGCGTGAGGTCGAGAGGTTCTGGCTAGATACAGTCGGACTCACCTCGATGCACAGCTTAGATTCTGGAATCAATCTCCTTGAGAGGGGCTGGACTCTCTAACACTCTGGAGTTGCCCCCGGTGAGAGGCGCCGAGCAGGTGTGGGCATACTTATTGCTCTCCGACTTGGAGCCCGTGCATTGGGGTTTACCCCAGTGGACGAGAGGGTGGCCTCCCTCCGCCTTCGGGTGAGGTGAAGGGTCCTGACTGTTGTCTGTTGTTTGTGCGTATGCGCTGAACAGCAGTTTGGAGTATCCACCCTTTTTGGAGTCCCTGGAGGGGGTGCTAGAGGGCGTACCTTCTGGGGACTCCCTCGTTCTGCTGGGAGACTTCAATGCTCACTTGGGCAATGACAGTGAGACCTGGAAGGGCGTTATTGGGAGGAATGGCCCCCCCGATCTGAACCGGAGCAGTGTTTTGTTATTGGACTTCTGTGCTCATCACGGATTGTCCATAACGAAAACCATGTTTAAGCATAAGGGTGTTCATATGTGCACTTGGCACCAGGACACCCTAGGCCTCAGTTCGATGATCGACTTTGTGGTCGTGTCGTCGGACTTGCGGCCACATGTCTTGGACACTCGGGTGAAGAGAGGGGCGGAGCTGTCAACTGATCACCACCTGGTGGTGAGTTGGCTTCGATGGTGGGGGAAGATACCAGTCAGGCCTGGTAGGCCCAAATGTGTTGTGAGGGTCTGTTTGGAACGGCTGGCAGAGTCCCCTGTCAGAAATAGCTTCAACTCCCATCTTCGGCAGAACTTCAACCACGTCCCGAGGGAGGTGGGGGACATTGAGTCTGAATGGGCCATGTTTCGTGCCTCTATTGTTGAGGCGGCTGACTGGAGCTGTGGCCGTAAGGTGGTTGGTGTCTGTCGTGGCGGCAATCCCCGAACCCGTTGGTGGACACCGGCGGTGAGGGATGCCGTCAAGCTGAAGAAGGAGTCCTATAGGACCTTTTTGTCCTGTGGGTCTCTGGAGGTAGCTGATAGGTACTGGCAGGCCAAGCGGAATGCGGCTTCGGTGGTTGCTGAGGCAGAAACTCGGGCATGGGAGGAGTTTGGAGAGGCCATGGAGAACGACTTTCGGATGGCTTTGAGGAGATTCTGGTCCACCGTCCGGCGTCTCAGGAGGGGGAAGCAGTGCATTGTCAACACCGTATATGGTGGTGATGGTGCGCTTCTGACCTCGACTCAGGATGTTGTGGGTCGGTGGGGAGAGTACTTCAAAGACCTCCTCAATCCCACTAACATGCCTTCCAATGAGGAAGCAGAGCCTGGGGACTCTGAGGTAGGCTCTCCCATCTCTGGAACTGAGGTCACCGAGGTGGTCAAAATACTCTTTTGTGGCAGGGCCCCGGGGGTGGAAGAGATACGCTCAGAGTTCCTCAAGGCTCTGGATGTTGCAGGACTGTCTTGGTTGACACATACGTCTCTGCAACATCGCATGGACATTGGGGACAGTGCCTCTGGATTGGCAGACCAGGGTGGTGGTCCCCCTCTTTAAAAAGGGGGACCGGAGGGTGCGTTCCAGCTACAGAGGGATCACACTCCTCAGCCTCCCTGGAAAAGTCTATTCAGGGGTTCTGGAGAGGAGGGTCCGTCGGATAGTCGAACCTCGGATTCTGGAGGAACAGTGTGGTTTTCGTTCTGGTCGCAGAACAGTGGACCAGCTCTTCACCCTTAGCAGAATCCTGGAGGGTGCATGGGAGTTTGCTCAACCAGTCTACATGTGTTTTGTGGATTTGAAAAAGGCGTTCGACCGTGTCCCTCGGGGAATCCTGTGGGGGGTGCTCCGGGAGTATGGGGTACCGGACCCCCTGATAAGAGCAGTTCGGTCCCTGTACAACCGGTGTCAGAGCTTGATCCACATTGCCTGCAGTAAGTCGAGCCCATTTCCAGTGAGAGTTGGACTCCGCCAGGGCTGCCCTTTGTCACCGATTCTGTTCATAACTTTTATGACTACGTAGAAAAGTGATCTCATTTGTTTTTGAAATTCCTAATAAATAAAGTTAAAAAATATGTGGAAACTTTTTGAAGATGGGTAAATTGTGGTCATTAAGGGATGCACAAACAGGCCCTGGCATTCAGTTTAGTTCAGCTTGTTTGTATGCATGTATGTTATTTTCTTCAAATAAAATTTAAAAAATGGAGAGAGAAAGATGGAGAGAGGGAGACAGGATATAAAGCAGACAAGACCACCAACCTCATAAGTAAGCCTAGAAGAGCAACAGGTTATTTTTGTACTTTTGTCGATTTTGTCTCTTTACTTCTCCCTTTTGTGTATTCCTCCGTGCTATTTTATGATATTGATGATAAAGGAACTCATTTTAGTTCTTTTTTGGCTGTGTTTTGCCTTTCTCCCATTATTAACAAAATCAGTGTTTCAACTGTAAATAACATATTGAAAGATATGGCCGGCCATTCATCCCGGCCAATACCCCCAGGCCGCCAGATGGAGCACCCCTTGCAGCATAGAGGTGCCCCGAATGCTAGCAGGGAATCATGGAGAGTGAAATTATAATGCACAGCCCTGCTGGATACCATGGGGGGCCGCCAGGAGTCGCTGCAGGGAGGCCCAGGGATTTATATTTTTCGTATAGCTCAGAAGTATTTCCAAGTCACGGGAATGGAAGAAATGATATACTTCCAGGCTGAAGAAAAAAGAGAAGTTTTTACCTGACCTGGAAGTGCTGGATAATCACATGGACTGAGGGCTCAGAAGCACTTCTGGGTCAAGGACTATAAAGGACTGTGGGAAATCCCAGACAATTGAGCTGAGTTGGGAGGCAGGGCGGCTAAGCTTCTGGGAGATGGGAGGATTCTTTATTTGATTATTGGGTGTTTATTTATTGAGTATTGTGGAGTGGAGGGTGCTTTGTGCACTTTATTATTATAATAAATAATTATTGGATTTTTTATCTGGTGTCTGACGTGGTGTCTGAGGGTTCAAGGGAACAAGAGGCCCTTAATCTATCACAATATGTAAATAAACTTATCATAGCCTGACCTCTGTAAGTCACCCTAGGGAAAGAAATCTGGCAAATAAACTCATAATATACAAATAGCTCAGAATATGACTAGGACTAGGTTATTATTAAAGTCCTGACTTGTAAAACCATATAATTGAAAGAAGGTGTACTTTGTTGGGAACATTGGGGTGCAGTGGTAGTGCTGTTGCCTCGCAGTAAGGAGGCTTGGGTTCGCTTCCCAAGTCCTCACTGCATGGAGTTTACATGTTCTTCCCGTGTCTGTGTGGGTTTCTTCCGGGTGCTCCGGTTTCCTCCCAAAGACATGCAGGTTAGGTGAACTGGCAATCCTAGATTGTCCCCAGTGTGTGTGCTTGGTGTGTGGGTGTGTGTGTGTGCCCTGTGGTGAGCTGCGGCCCTGCCCAGGATTTGTTCCTGCCTTGCACCCTGTGTTGGCTGAGATTGACTCCAGCAGACCACCGCGACCCTGTGTTAGGATATAATGGGACAATGACTGACTGACTGTACTTTGTTTTTCACATGACAGTCAAATTTCATTAAAATTATAGACACTATATTTTTACCTAGTTTACACTGTTACATTTTAACATAGGATGAAACTTTAAATGCTGGATTTACACACTTTAGATTATGAGTGACAAATTGGATGAATGACCCCCATGTGTCTGTCGTCACCTTTCACAATAGAATATTTCACATATTGTTCCCTTCTTAGGATAAGACATAAAAGTCCCACTGTTACTTTTCATGTCATTTTACTGCTATTTTCAGCACAGAATGAGTGACAAAACAGCAGTACCTTGACAAGTGTATAATGGCAGTGCCAAAATCCAAAAAAGACAATAACGGCAGGCAGAGATGGCACTCATCCTTTTTTTCTCTTCATGATGTTTCAATTCTCTTCACACATCTTGTTGGTTCTCAAAATGTCTGCAAAATATCAAAACCAACATTAGCACCTTGGTAATTAATATATTAGGAAGGTTGACTTCTTTTCTTCCCACAGAAGACTTTTGGTTTATATTATTTCAATGTAATCCAACCATCTTTTATTAAATACTAGCAGCATAAGATGCAAAGGTGAAAACCAACTTGGTTGCATGTCTGTTGAAACTGAATCGAAATGTTACTTTTGCTAATAAATTAATTGTGCCTTGCTAATGTTTCATCATGGACGTGAGACAGCACAGATTACCTGCTGATTGTGTTGCTATGATTAATTCTGATCTGATTTTTTAAAAAATAATTTGGTTTCATGGCTTCTCATATACTCATATGCATGGCTGCATTAGAGGCTTGGCAGGGCATCACCAGAGAAGATGCTCAGCACCTGGTGATGTCTATGAATGGCAGACTTTAAGCAGTCATTTATGTGATGGATATGCGACAAAGTACTAAATATGATGGCTTTAAAGGACCTGCCATTGCTATGTCCCAAACATTATGCTGTCCTGAAATGGGGGGACCATGTAGAAAAAGTATTGTTTGGAAGCTCGAGTCATTGGGCACACCTCCTGGATCAGGTGACAGTCCATCGCAAAGTAAACACACACACACACATCAGGGCTAATTTATCGATTCCAATTCACCTAACAGGCATCTTTGGAGTGTGGGAGGAAACTGGAGTACTCAGAGAGACCCCACACCATTAAGAAGAGACCATGTCAGCTCCACACAGGGAGCACCCAGAATGCAAACCCTTATTGTGAGGTAGCAGAGCTTCCACTGTGCAATCCATGTTATATTACATTATAGTATGCTTTGTTGTAGAAGTGTGTTTGGAGACAGTGACTTCAGATCTTTGACCGGTCTGTTGTTAAATGTATGATAGCAAAGCAGTTTTTATGAGTGAAAATGAACTTTAGTCTTTGTGATTATTTAGCGCAAGCAAATCTTTTGGTACAGTCATTTTTTTAATTGCTACCTTTACCTTATAGTTTGCTACATTATTATATCAGTGTGCTTATAAACAAAGACTTCTGATCTTTGACTGGTCTGTTGTTAAATTTATGAGAGTAAAGCAGTTTTTATGAGGTTCAGGTTCTGTGATTATTCAGCACAACCAAATCAGTTAGTAAAGGCAATTTTTAAAACTGCCAGCTTTATAGATTCAGTGGTTTAGAAGGAGCTTTCAGTAGTAATGCGGTAAGTACTGTAGTTTAGGCAGGACTGCTAATCTACAGTACATAAAGAAACATTCACCCTCGTACTACTTAAAGTAAGGAGCCAAGGTAGAGCCATGTAGCTTTATCAGTTCATGTTTTGGGATTGTGTTCAAGTGCAATTTCCAAGACTGGATGTTAACTTTTAGGCTCCCTGCTCTTTACTAATACGATGAAAGAAATCCACTTTCTATAGCCACAGCACTTCTTATGTCAGGCATTCATTTAGGGAAAGTGACATAAGTGCTGTAATATGGTCATAGGAGCCTACTTATATCCCTTCATCATATGCAGACATTACTGTATTGTGAAAGAACCTGCCTTTTGTATGCCTGCAATGTGGTAGGAGTAGATATATGGAACTCTGGTCACTGTGCCATAGATTTACAGTTCTGTAGTGGGCAGTGAGAAGCAGGAAGGTAGACAACAAGCAGACACAAAAAAGCAATTTTTGTGATTTATGGGTATAATAACTGCAGTACTAGAGTGTTGTACTGTGTTAGCCATTATGGATGTAGAGAGAAGTCAAGCAAAATGACACCTTTTATTGGCCAGCTATGAAGATTACAATGTGCAAGCTTTTAAGGCAACTCTGGCCCCTTCTTCAGGCAAGATGTATGATAACTTAAATAATAATGACGGCCCACCATTCACCCATTAGTCAGGCTGTAACATTTAAAATCTAAAGTGGTGCTTTATGAAGTAAAGATGGATTGTTTAAAAGAGAAGTTGCATTCCCTGAGACCACTGGTCATGTGGTGACTAGGAAAAAGAACTGAAGGAAGAGAAATGTAAACTTCTTTTAATTACACTCCATATCTAAAAAACTATATTATCTATCTATGCATTTTCAACTTGTTTCCTTCCAATGCTCCAATTTTAATAACAAAATGAAAATAAAACTAGTGGAGTGTCTGCCACAGACTGAGTGACACCTAGCAGACACACCCGCATAGATATAATTCAACACACCCAATCTCAAACATTTTTTGAAAATGAGAGAAACTGCAGAATCTAAAGGAAAACCACATAGACATTGGGACAATGTTAAAATGGCTAAGCTGGCAACTCATCCAGGGTTTGTGGATCTGTGGGACAGCAGCACTACCCACTGTGCTAACATGATGATCCTAACTGTTCAATGAGTATTTATATTTGACCACTTCTACCACTTTGCAATTTCTACATGTTGTGACTGAAATGTATGCAAATACCCTTAAATTAAAGCCATGGACTGGAATCCCAGAAGGGGTGGAAGGTAAGTGTTGGCCTGGCCAGAAAGCCACAATGGAATGACAAGACGGATGGTGATGCAGTCCAGCTGGGATGGTTTTTGGTTTGCATCCAAGTTGGGGTAAAATTATAATGGATGGACTGGGGTAGACATATCCAAAACAATTCATCCCCTGAACTAGAGGTGACATAGCTCCACTGGCTTGATCTCAGTTTGGACACCCACAGGGTTACCTGGGACTTGTAATTTGGAAGGGCAACCCTGTCAAGAACCTTACTTGGGTGGCCACCTACCAGGTAACGCCTGTGGTTGGTCGGCCAGTTGGTAGACATCCACCATGCCCTCTCTATTGCAAGAAGTGTGAGAAGTTGAGGGTATCGAACAGTGTCACAATGTCTGAGGCTTTGCCTGGGACGGTGATGTCCGAGGTTCGATCCCAGCAAGGGGAAACAAAGGTGTGTACACCTGATGAGCCCCAAGTAGGGCAAAACATGTGTGATGTACCCTTTGTATTATTTATCAGGTAATACAGTCGACCCCTGCAAAGTCGTGGTTCAGAGTTCATGACCTCAGTCGTTCACTGATTTTTCCTTAGAATCTAACTAATAATTGTTTACGGAAACTGCAAATATCCTCTAAAATTATTTTAATGGCTTTTTTGTGGCAAAACTTGTACTGTAGAGAGAACGCAAAGCAACCGTAGAGGAAAGCGCAGCTTGGGATGGTGAAATACCCCTGTACTCAGAGGCCTGAGGTTTGAAAGTAGCCAATCCAAACAATCCATGTACTGATACACATTCTCTCCATCTTCCGTTTATCCAGCTGAGGGATGCCTGCTGTTTCCCAACTCTGACTCTCCAAGATAAGGCAGTAGGCCCCTTTTAAGCAGGACTGGGACCTGCTTCTGGTGCCATGATGCATCCAATTGGAAGGAAAGATGTGAATTGTCTTTGTAGGCACACAATTGTCCAAACATTTTTTGCTGAAAACGATGATAAATTTTGCATACTCATTCAAATCTGATCTCTAAACTTGTCTCAGTTTAAACAATCAAATCAATCTTGTGGCTTTTCCTTTGTTTTTTTGTAGTCCACCAATGATCAGACTGTCCGAAGTATTAGACACATCACTGGAATGTAGTGTTTTTTTATCGAGGTGTGGCAGTGATCTTGTGTAATCCTAGTAGGGCAGGTGACATGCTGGTGATATTTACGGAAGAAACCCCTTAAATTTGTTTTTCTGAAGTCCCCAGCAACAGTAACTGAATTCCTCAAGAGGTAAGCACTCATATTCTACAATAAGAGTACACATATCATTGAGTGCATTGTTACCACTGGATTGAGAAAAAATATAAACAACTACCAGAAAAAAGTAAACCAATTAAAGTACCTTACAAAAGAGTATTCTAGTTTTTTAGCAGATAATGCCTTTTCCAATCCATCCACTCACCCATCCATTTGTTCATTATAACAGTATGGAGTGTAAGGCAGAAACCATCCCTGGATGGGACGCCAGTTCATGAAATACTAGGCAGATACACAGAGAACTAATGATGGCTGGGAAGGAGGAACCCCAATTTTCACTGTCAATTACTATCTTTTACTCAGGGTGCAGTATGGCTGCACAGTGTGTGCTGTTTATTTGCTTTTATCAGGAGACTCCAATTTGAGATGAATGAAGATTTCTAATAATAAATGGAATAAGAATACTATAAAATGACTAAAGGAATACTACACACCAGACTGTTCAGAAAAATAGCAAAGCATCCAAACATAAGGTTTAGAAAGCCACTTAATCCATGTGACAGAAGACCAGACCTGGACGGTGTGCAAGTCCTTCACAGAGACCTTTCTATCATACAGGATCATTTTAGAACCAACATGCATGTCTTTGGCATTTAAAAGAAAAACCTGATCACCAAGAGCCAAGTAAACTCCACACAGGCAGGAACTGGAGCCCAATACAGTATGATAGCCATTTAGCTCCTGAGCAGTCTTAATTTTATTTACGTAATTTATAAAATTGATGTGTCTCTTTTAGTATTCTGAAGCAGACTTTGTTTTCTAAGTCACATTCCTATCATTATAATAATGTTAACACGATAGTACATACAGGATGAGACACATAAGCCCATTATAAGATAGCTTTGTTTTTTTAATTATTTTCTAAAGTTTAAATTATCTTTTTCATTATAATTAACTGCCCAAACACCAGCCTAAATAATAGACAGAGAAGAAATGTCCACTTTTTCTTTATTCATAACAAACAGTAAGACAATACAAACTTAACCTAAAAGTCCCATCACGTACAACTACTTGATACTTTATTTCAGGAATTTC
This sequence comes from Polypterus senegalus, assembly GCF_016835505.1. Taxonomy (NCBI): domain Eukaryota; kingdom Metazoa; phylum Chordata; class Cladistia; order Polypteriformes; family Polypteridae; genus Polypterus; species Polypterus senegalus. The sequence goes on from NC_053155.1 coordinate 268,833,620, forward strand.
TTTATAAAGTCAGCAGAGCTAAAATGAATTTCAGCCAACAAAGACTTACCCTGCTGCAAGTCAGTACCTTCATCAGTCCGTTCCTCTACTTAATCAGAGTTTCCATTGTTTTTTTTTTTATACACAGAACAAATAACTATCAACTACAACGACAGTCTTGGAAGTAAAAGAGAAAATGCAGGGTCCAAGACAGGTAGGACTGCCCAACCAGAAATTCTGGATGAGCGGGTACTCATTAACTCAGGTGTCTAAAGAATGAACAACATGACTTGAAAATAACTTTAGTCTTTTACTTTCACAGAAACTGAATCTTTCTTTGTGCTTCACTGTTTTTTTTTAATATTCAAAATGCAATTGATATAATGGGATTATCAGACAACATGTTGAAGACTGATAAGAAAATCAAAGCCATAGGTCAGCATTATTACTAATATTGCAATTTAAATCGGAGTACATTAGAGTTTATCAGTTCTAATATTAACAATAATAATACATTTTATTTATCTGTAGGTGCCTGTCTAAACACTGAAGGACACTGAACAAAAGATAGAAAAACACAGATTATAAACATAATATAACCAAGTAAACACAACATAAACAAGTAAAATACAAAAATTTAAATCAGACAGAGCAATTGTAATCAAAGAGAAAAAGCAGTCTTAAACAAAGTTCAGGTGGTAGTGAGTTCCACAGTGGTAAGACGGACGAAGGGGACAGTCAAGTGAATGGAGGAAGAGGATCTAAGGGTACGGGAGGGAATGGCAACATGGAGGAGGGTCAGACAGATATGGAGGGGCAAGGTTGTGGATAGCCTTAAAAGTTAGTAGGATAATTTTGAATTGAACTGAACTGGAAGCCAATGAAGCTGCTGCAAAACAGGAGTGATATGGTCAATACAGAGGGTTCTAGTAATGATGCGGTCAGCTGAATTCTGGACCAGTTGAAGCTTAAAAAGAGATTTGTGAGAAAGAAAAGGGAATTGCAATAATCCAGACGAGAAGTGACAAGACTATGAACAAGGATAGCAGTGGTGTGTGGAGGGAGGGAAGGGTGAATACTTCACAGGTCCTTGGTTTAACTGCTGGCCTGTGTGTAGTCACCACGTTAAAGGGAGTGAACACCACAGAAGTATCCACAGCGGTCCCAGAAAGTGACCTCACTGCAGTCATCACTGTCATTTAGGAATATTCTGCTTAATTAGTGATGTTTAAGAATAATCTGCTGGAATGAAACTAAGTCCATGAATTGTATATGTTGAAACTGAGCTCAATTTGAAACAAATGCTTCATCTGATATGCTTTAACTCATGCATCTTAAAAGAATATGCCAGGTTTTCTTGCTACATAAAAGGGTGTGGCAAAGAACAGTAAAATGTACCTGGGTAACAATCTGATGGGCATGTCATTCTTCTTAAGAGCAAAATGAACCTAATTGCAGAATTATCATTAAAACACATTAATTATCACTTACTATGAAAACAACACTAAATATGTGTGACTGGCTTATCAAACAGAAAACGTATGTTTAAAATGATTAGTTTTAAACATTCTGTATGAATGTACTCTTCTTCTATTAAAATAAAGAACAACATATTTAATTTTTGATCTGATTTGATATATGTGCATTTTGGGAAAGACAAAAAGGCACAAAAACAGCAGCCAGCGTAAAGGAAAAGCAAAAAATTGTTTGAAACTGCCTTCGTATTAAACTAGGACATCCTGACTTAATTTGTACCAGCATACTTAAATTAGAAAATAAGATCACATTTATATATATACATATACATATATATAAAGTAAACATTCAAAAGTTAAATGGTAAAATAAATGATTCTTTAAAGACTGACCAGACATGCTGTAGTGAACCTTGCTGTTCACATGTAGGCTTCCAGCTGTAATAAAGGACGTCTATTTTGGAGTTTATTTGTAACAATGGCTCAAGATTTATTCTTTATCTACTGAGTATTTTCCACAATATCAGCAAACATAGAAAAAACAGAACTACAGTAAATTCTCATAATAAAAACAAAACATATCTTGTATAATGAACACTACATTATGTATAAACTTTAAGGCATCATATATAAGACAGTAAAACTAACAGGATCATTTTAATTAAAAGTATTTGCCTATATACTATCAGGATTTCATCAAGAGTAAAAGCAACTTCTAAACACATAGATGTACAAAATACTCTGATCACTGGGCGACTCAGCTTCTGTTTGGGTGGCCTTGGCCCACTCTTTAGTAGATATCAGGCAGGTGTGTGGTGTATGCAAAGGAGAAGAGCTTACAATCTACAAATATTCACATTAGAAGTGTTACAAACACAAAGAAGGAAAGTGATGTACTGTAAATATTGGACCCTTTAAATCGGTCATCATGGCAACTCATTGACAGTTTGTATGATGCAAAATACAAATTCTAAGTACTAATGCTCAAATTATATTTAATAGTGCTCCCTGGAGTGCTGTAGTACAATCAGACATGTGTTGAAGATGCTCCTAAATCAACTAGATTGATTATAGATAAATTACTTGTGTTGTTATGCATTCTCAAAATAATAAAAAAAAACAGGAAAAATTATTAACTATTCTTTTTATATCAATGAAATTAATCCTGCATTTTTCTATTGACCAATCCACATTATTACATGCAGTTCTGGGATTTATAATTGTCACCAGTTAAGTCCTGGGCCACACTCTACATGATCTGTGAAAGAGGCAAATCTCTGAGAAAAAATACTATTCTAATTTCACTCGAAATTCTAAAAAACATTAATATTTCAGGAAACGCTCAATGATAAAATAAAAGTAAACCAAAAAGAGTATTCATATAAAACAGGGTTGACAAATGAATTCTGTTCTGCATGGAATATGAGCACCTGAATATATTGAAGGACAGTAAACATTCTGGGACAACAAAGAGGGACTCGTTCCCGAGCAGGTAAAACATCCATTTCCATATCTGAAGATTGTGCGCTGTTGAGACTCAGCATCAAAAACATGCCAAATCCCACCTCTACCACTATTACTACTTAATGTATCCATGGTATGGGCTTTATAAAGTTTTGTTTGCAGAGTAGTCCGCGTGAGAAGCTGTCACAGAACCTAGTCTAGCAAACTGCCATAATGTAGGATTGCAAAAAGGAGTCATTCACTCACCACCAGTAAAAAACAAAGAAATAAATAAATAAAACATACAGATATGCATACCTAAAGATAAACCCTTAGATAGTAAAAACTGACTATAAATTTCGAATGAAGAAGCTGAGCTGCATACTTTTAACATCCTGATTCAGCTCCTCCTTGAAATACACAGACATTCTTCTGCACTACTATCTACAATCAAGCAGCTGATTCTCATATGTTTAAAGGTTAAGGCCAGCATACTCTCACCAAAGCAACTCATTCTTGCATAGCCACTGAAACCAACCAGGTAAGGCTGACAAACGTGGCTTGCACTGATTTTACCAAAAAACAAGCATTGCAGCAGTTGAATCTCAGCTTTAAAATAAAAGACAGAAAAGCAGAACAACAGTTGGTGTCAAGTGTATATTAAAAAAATGTTTAGGTGAAACGTAAGCATCACAAAAAATGTGTAAAGAATGGAGATTTCAGGATTGGGATCAGACTGCTGCCAGAGACTAAGTTTATTTCTGTCTCTGGTTTCTAAGGTTGCCAGTGGTTAGCAGTACTACTTCATGGACCCAGTGTCTTGTGTTTGAATCCTGCTTAGCTGTGTGTAGTTTTCCAGTTTCCATCATTGTATAAATAGATTCTCATCCTATATCTCCTTAGATGCTCCTGTTAGGTTAAAATAGCATCTTTAAACTGATGCTGAAGGGTGCAACTTGAAAGCTGTGCTGGGCTTCCTCCCATCTTGTGCTCTGCTTTGAGAAAGTCATGTTACAGGCTGAAAGAGTCTATGAAAGTCCTCTAGGTAGAAGATCAGCTGAGAAATTACTTAATTTCTAATAATTAAAGTTAAATAGAACATGTGCTACAGTTTAGAATTTACTGTATGCAAAACTCTATTATATAAAAAAATCCTGCGACGAGACAAGACTTTTTAGCCTAGGACCAGATGTGACTTTTTCAGTTAGATACTTTCATGTTCCGCGAAACAAGACTTTGTGCCAGGAGAGTTAACCACACTCAAGGCCAAACATAAAAGACAAATAGTAGATGACATAGTAGAATGTTGCAAAGAGGTTCAAAAACGTTGACGCGATACACATGCACAAGAGGTTAGAGATAATGAAAGTACTAAAAGTCAAACAGTCCCAAAAAATGATAGTAAAGATCGCATTAGCGCAAACAAACCGAAATTATTACTTGGTGAAATAACGGAACAGCGAAAACAGATTGAATATATTGTTTGGATTTAAACATTAAGTCGGAAAATTGTAGATCATCTAATTCGTGATGCCATCAGGGAAAAGTAGTGTTTCTTCCCAATGAAGAGGCAGATCCGCAAGAATTAAAAGATTTGATGTTTGGTGAAAGTGAAATCCACATAAACGAGTGGCAGAGACATGAAGTGGCTAGCGTGTAGCACAGGCCAGGAGGTTGGAGAGCGAAGCGAGCAGGGGGCCAGGCCCCCTAGCTTTATCAAATTTAAAAACATAATAGCAAGTATTAATGTCATAGCCAGAGATTGCTTTCTTGCAGAATGAGAAAGTAAATTAATTATAATCATTGTGACTAATGAACTAATAAAATATATTTCAGTGTTGGTTCAAAGCTAAACCCCGCACCCTCTGATGACAATGCCTATGGTAGGTACCCCTTAATGGAGTGTCTTGTGTTTTGATGCCATTGAATTATGAGGTAAATTCATCAGGTGAATTTACAGTTACCAGCCATTTTAACCTGTAGATCTCTGGAATGAGGAAGAAAAGTAATTGATATAAGTTCAAATTCAACATAGACAGAGTTAAAGACTGAGTGGGTGGGAATTGTAGGAACTGTGAAGCAGCAACGCTAACCTATTAATCATTGCACAGCCATGCTGCCCTAAGAAAATATCCATATTTGAGTTTTTAATTTTTGATATGTCTCTTTATTAAATGTTAGTTGCTAAACTCTCTTAATGAGATACAGAAATACACTCAAACACAGCAACCTATAAATATGAAGCATGAAGAAGACTTTAGAAGATCTGTTAACTAACATACTTTATGCTTCCCTCATCATTCAATATTGTTGAAGTACAATACAATACAAAACAGTTTATTTTTGTATATCCCAAAATCTCACAAGAAGTGCGGCATTGGACTTTAACAGGCCCTGCCTCTTGGCAGCCCTCCAGCCTTGACTCTCTAAGAATACAAGGAAAAACTCCCAAAAAACCCCTTATAGTGAAAAAATGGAAGAAACCTTGGGAAAGGTACTAAAAGTACGATTTTAGTTGCACTGAACTTTACAACTTCACAGAAAAAGTGAAGAAATAAAATTACACAATAAAAACTACTGCTGTGTCTTTATTCAAAGAGCTCAATAAGAAAGGCGATACTCAAAACATTTTTTGGGGTTAAGAAAATGTGGAAATTGTAAAAAACAAAAACATGTTACCCCATCCAGGTAATGGAATAAATACTCCATCTGAGAATATCTTATGACAACAAGAGTGATGAGCTGGGTCTTCAGTTTAGGATTTGAGTGCTGAGAGTGATGGGACATCAAGATCCACTTGTCAGTATGAAGCCTGGAAAGAGACTTTCAGAAGGGAGAGACCACAAAGCTCAACGAACATTCATTCAAAGCACTGCTACAAATCTTCTGGACTGTAAGAAAGTTGGCTTTTAAGAAGTTCCAGCTGGCCAGATTAAGACTGAAGGATAACTTGGCAGGTACTGTATGCTAATATTCATATGATTGTGCCAATGAAAGTTCACTGTTTACAGTGCACACATGCTAGGTGTGTTTAGAAACCTTAGTGTTCAAAATATAATGGTATCTAACAACAAACATTGAGGGGCTTTCTGCGTGCCTCGGTTCCTGACAATGTTCATGTAAGGATTAGGAGCTGCACACCATTTAAGTATAAAAAGTCCACTGTATGTCTTCAGAATTAGATTAGCAGACATGTCATCTTACAAAAAGTTTTTTCAAATCTGGCAGTCTGTAAAATGAATATGCAGCTTACGTGATAATTAACACAACATTCATATCTTTAAAGTATAAAAGCATAAGTGAAATGAGGCTCAAGGCACTGGTAAGTTTTTATGTGCATCTTATCTGCTCCTCTCATAATTTCATAGTAACAATTGAAGGCTATAAATAGTTAGCTATTTTTATCTGAATTTTAGTTAATTTATTAAACATCAGAACCTTTTAGTGATGTTCACAGAAAAATAAAATTCTGCAATATTAGAAATGGTTAATGCAATTAAATATAATTAAAAGACATAGGGGTGTTATGGTTACACTGCTGCTTCACAACAAGGAGACCAGTGTTCAAGACTTGGGCACTCACTGTGTGGAGTTTGGATGTTCTCCCTGTGTGGTTTTCATCTGGGTACTCCGGTTTTCTCCTACAGTCCACAGGTTAGGTGGACTGGCAGTGCTAAATTGGTCTCTGAGTTCTCTTTTGTGTGTGTTTACCCTGCGATGGGATGGGATCACCCCTGCCTTGCACATGACATTTGCTGAGACCGGCTACAGCTTTCCTGTGACCCTATTTCTATATTCTATATAAAAATATATAGAAAAAGAAACAGAAGAGAGGGTAGGGGTCAGTAAGGAGTAATTGATGGATGTATTAATTAACACTGTTGATTAATAGCAAGGATTGATTCTGAAATTGACAGAAAGCCAGTGCCTGAGCCACAGCCACAGCCACAAGGGCCCTACAATAAATGAATTTAGTACCAGCCAAACAGAACATCTAAAAATTTCATACTTAACTTACTGCATGTGAAAAACCTATGTGAATGTGAAATTCCATACATACTTGGACTACCAGACTATAGCTAATGTGGCTTGGAGATCTTCTAAATGGACTTATGAAGGACAGTGCTGGAGGTTTTTCTTCCAGATATTTCACTTGTCACTGAAAAAGTAAGTTTCTCCCCATGATAAAAAGGGAATGTGAAGCAGAGCTGCAGACCTTCTTCTTCTATTTGACTCATCTCACGTTATCTCACAGCATTGCTCAAATCCGTCTCTGAAAATCCAAAGCAGGCTTCAGAAGCTGTTCACAATTTCCAAGAAAAAGAATTGTTTCTTTGTAATTGTTTTCATCAGCTTCCTGATCTTAGAGCTCGGTGTGCCTTTGTTACTTCTTCTGCAGTCTGATGCCTGGAGAGGAACAGATTCAGCATACTAACCAATCTTTGTTATTTATTGATTTTTTCAGGTTTTAACTTGCCCTTATTGTTCACTCTGTGTCAAGAAGTTTATGCACTCCATTTGTTATCTGGATCTAACTCATTTGACTTTTATCTCCAATGTGTTTATTAAACGTTAATCAGCTGCTATTTCCATAGAGTTGGGAGACTGATAGGGGAGTGAACTGGAGACAGAATTTAGCACCTGTAATAATTCACACACACTTTTCAGGGATTAGAAAAACGTATGGAATGCAAAATCAATTATAACCCAATTTCATTCACATTTCTCTTCAAGACATTGTGGCCACACCAGCTCTAACTCCATCATTAAATTTGCTGATGGCATAACCTCCACAGGCGTGATCACCAATAACGATGAGATTGCTTATAGAGTAGAGGCCTCTCTATGGACTCAGTGGTGCAATAAAACTGAAGACCTGGTCATAGACTTCAGGAAGCAGAAGTCAGACCACAATGACATCTACATTGGAGGAAATGCTTTTGGAAAGGAGTGCAGCTTTAAACTTCTTGGCATGATCCCTACTGATAAAGTACACTGAAATCATTTAATCTCATTTCAAAAAGTCTCATCAATGCCTCTACTCCTTCCAATGTCTCCATTCTCATTATCTGCATCATATCCTGCTATGGCACCTGTTCAGCTCAATATTGTAAAGCTCTGTAAAGGGCGGTGAAGACAACACCGAATATTACTGGTACTCATCTACCTTCAATTCAGGACATACTTTATACAACACTCAATGCCTTTGAAAGACAAAAAAAAATTAATAAAGGACCACAGCCACTTTTCTCACTGCCTCCCTCTGGCAAACAGTATGGGGTCGTTGGTGCTTCTGCCGGTAGATTCAGGGATGGTTTCTATCCACAGGCATTGTAGACATTCATCCATCCATCCATTATCCAACCTGCTATATCCTAACTACAGTTCATAAAAATATTTGTACACTTACTGTACTGGAGTCTAAACTTTGGACTGTAAAAACAAAACTTGTGATAACATAGCATTATAGTAGTGAATAACAATTTAAAGAAAATATATTTAATAAGGGTAATTACGAATTTTGCTTTAGATTTTGATTAAAGGTTTTGCTTCTGCTGGTAAATGACTATCCCTTTGTGCAACTTAAACAAATAAGGTGCCATCTCTCTGCTTCTCAAACAATTTTAGACTTGTTACGTTTAATAAACCACTACTGTCTACCGTGCCATTTGTCTATAGTTACTTTATTCGTGTGAAAGAAAACCTTCTAACATTTGTGCATAAATATGCCCATACCTTTTAAACTGCACTTAATTTAACTTAAATATTTGCTTTTTTTTCTACAGGAAATTAACAAAATACAGAAACTTGCAACATGAGCTGCAGGAGTCTGTGGAGAGGGCAGAGTTTGCTGAATCTCAGATTAACAAACTAAAAATAATTTTTCTTCTTTGTGCTTTGTAACACAACTTGCTGTGTTTTTAAACAGATATTAGCTGAACTATGGATTCTTTTGAACAAATAGGAACTATTTCCATTTTTTGTACTTTCTAAATATGACAGTTGGTCTCCTATCCTGGTTCCTCAAAATCATTATCTGTATAAAACATGCTTTGGTTTTTATTATACCAAAACAATTGTATTTCTATCCTTCTGTTCACTTTCCAAACTTTCATTTTATGTTACAGTGTCTTTGAAAGCTTAGGCAAACCTCCACTTAGTGAAGGCCAACTTAATATCATTTAGATATTTATATATAATATGTAAATGAGGAAATCTATTAGAGGTCATTGGAATTCATGATGCTCGGCTCATGGTTGTCAAAAAATGAAAAGTGAATTGGTATGGCTACATCACCTCATGCAAGGCACAAGGCAAGAAAGGAGGAAACATGGCAGACAATAGAAGAGGTGGAAGGACACCATTAAAGAGTGAATGGACCAGCAGTTGAGTATCATTCAGACATCAAAGAGGTAAAACAGCAGGATTTACTTAAGAACAATATTAATGAATGCTTTCCATATTTGGAAAAAACTTTAAACTGCTTTACATAGAGAAAGTTTTATCCTTTTCTTACTATAAATAATGGAGATATCTTGTATTGAGTTGGAGAGGTTTATTAGCATTCCTCCAACCAAGTAAGATAAGTCAGTGCACAAGCAAATGCAGTGTGAAACTGATTTTGTGCTGCATAATGTTATTCAATCTGATGTTACCTCACTGAATGCTTTTTAAGGACACTAGCACGATTTAAGAGGCACACTGTTTCCACCAAAGAAGTGTGGCTTTGGGACATTTAAAAAATCATATAATCTAGTGAGGCAATCTCTTGATAACATCATTCACAATTTTAATCTTGTCCTTGATAAAGTATTAATAATTTTAATTAATACAGGTGCATGCGATATATAATTGTTGTGCACATATTTAAGAAGAATGCATTTGAGTATTATTTTTTGATGTATAAATTCAATTTTCTCATTAGAGATTTTAATTCATAGATCCCAATCCCATCATTGCCTTAGATTTGATCGGGCAGCATGTCTTGAAATAATAATAATAATACATTTTATTTACCTTCAGCTTTATTGATTCATATAGTTTCAAACAAAGATATTGGTGGATGATTAGTGAGACTGGACAGACTTCTTTAATAATGATTTCTAATTTGTACACCAAAAATGCTCTGTGCTACTGGAATATCATATTGGAGTGTTGTTGTTCAAAGCTTGCAAGCACATTCTCTATATTCTTTTCTATAAAGCACCGTATTAAATTCTGCAAAGGTTATACTTCACATATTGTACATTTTATACATATAATATAAAAAAAATAACTTTGTTATATTAATAATATAGTAACAATTATTAAAGTATTAATTTATGAAAAATATAAAGGTTTCTTTAAACTTCAAAACTTTCTGAGTTGACACTTTATTAGTTATGCTACCTTATAGTTAGTTCTCTGATGGCCTTGATGAGCCCTGTTGCTGTCACGTGTCACTTGCATTTGTCTGGCAACCCAACAGTTTTTCCTTCTTTTATGAATATTTTTCTATATAATACGCTACCGTGGCTACCCGTTTGTCTTTCCTGGATTTTACATCACCTGTAGCTCGCAAACCGTTTGACCTGAAATTTGGTACACATATACTATGTGACATCTACTTTCTGCTATCGGGGTGATGATTGACATCCAAGGTTATTTCTCTTTTATTTTTATTTTATTGTAGAATCAACTCTCGGCAGTGGCCAGCAGGGCGGCGGAGTGGCACATGCGTACGAGCGCTGTTCTGATTCTTTACCTTTGCCATCGCTTCCCCTACCTATTCATATCTTAAATCATTCTTGAGGCAGATTGAAGACTTAAGTGCCAGCTTACGTGAAAAATTAAGAAAAATGTACTGAGTAATTGCAACACAAATACTGAATCAGTTTTAACTCAAAATGATGCCGACAAAAGAAGAGAAGAAGCGGGCCACTATGCTGGAGAAAACAAGAGCTGCTCAGGAAGCAGCAAGCGCATCAAACTCTGAGCACACGAATGGTAAACGTATGGAGAAAGTGTATGAAAACTAGGAATGCTAAAGTCAATTGCAGTTATCGTGCAGTGCTCCGTTACTGGTATTTAAATGTTAGAATTTCTCTAAAAATAAGCCACCTTCGATTTATAATAAAGGTATTTTTGTTACTACTAGTGTCTATTTTGCAGATGTTTCATCAATTATGTGCCTATCATCAAGAAGTACATTACTTCATTTTCAAAGATAATTCTACACTTACCTGTAGTTTAATCCCCGTTTCTCACACAGTGAGTCAAATCTCTGTCTTGCTATACTAAACCATCGCCATGTCAGGCTTCACTTCACGTGACGTGTCATAAAGCATCACTTCAGTTTCACTTCAGTTCCACTCCTCTATTCTTCCAGAAGGACCTTACTATTCATTCAAGTTTTTGAAAACCTGAAATCACACGTTGCCCTGGTACTTTGTCTATTTTTATTGGATGTTGCTCGGATGAACTTTGTTTATCTGTGAGTTTGAATTGAACAAGGTGGGTTTCATAATGAATAAATAGACAAATGGATATTTTAATACAGTAAATCTTCCATTACCATTTGACAAGTGTTGATTTTTTTTCACTGTTATGTTTAATCAGATACTCTTCATCATGTCATTATTTCTTTCCTTAGGATAAGATCAATGTAAAGAGTGTAGTGTAATACGCATTTTACCATATTAAAGTACCTATTAACTTTTACAAATCATCAGCTTTTACAGGTAAAAGTCTTTATTTATAAAGTATACTGTAACATGCAGTGTTTACAACAGAAAAATACAAAGTGCTTTCATATATGAAACATTAAAGTAGGCATAAATTGCATTGAACAGAAAAAAAAAAATGTATAAAAAAAAGTTTGCTCAACACAATAGTCATCTTTCATTTTATCGTTTAGTAAGCAGCTTCAGTGTGTTTTCTTGTTTCTTTGTAAATGTATTCACTTGCTGACTTTCATTCAGTTCAGTTATGTTTTTAAACCTCATTTTCACATTGATCACCATCTATATCTGAAGGTCCATTTGGTTTTTGTTCATCTGAATCTAAAAAGGAAACTCCACAGGTTTATCCTATTAACTGTGATAAACAACATTTAAAATGTCACACTAGGGGTTTTAAATATCAAGAAAACCTTTAAATGTTTAGTAAAAAGCATTTAGGCATTTACATAGAATTGGGAACTTGATGTCAAATTACAGCCACCGAAACACTTTTAATCTTCAGCATTGCAGACAGACAAACTCTGCACAACCTCTAACTTGGCTTTGATTGATTCAGCTCCAAAATTCTGGACCCTTAAGCCAATAGCACCAACTGAGAGTATTTGTTTTTGAAAAATCATTTCAACCTACAGTATTCTTAAATAGCACAACTTTCAGAAGGCAGTCTCAGAGAGTTTACACAGAAATACAAATTTACAACAGTAACAGAAACCTACAACATTACGTAACGTCATCATACGTACACCCACCGCCATTTAAAAGCAGGGTAAGAGAGATCCTCATGTGTCCAGTTTATTACTCTCAGATTATTCCATTTGAAAGCATTTATGAAAAAACAATGAATAATAAAAATACTTACTTGATTTCAAAGCTTTAATTTCACACAACATTGCCTGAAAAGAGAGGATAAATTGTGTACTGTAAGAGAGCTGACAAAATGACATTTTAAAATTTAGAACTGTAGCAGAAAGCTCCACCATCATCCATCCATTTTCCAACCCGCTTAATCCAAATACAGGGTCACGGGGGTCTGCCGGAGCCAATCCCAGCCAACACAGGGCACAAGGTAGGAACCAATCCTGGGCAGGGTGCCAACCCACCGCAGGCTCCAACATCATGTAAACGGTTAAATGTATGGTAAAGGAAAAATCCTGATGTGTTCAGTGTATTACTATCAGATTATTCAATTTGAAAGCAGTTACAAAAAAGTAATGAATAATAAAATTTCAAATTTTATATAACCTGAAAAAGAAGGTAGAATTGTGTACTGTAAGACAGCAGACGTCATCAATGATTAAAAAAAAAATTGGTGTTATCTAAAATAAAGTGAAACAACCAAAAAAAATATATACCCCATTGTTCTGCTCACTTGTATCCCTTTTATACTGAAGAAACAAACAAGGAAAAGAAATAACAGGGTAACTACTATGCTCTGTGTTTTCTAGTTTTTTATTAAGAATTATTGCTATTTAAAGCTTTGAAGCTTATACAGTAAAAAATTCTCCTGTCTGTCTTGTCTCTTACCTGTGTTTTACTATAATAAATAACACCACCAATTACAAGAACAATCACCACCATAGCAATGGCTACTCCTGTGATGACAGATGTGTAACTTTTCTCGCCGGTCTCACCTGTAAACAAAAGTCACTCATTAATGAACTAAAAAACAACCAAAGATTACAAATTTTAACACAATTCAATTAGTTTATATTGTACTTTTCAATTACAGTATTCCTTCTTTATAAAGTGCTTGGTGACTCATGGCATCTTTCTCTATTTAGTGCTCGTGGGAAGATGATTTAGTTTGAATGTGAATATAGTGTTTCATTGCAAGGAATTTTTATCAGGCTAAACATTATCATTCAATATACCCTTTCTTTGACTAATTGTTTTTTTAATTGTTTGGCATTTAGAATTATATAGTGTGGCAGACGGCAGGGGGATTTCAGCCTAGCCGGGACATCTGGAAGGACCAGTAGAGGGACAATACCTCCCCTAGGCCACAAGAGGGCAGCAGCCATGGTCTGCATGGGGGCCACGGAAACAGAGCTTGGAAGCTCATCCCTGTTGGGGCCGTGGTCACCACTAGGAGAAACCCGGATAATTATGGAGCCCTGGGAGGCAGCACTTCTGCCACACCAGGAAGTACTGTCGGAAGATCACCAGGAAGCACCTGGAGCACATCCCGGTGAACTATAAAAGACTCCCTTCAGAAAGCCGGAGTCGGGTGGAAGAGGACGGAGCGTGCAAAGAGTGGAGTAGAGGCGGCAATAGAAAGTGAAGAAAAGAACTGCAAGCCATTATTGTGGGTTGGTGCACTGACTGTATTGTGTGAGCAGGTGCAGAAGGAATTAAAAGTGTGTGTTTTCAACATCTGGCTGTCTCAGTATCTGTCTGTGCCCGGGCTCTCTTTTACAATAGTTTATATTTTAATTTTCGATATTTTTAAGTGGATGGCACAATCATAAATTAGTCATGGCTCCAGAGTGTTGGGCTTGTGTCTTAGCCTGGGCACTACCCTGTGGACTGTATGTCCCATCTCTTACCCTCTTAGATGCCTGGACAATCAGCGGCTTCCTCTCGTCTCAACCCTTAGGTCCACGCTACGGTGTAGCACACCTCTGCATACCAGCTCACTGTTAATAGCTTTGTAGGCATAGGTAATTAATATGATCTGTATATCTGAGCCCTTCTTGTCTGCTACTGTTACTTAGAATTAATGTAGTACATCTAAGCTCTCTGATTGTACGTTCTCATGAGCAAGTCTTCTCTTGCACCCATTTGTGCTGACACATCATAAAGACATGTATGTTAGAATAAATGTAGACTGTGACTTGACCTAGTAAGAGTGAGTATGGGTGTGTGCATGACTGTGCCTTCAGATGGACTGATGCCAAATGCTTCTGAAGTAATGGTCACATGTGATCCAGAACTAGATAAGTAGGTTTAAAAATAAATGGATGGATTTATGCAGAAAAATATCTTATGAAACTGTGCCCACAGGAAAGGGCACCATCACAGTGGCAAAGAACAAAAAGTACTTCAGTGAAAAGAGAGAGACAGAGGGAGATCACCATATGATAGTAGAAGAGGTCTTGCATATGCCATTATGGAAGGACACAGATTACTAAAAAAGTGCAAACCTGAAATGTGTACTGGGTGGCCTAGAAGGGCAACAAGCAATAGAATAATGAAACCAAGGAGGAAGCACGCAGTGTTCCATCAGGACACAAACAGCCCACTAGATGGCAGCACATGGTTATAGACTGGAATTAGCTGGACTATGTGACCTTTTTAAAAAGGCAGACAGCTATGTTGGAGCGCTGTCATTTGATGAGCTACTGAGAGCTTATGAGTACAGGGTCACAAGGAGTCATTAAAGGGATTTCTCGACTGCTGTCCCTGGAGCAAAAGTAGGATCGCCTTAGTTGTGATTCCATGTCTTGGTTAGAAGTGACCTCATAATTAGTCTGGAGTCAGTAAGAGAGTTTGGGGTGAACACCATCTGGAAGAAAGAGGAGCTGAGACACAGATGGGAGTAATTTAAAATGATAATAATAAAACTTGGTAGTATTTTAAAAATAGGATAGTGTGTGAGCTATTCCACTGGATAAAAAAGGTTTCAACACCCACTTAAATGTGCCCAGAGTGGTAGCAGAGTTCTGTTTTGTTATGTTTATTTAATACTCTGTCATCTCTCTTTTGTGAGTCTGCCCTGTTTGAGATTTATGCACACCCTGTATCTGATACATGCAGCCTCTTTCATTCTAAACACAAATGGTCATTACAAGGTTGCCTGCCTCTGCTATAACCTATGTTATTTATATGGAGTTTTATATGGAGTCTTTAAAGATATTGCTGCAGACATGATGAAGTGGCAGACACAAAAACATTATGTTAGCTTTTATGAAGATATTATGTGTCTCCACCAAGACATGGCTAAAATTCAGTAATAGCAAACCATTGTTCAGTACAAAACAGTAAAAAACAGCTTTACCAAGCTAAGGAAGTTGCCCAGAGAAGTGGGGATATAACACTCTTTGGACAGGCAAGGGACACAATGACAAAAGAAATCAGACTGGCTAAAAAGCATTAAATATCTCTGAAGAACTTCTTCAAAGGACAACACACTAAGAAAACAACAGGTCCAGATGGGGCCTCACCCTCCTGCTTAAAATTCTGTGCTGATCAACTAGCCCGTCTTTATTTGGATTTTCAACAAATAATTAGTGCTGTGTGACGTTCCCCAAGTCGCAATCATACCAGTCTCCCAGTCTCCACAAAATCCAGTAGAACAGGATTGAATGACTAGAGGCCTGTTGCTCTGACATCTGTGGTCATAAAGACCTTTGAGAGACTGGTGCTAGCTCACTTGAAGGACCCCCTTCAGTTTGCTTCCCGAAAGAACCATTCAGAGGACGATACAGTCACCGTGAGTCAGCACCACATCCTGCAACATCTTGACAACTCAGGGACATATGCAAGGATTCTGTTTATGGGCTTCAGTTCTGCATTCAACACAATAATCCCAGAACTCCTCCACTCAAAACTCACCCAGCTTTCCATCAATGCCTCCACCAGTCAATGGATCACCAATTTCCTGACCAACAGGATGTTGTACGATCAACACGGTCACCCCCAGGAATGTGTGCTCTCCTAACTTCTGTTCTCACTGTACACTAATGAATGCACCTCTAAGGACCCCCCTGTCAAACTTACCAAATATGCAGAAGACATAACCATCATTGGGCTCATCAGGAATGGTTACGAGTATGTATACAGACGAGAGGTTAAGTAGCTGGCCCTTTGGTGTAGCCAAAACAATCTGGAACTAAACACTCTCAAAACTGTGGAGATGACAGTGGATTTTAGAAAAGGTCCCACAATATTATTCCCCCTCTCCATACTTAATACTTCTCTGACAATTGTGGAAACCTTCATGTTTCTGGGATCTATAATATCATTTTGAAATGGAAGTCTAGTGTAGGATCCATCATAAAAAAGGCACAACAGTAAATGCACTGTATGCAACAGCCAAGGAAATTCAACCTTCCACGGGAGCTGCTGATTCAGGTTTACACAGCAGTCATTGAGTCTGTTCTCAGCTCATGCATAAGTGTTGTTCGGATCAGTAACTAAAAATGACAATAACAGGCTACATTGAATAATCAGGTCTGATGAAAATATCATTGGTGCCTGTCTGCCCACCTTACAGGACCTGTACTATTCCAGAGTCATGGAACGGGCTAGAAAAATTATTATCAACCCCTCATATCCAGGCCACAATCTTCTTCCATCAGCCAGGCATTATAGATGAATATATGCCAAAAAAAACAGAGACAAGAACAGTTTTTTTCCCCAAAGGCCATCAGGCTGACAAATGGTTAACATCATCCCCCAAAGCCTCCCGGTGTCCTGCAATATTATTTCAGTATTTCTTGCACTGAGTTGCACTCTGCACATTGTATGTTTATCTATATAGTACACAGTATACACATACACATATATATATAAACTGCTCAAAAAATTAAAAGGAATACTTTTGCATTTTGCCAAAATTTACTTGCAGCTCAAAATTGTACTCAGTAGTTTGTATGGCCCTCATGTGCTTGTATGCATGCCTGACAACATCAGGGCATGCTCCTAATGAGACGATGGATGGTGTCCCGGGGAATCTCCTCCCAGATCTGGACCAGGGCATCACTGAGCTCCTGGACAGTCTGAGGTGCAACCTGGTGGTGTCGGATGGACTGAAACATAATGTCCCAGAGGTGTACTATTGGATTTAGGTCAGGCGAGTGTGGGGGCCAGTCAATGGTATCAATTTCTTCATCCTCCAGGAACTGCCTGCATACTGTCGCCACATGAGGCCAGGCATTGTCGTGCACCAGGAGGAACCCAGGACCCACTGCACAATGGCTGACAATGGGTGTAAGGATTTCATCCTGATACCTAATAGCAGTCAAGGTGCCATTGCCTAGCCTGTAGAGTTCTATGTGACTCTCCATGGATATACCTCCCCAGACCATCACTGACCCACCACCAAACCGGTCATGCGATGTTACAGGCAGCATAACGTTCTCCACAACTTCTCCAGACCCTTTCACATCTGTCACATGTTCTCAGGGTGAACCTGCTCTCATCTATGAAAAGCACAGGGTGACAGTGGTGGACCTGCCAATTCTGGTATTATATGGCAAATGTCAATCGAGCTCCACGGTGCCGAGCAGTGACCACAGGGCCCACTAGAGGATGTCAGGCCCTCAAGTCACCCGCATGAAGTCTGTTTTTGATTGTTTGGTCAGAGACATTCATACCAGTGGCCTGGTCATTTTGTAGGGTTCTGGCTATGCGCATCCTGTTCCTCCTTTCCCAAAGGAGCAGAAACCGGTCCTACTGATGGGTTAAGGACCATCTAGAGCACTGTCCAATTCTCCTAGAGTAACTGCCTGTCTCCTGGAATCTCCTCCATGCCCTTGATACAGTGCTAGGAGACACAGCAAACCTTCTGGCAATGGCACATATTGATGTACCATCCTGGAGAAGTTGGACTACCTGTGCAACTTTGGTAGGGTCCAGGTATCGCCTCATGCTACCAGTAGTGACACTGACCATAGCCACATGCGAAACGAGTGAAAAAACAGAAAAGATGAGGAGGGAAAAATGTCAGTGGCCTCCACCTGTTAAACCCACCTGTTTTGGGGGTCGTCTCATTGTTGCCTCTCTAGTGCACCTGTTATTAATTTCATTAACACCAAAGCAGCTGAAACTGATTAAAAACCCCCTCTGCTACTTAAATGACCAGATCAATATTTGAAAAGTTTCACTGACTTGATCCTATACTCGAGTTAAAAAGTGTTCCTTTAATTTTTTGAGCAGTATATTTATATTTATATTCTGTCTTGTATTTTTTTTTTTAATTTGAGGTGTGTGATTAGCTGTTGTGTGCATGTCAATTATGTAACTTATAATTGGAGAGTCATCAAGACCCTTATAAATTCAAAGTCAAATTCCTTGTATGTGTGCATACTTGGCAAATAAACCTGATTATGAAGAAGAAAAAAAATCCTACTACTAAATTCATAAATTTCGGTTTAGGTAGACTTTATTAACCCAAAGGAAAAATTGTCATAAATAAATGTACACCGATTTGATTATACTATTTGAATTTTTGCTATTAAGAGCTCTTAATCATTTTGTGCAGTATTACTTTGCATTTTCATGCTTTATTTACTGACTTTGCCTAAGCCATTTGTCAGCATTGCACCAACTGAAGTTTCAACATATGAGGGGATAACACAAAGACTTTCCTTTGTAATTGTTACAAATTCTAAATTACAATTACAATTAGAGGTAAAGATTACTCAAAATTATTAGTCAGTCATTTTCTTAGTCAAGACAGGAACAAATCCTGGACAAGGTGCCAATCTATCATAGGGTGAATACATGCACACATCTAAAACCACATACTTAAGCTAATTCAGGATTGCCAATCTTGCCAATGCATGTCTTTGGACTGAGGGAGGACACCAGAGCACCCTGAGGAAACCCACACAGACATGGGAAAGAAATGTAGACTCCACACAGGGAGGACTGGGAACATTAACCATGGTCTCCTTATGGTGAGGCAGCAGCGCGACCACTACGCCACAAATTATTAGTTAGGTTTTTAAAAATGTAAACAGCAAAGATTGACTTTGAACACAGGAAACAAAACACAGTAATAATAATAATAATAATAATAATAAAACTTACCAGGATTTACTTGTAGTTTAATGTTGTACACATTTGTAACTTCTCCATATGTACAATTACAAGTATATATTCCTGCATCATTCTGTTTTATTTTTGGCATATGAAAATTATCATTTCTCAACAGAATTTTGTTACGAAATTCAGAAGTTTGAATTGGTGGTTTACTTTTTTCCAATATGGCACTGACTTTATTCTTTCCTGATGTTTCCCAGGCCAGGTTACAATCTTGAGGTCCGAACTTAGACAACATACAAGAAACATTCCATTCCTGACCTTCTTCAATCTGCAGTTCTGAAATACAATGTAACAAAAATAGCCTGTAGTTTTTCAACATTGTTGTGGTATGAAATTTTGCATACAAGTTGATAAATATTTTGTATGTCTTTATTTGTAACTTGTAACACTAATGTTTGTCATTGATAAGAACAACAGTGGTTTGATTATTAAGAACCCCCTCCCCCTTTTAAAAGCCAGTCCTTTGTTATTTTTATAACAGGGTTGGGGGAAGTGCCTCAAACAAGTGTGGCAAATGTTTCTCTGCTGGAGTCTCTCTGTCAACCCCCACAGGAAAGCCAGACTGCCTAACTGGAAAGCTTGACCTTAACAAATGGTTTTGGGGGCAGGTGTGAAGGTATTCTCTGTCCCATTGGTCTGAAGTATGGCTGTTTGGAATTGGCTGGTATCAGAAGCCTTTAAGTACCATGACACCCTATTGGCTGTAAGGTGTGGACAGAGAATCTATAAATTTGCTTGCTTTACCACACCCTCTCTCTCTCTCTCACCAAACTGATGAAAGACTATCTCACACCATGAACTGAAAAGGACAACATAATGAAGCGTACAGCCTGGCAGCCATCTTGAGACAGGCATGCGGCCTGTTCTGAAAAAAGCTGACCAAATAATACCTTAACTAGAGACACTTTAAGTAGCTAACAAGTCTGTGTGTTGCCTGAAACTACACAACAACATTTATCAGGTTGTATGGTTGCCAATATTCAAATGCACTTTGACAAAAGCTACATATTAATGATACAAAAGGGGAAAGTAGAGACAAAACAAAGATGTAGATATCTACATTTATATTGTGAAAAACATTCTGGATCGTCAGTATTTCCAGATGTGTAACTGGAATGAGGGCAGTACAGGACAAGGTAAGATAAAATCAGAGAGAAAGAGGAAAGCATTTTTGATACTAGTAGAAAACTACATCCTACTCCAAGAAAAATTCACTTCTATGGTTGATGTCTTTGTGGTTCTAATGGATAACCTGAAATTAATTTACTTGAGGGCACCTAAGACTGAGAATCAAAGAGACTTGGACAGATGATAGATGTTCCTAGTTAGAAGGGCAGGGGCCATGGTGCCCTTCTTAGGGTGGTGAATGTAAGGACTAACAGGAGGCCAGTCAGAGCTCATCAGACCATTATGTGCATGGCTCGCAAATTCAAAGAGTAAAACCATATTACTTTTGATGGGCAGTCAGTTCAGAATCTAAGCCTGAGACACAACCATTTAGAAGTTGTAAGAGCTACATGAAATTAGTGTACAGAGGAAACAGGGACCACAAGGGAAAGTATCAGCCAGGTCAGATGTGACTCTGGAGTTACTATTTCAAAGTCTGATTTATATGTAATATGAAAGTAACCTTGACAAGGAATTTCAAGTGACACTTACATTATTCAATGTATGGACACACGCAAGGATATTGTTCTCCATTCAAAATACACATATATTTTACAACCAATACTAAACATTTTCATCTGAACTATTAAAATGTTACTTTATATACAGAAATTTATAATTAAGGACAATTACCTTGTCTTGTTAACATTGTTTCCCATTGTGACTGCCAAGTTTTGATTTTACAACTGTAGTTCCCAACATTTGTGCTGTTTTTCATGCCCTCTTTTTTTAGTTTACTAACAACAGTATACAGTCTGTTGGCATCAGTGCTGTTGGTGGTGAACTCCTTATAAGATTCATTTGCAGGATAGGACCATGTTACAGAGGGAGCAGGGTAAATACCAGATGAACGACACTCAATCTCTTCTGTGTCTCCCGTTTCTTTTGCCTCAATGTGTACATATGTGACAGGAGCTGAAAATGTAGGAATTTGCAGTTTATAAAAAATACAAATGTCTCTAATACAAAGAACCATATCTTCATATACAGAATACTTTTCAAAGTTGGATGGTAGGCAATAGAAACTGGGAAACTTCAAGTCTCCACTTGATGATATTTTGGGGATTCTAAGTGAACTGTATTGACAAGACTTGTTGGGCTGAGTGTCCTGTTCTTGACATAGTGCATGTTTAACTTTCTTCTACCCTTTAAGCTTAGAATATCCAGTAAAGCCAAGATCATGATTGTTTACATGAGCCCACCAGGACTAAGTACAGGGTATCATAGGAGAGGGTGGTAGAAGAGGGCCAGAGTATTTACATATTTTTCTATTATTTGCCCTAATACTGAAGCTGTTGATCAGAAAGATGATCTGTGACTCCACAGCTAACTCAGCCTCTGCCATATGTTTTGTATTTAGTGGGACTCTAAGAGACTCATCAGCTGTTTCATTATGAAGACTAGATGAAGACTTATTTATGTGCTGTGTGTGTTTAGCCAGCACTGGTGGTGTCTTTGCACACTTTATCTAAAACCTTCATTAAACAGGGTTTTCCTCTTGGAACTTCAGCTATTTCCCTGTTTTTGTTCTCATATTTTACACTTCAATTTGAAAATTAAATGGCTCACCTGTCACCTTTAATTCAATGTATGTTTCATAGCTCCCTTCAAAAGTCCCAGCGCAACAGTGATAAGATTGTTCATCACCAATCTGAAGGTTTCTTAGCAGTAAGGAGGCGTTTCCCTTCTGCTGCTCATCTTTAAACAATGATGTCCTGTTTTTGTATTGTTCATCTTGTTGTTTCAATTGATCGTTGCCATTATAAAAACTGTGCACTATTTTTGTTCCAATCTGCCAATGTATTACCACATCAGTACCAGGGTTATATGAACATGGCAAAATGCAGTCTTTGGAGTAAAAGCAAATCACAGGCACACCTGAAAAAGAAACATCATAATAAATAAAAATCCATGGTGAAGCTAATTGCGTGTTGCTGACCCATGATGTGGGGAATTGCTTGGCTTGGTAAGTAGCTAAAGAAATGTCAGTGGAGGTTTTCCCACATGTAAATAAACAGTGAAGGCTGTACAGTGGAAATTAATATATATATTTTACTTTTGTCCAGCACATGAAATGATCTTTTTTCTTTTTCTTGTAATAGGCAATTGGAGAATTTTTTTAAAACTGTAAATTGGAAATCCTTACTAAGAACCCGCAAAGCAAGTGACACAAAAAAGGGATGCAAAAAAGTACTTTTATGTTACGTGAAGGGTAGAAAATATCTTCTATATTTTGCAAAATACCCCACCCCTGATAGCTTAATAAAATAACTCTGATTTTCAGTAAGTGAAATAAAAAAGAAAACAACCTTGTCAGGACAGTGAAAATGGCTTATCTGCTCTCACAAATAGCAGCACAAACTACAAAAATGAAGCTTACAGATTTAATGTCCTTTCATCTTATCTTAAAGTAGAATGCTGATCCAACATTTCAGCCTGAATTTTATAGGAACATTTGGTGTAATTCCATGTAGGAAAAATGAAAATATTACAAAGGGGAATCTTTGTTACATCAGCAATGCTGTGGACATTTTAACGATATTCCAGGGAGACAAGTTCATCATTGTTATTATTGTCATCGTTATTGTATATTCCATGCAAATGAAACATTTTAGCTAACATTAATTAAAATGTTAGGTAGATAAATAAGCTCACAAACCATTATTAAAGATATTAGCCATCGCTCACCATTTTTATACATGTGAGGCTTTGCCAATTGGTTTTCACTTTTCTTCACAAATTCATCAGAAGCAATGATGCTTAGGATTTTACTATTGTACAAGGAAACCAAACCTCAGTAAGCATTGCGATATATTTTCAAATGTTTTACTTGGCACGCATTTCACATTTTACTTTGAGCCAAAATAACTTCCAGTTTTCAATGGTTAGTAGATTAATCTGTTTAAAAGTTATGGGCATATCGTTGTGGCGGTATTTTGTCCTTCATGTTTGCACAAAGTGTTGCCATAGCCAGTTGTATAATAAAGAAGGTGAGTTTTACATAGTGACTCAGGAGGTAGAGTGAGAAGAGATAAAAAGCATAATGTGATAGAATCAGAGTGTCAAAAGCTTTACAGTATATTAGTATAAATATTATGCATATTTTTGAGGAATTTTTTTATTTTAAGGGGCAAATTTGTTTACATTAGGAGCGTTTTTGGTCTCTGTTCCCAGTTATTTACTTTACAATACAATGCACTGTTTACTTGTAGTTTGTATTCCTCATGATATGTGAAAACTAATGGAAGAGAAATCTTTGAGAATATTCAGAATGTAAGTTGGGCAAGGAAACAGGGTTATGGTGTCTTTAATGCATCAGGTACTCTTCTCGCTTTCTTCACTGAACTATACTATATATAATAATATCTTGCGTATAGTAATAGTAAAATATAAAATATGTGCAGTAATAGAAATATATATACACACATACCCACTGACCAAATTACTAGGAACACTATACTAATAAATACTGGTTAGGGTCTTCTTTCACTCTTAAAATAGGCAGTTAGAGCAGTTCTTCATAACATGGATACCACAAGATATTGGAAACATTTCTTTCAGTTTCTGGCCTTTGTTGACATGATTCGATCATGCAGTTTTTGCAGGTTTGTCACCCTCACATTCATTTAGTAAATTTCTTATTCTACCACATTCAAAATGTGTTGTAATATTCTTTTTGGCCACTGAACTCACTGTCATGATCGTGAAACCAGTCTGAGACTATTTTGCTTTGTGACATGGAGCGTTATCATTCTGGAAGTAGCCATTAGAATATGGGTAAATTGTGGCCATGAAGGAATGCACATGGTCACCAACAACAGTCAAATAGGCTATGGCATTCAAGCGATGATTGATTGGTATTACTGGTCCCAAAGTCTGCCAAGAAATATTTCGTAGACCATTACACCAGCACCACTACACAAAGCCAACTGAATGCATGGATTCATGCTATTAGTGCTTAATTTTCACCCTACCACCTATGTGCCTCAGTAGAAATCGATATTTATCAGACCTCAGTCTATAGTTTTGGTGAGGCTGTGCCCACTACAGCATCAGCTTTCTTAGCTGACAAGAGTGGAACCCAATGTGGTCCTCTGTTGTAGCCCGTCCACCTCAAGGTTCAATATGTGCATTCTGACATGCTTTTCTGCTCACCACAGTTGTAGAGTTATTATCTGAGTTACCATAGCCTTTGTTTCAGCTCAACCCTGTCTGGCCATTCTCCTCTGAGCCCTTTCATCAATAAGATGTTTCCATCTGCAGAATTGCCGCTCACTGTATGTTATTTTGCTTACTGCACCATTCTGAGTAAACTCTAGTGACTGTTATGCATTAAAATTCCAAGAGATCAGCTGTCAGAGAAATACTACAACCAGCCTGGCTGGCACCAACAATGATGCAACAGTCAAAATCACTGACATTACACTTTTTCCCCTGTTGTGAGAATGAACTGAAGCTTCTATATTCATTGTGCTTCTGCCACTTGATTGACTGATTAAATAATTGTGTAGATGAGCAGGTGTACAGGTGTTCCTAATAATTTGCCCACTGTATGTATACTGTATATACTGTATATATGTAGGTTAACATTTGTACTGTATGTCATGACACAGTTTATGTAACACACTGAATTTATATCTAGATCTCTCAGGTATCTATTCAAATGGTATTCACACTGGGCACCTCGTACAGCTTCTCAATGAGTCAAAGCTGGTAGGGGTAAAAAGAGAGACAGAGAGATATATGAATGCAGCAAGCATATACTAATGTGGGAATGCAGAAGACGGCAGGAGATGGTAGGCCTTGATTAGTTAGAATGCCTGGGAATGCAGAAGATGGCAGGAGATGGTAGGCCTTGATTAGTTAGAATGCCAAGTGCCATGTGAGACCAGAATGCACACAATGCTACCCCAGGACAGCAGCTCACAGGTGATTCAGCCACTGGCAGGGATGGTTGAACCTCTCCTTGTATAGAGGTTGAAACCACTTTTTGGCCAATACAGAGTGCACAGACTTGTGTGGGTGTCTGTCCTTCCACTCTGACAGAGCAGGAAGATGTGGAACTGCTTTGCATATCCAGCAATTTAGGGCAATCTGAAGGCTGAAGGGTACAGAGACACCATGGTCCACCGGTGGAAGCAAACAGAAGGCTACCCCAATAACTGAAATTGATTCTGCGATTGGCAGAAAGTGATCATAGAGTGGAGTTAAAAGCGGCCTCTTCAACAGAGACCAGGGGCCTCATTAATAACGGCGTGCGTAGAATTCACACTATAACATGGCGTAAGCACAAAAGCCGAAATGTGCTTATGCACAGAAAAATCCAGATGCAGGAATCTGTTAGTATTCAGAGCGGATCAGCGAGCGGAAGCAGAGAGCGGATCAGCGAGCAGAAGCAGAGAGCGGATCAGCGAGCAGAAGCAGAGAGCGGATCAGCGAGCGGAAGCAGCGACGTCTCCCACAGGCACATAGCCCTTCGCAAGCACCCGAGCAAGTTCACCTGAGGTAAAGCCGGCAGCTGACCAGTAGAAATAACCAGCAGTGAGAAATTAAAGTCGATCGCTCAGCGTGTGGTGGAAACTTAAAGCCGACGGTCTCTTAGTGATTCAGCTGAACACGGAAAGCACCGAAGCACCTATAAAAACGGCAAAGATGACTTCAACACTTAACGTAAGTTCTATCTGCTCTCTGCCCGTCGAGGGCACGTTTATATGTTGTGTGTCCTGCAGTATGTACAGTTCAGGTTTTCCGGCCAACAGTGTAGATAGCTTCACCTGCCAAAAGTGTTTATAGTTAATTTAGAGTTGGTCGGGGAAAATACGCGAATTGGAGGACCGCATTAGGAATCCGATAGCGATTAGGCAAACCGAAAATTGGATCGACTCGGTTTGTTTAGACAATTCGCTACTTCTGATTCGGCTTCAGTCTCTCCAGGTCCCACTGTAGTCAGTGTGCGGCCAAAATCAGCAGCACCAATTCAGCCACAGGGCGAGTGGGTAACAGTAAGACGGGGGTCTAAGAATCCAAAATGTAGTCCCCCGGCACCCAGGTCACCAATTTGGACCCAGAACAGATTCTCAGCTCTCCAGCGCCTGTGGAAACTGAGAATAATAAAGTGCTCATAATTGGCGATTCCATAGTGCGGAATGTTAGAATTCCAAACTATGTTAAACCAGCAGTTAATGTTAAGTGCCTCGCAGGGGCCAAGATTTCTGGCATTGAGGCCGCATTGGACCGTGTCACCGACGATGAAGTATCTACCTTATTGCTGCATGTCAGCACTAATGATATTTATTTACAGCAATCTGAGGTATTAAAGCGGAACTTCATCTCTCTATGCACCAAAGCTAAAAGAAAATGTCGGAATTTAATTGTATCTGGTCCCTTACCAAGATTGTATAGAGGGGATGTGATTTATAGCAGATTGCATTCCTTTCACTGCTGGCTAGAAACCTGGTGTGCAAATAAAAGCATAGCATTTGTGAACAATTGGGATGATTTTTGGGAAAGGCCTGGATTTTTCAGAAGAGATGGTCTTCATCCTAACTGGAGGGATCTTATGTATTATCCCAAAATATGGCAGCAAAACTGCCTGGTTGACTGATTAGAGCACCATCCAGGCCGCAGTCATGTGATCTTAAATCACAGGCTGTTGTTTATCCCACCTGTTATTTTCCTGAAGCTGTTACCCATAATCCCTGTTGTGGGGCATCCAGTAAATTTAGTGTTGATACAAACCTTAAATTAATTGATAACCAAAAAATAAGGTGTATAATTAGACCAAGGGATAAAACCAGACCTCCACCAGGGGCATCTGTAATAGAAATTTACTTCAAATTAAAACAAAAAATATATCACCAGTTCAGAAAGAACCATGCAGTTTTAAATGCTGTTTATTGAACATTCGCTCTCTTGGCACTAAAGCTGTTTTGGTAAATGATATATATTAAGTACAAAATCTGATCTGTGTCTTCTTACTGAAACCTGGCTTAGTAAATGTGACACTGTTCCCCTAGCAGAGGCATCACCAGATGAATACTTGTTCCTTCATAAGTCTAGAGATTCTGGTCGAGGAGGAGGCCTTGGAATAATTCATTGTAACAAAATGCAAATCACTTCTAAAAATTTAGGCAACTTTACATCCTTTGAGGCATTCATTTTAAATATTAAAACAGATTCCAACACAATTATAGTGCTAGTCTACAGACCACCAGGGCCATATTCATTGTTCATGACTGAATTTAGCAACCTTCTATCTGATTTGGCTATAAATTATGATCACGTAGTTCTGATGGGGGATTTTAATGTACACATTGATGTGGAAACTGACACTTTTAGCAAATGTTTTACTTATTTGTTAAATTCAGTAGACTTTTGTCAGATTGTCAAAGGTCTAACTCATATGTGAATTTCCCCTTGGGATTAATAAAGTATATATCTATCTATCTATCTAATCATAACCACACATTAGATTTAATTATAACTCACAAAGTTGAAATTCAAAATTTAAATATTACTCCATTAAATGAAGTTATTTCCGATCACTTAATTACATTTGATTTAGTTCTGCCCATGCCAATGCACTCACAGATTAAAACAAAGACAGTGCGACATCTAGATTGTAATTCTGCTTCAAAATTTATAGATACCTTGAGTAAGTCGAGTGTAATTGTGGAAAACCATTTAGATCAGTTAACATCAAATGTAAACGTGGAAAACAATTTAGATCAGCTAACATCACATTATAATGTGACCTTGAGAGATGCTCTGGACACAGTGGCTCCCCTAAAACAAAAGTGATCAAAGCACATAGAAACTCTCCCTGGTTTAATGAAAATACTCAAGCTCTTAAATTAGAGTGTCGAAAACTGGAGCGCAGATGGAGAACAACAAAGCTACATGTCTTTCAAATTGCATGGACAGAGAGTGTTAATAAATATAAAAAAGCCCTCTTTAAAGCTCGCTCAGAATACTATTCTACATTAATAGATAGCAATAATAAAAATCCTAGGGTACTTTTAGAACAGTGGCTAAATTAACAAATGGAAATTCAGATCAACAGTGCAAAATACCAACAGATATTAGCAGTACAGACTTTATGAACTTCTTCAATGAGAAAATTAAAAATATAAGATCCCAGATCTCAGCATCACAGTACAAACCAAATACTAGCTTAGCAGACCCTGCCGTACTTTGCATTCAGCACTTTAGTAATTTTAATCCTGTAACTGAGCAGGAAGTCTTAACTTTAATTACTAAAATGAAGCCCACTACTTGTTCCCTAGATCCAGTGCCAACAAAACTAGTAAAAGTGCAATGGATGTTCTTGCAGCCTATTCTAACCGTTATCAATAGTTCATTACTGCATGGCACAGTACCTGATGCACTAAAAGTGTCAGTCATTAAACCTTTACTTAAAAAGTCAGACCTAGACCCACACATACTAAATAATTATAGGCCTATTTCAAATTTACCATTTCTCTCTAAAATACTAGAAAAGTAGTCGCCAGTCAGCTTCAGTCACACCTTACGCATTACAATTTATTTGAGAAATTCCATGGTCATACAGAAACGCACTAACACGGGTTGTAAATGACATTCTGATATCCTCTGATGAAGGAAACTCCACTGTAATTATGTTGTTGGACTTAAGTGCAGCATTTGACACCATTGACCATTCTATTTTACTGCACAGACTAGAAATCGATGTTGGGCTTACAGGCCCAGTCCAGTGCTCGCTTGGTTTAGTTCTTATTTATCAAATCGATTCCAATATGTACAGAAATGTGCTGACAGTACTCCATCATTATACACAGAAGTTCAATATGGTGTCCCAGGGCTCAGTACTGGGACCTTTACTGTTTTCACTTTACATACTTCCACTGGGATCTCTCATTAGGAAACATAATGTTAATTTTCACTCGTATGCAGATGACACCCAGTTATACCTTTCATTTAAATCAAATGAAGTTGTCTTTAATTAGTTGTGTTAGTGAATTAAAGGAATGGATGAATGAGAACTACTTGTCTTTAAATACAGATAAAACAGAGATGTTAATTGTTGGAGGGAATGACGCTGATCACAGCAATATTTTGTCATCATTTAACTCAGTTGGAATCCCAATTAATTTTACTGAATCAGCCCGCAATCTAGGAGTTATCTTTGACTCTAGCATGTCATTTAAAGCACATATTACAAAGTTGTCCAAAACATGTTTTTCCATCTTAAAAATGTTAGGAAATTAAGGCTTTCTAAATAAACAGGATTGAGAAATTAATTCATGCATTTATCTCTAGTAGGATTGACTACTGCAATGCGGTGTTCACTGGCTGTTCAAACTGTTCTTTATACAGCCTCCAGTTAATCCAAAATGCGCTGCAAGAATTATTACAAGAACAAGAAAATATGAACACATAACTCCAGTTCTTAAATCTTACACTGGCTCCCGGTTAAGTTTAGGGCAGATTTCAAAATCCTCCTTTTAACATATAAAGCATTAAATGACCAAGGTCCGACTTGTCTGAACTTATCATGACTTACAAACCTGAGCACATTAAGATCTCAGATGCCGGTCTGCTTAGGATTCCAAGGATTAATAAAATAACAGTGGGAGGTCGAGCTTTTAGTTACAGGGCCCCTAAACTGTGGAATGGTCTTCCTGCTTCCATAAGAGATGCCCCTTGGTCACAGCCTTTAAATCCCGGCTGAAGACTCACTACTTCAGTTTAGCATATCCTGACTAGAGCTGCTGATTAACTGTACATACTGCATCTCTGTTGTTAGTCATTAGCACTAAAACATAAGTAACATGATGTTATAATTTGAATACTAACCCTCACCTATTCTGTTTCTTTCTCGGTACTCAAATGTGGCAATTGGTGCCACGCCCACCTGCCAAGTTGTTTGCCTGCCTATGGTAAAGTCATCCCTGATGGAGGATCACAGGAATCATGGGAAAAGGGTCCAGGAATCATGGGAAAAGGGGTCCTTCATCGGATTGGCTGGCCGAGCAACCTTTCAGCCGTGGAATGGCCAAATGGGGAGGCAGCTTGATGGATGAGGTCTCCAGGACTCTAAAAATATCCAAATCTTATTATGTGATATCATCTACTGTTAAATTCTGCTCCGTACTTCTAAAATTTGTATTATTACGCTGTATTAAGGATTTGTTCTGTTCTGTGTATTGTATTGTATTGACCCCCTTCTTTTGACACCCACTGCACGCCCAACCTACCTGGAAAGGGGTCTCTCTTTGAACTGCCTTTCCCAAGGTTTCTTCCATTTTTCCCTACAAGGTTTTTTTTGGGAGTTTTTCCTTGTCTTCTCAGAGAGTCAAGGCTGGGGGGCTGTCAAGAGGCAGGGCCTGTTAAAGCCCATTGTGGCACTTCCTGTGTGATTTTGGGCTATACAAAAATAAACTGTATTGTATTGTATTTTATTGTATTCCAACTTCCACGTTCTTCTGCTACATAAATCCCGGTCAGCGTGAAAACTAATGCTCGTGCACGCGCCTTATGTCCCGCCCCAACTCCTCCCAGAATTACGCCTCTTTTAATATACAAATCAATATAAATCGCCCTTAAGCTCAGCCTTCTGTGAAAAGACAATGGGAAAAGCACAGGGGAAAATATAAGAATTTCAACGAATACCAAGTGGAGGCAAAGGAAAAACATACTGTTTGTTGGTTTAAACAGTGGTAAAGTCAACAAAAGGAAGTTGATCGAGTGACATAGCGTGTTGGAGAAACTTGAAAGCTCAGATATCAAAGTCGCCGTGAAAAGGCGAGTCGTAGCCCATTGTCTGAGAGTCATATGAAAGCTTATTAGGGTACAGACAAAAAAAATAGGCACACAGTGGGAAAAAAGCACGAAATGTCAACTTCAATCTTGAAATGTCCACTTTAATCACATAATTTATTTTGTCATTAAAGTAGAACATCATAAACATTATCTTAAAATCGTTTATATAACCAGTTTCTCAAATCACATCGTAATTAAGGTAGCACATTAAATGTTTTGTTTTGTATGTGATCTTCTATGTGCTTTATGTGTGTGAATCACTACTTGCTTCTTAAACCGGCTCTCTTCCTCCAACTGGACACAGAATCCATTACATTCGTGATATTACAGTTCTCTGAATAACTAAAATACTGAGATGTATACGTGATATCATTTTCATGATGATAGGAGTTAAAGCACGTTACTAAACATGGGTTTCACGGCACAGTGATTGTGTGTGACCTTCGATGAAATTATTTATTGCAGCAGTACTCACGGGCGGCTCTAGGCAGAGAAAGAATTGGTGGCCCCTTCGCCCGCCAATATCAATATGGTATCTTATGCACGGTGGATAGCCACGTCCATTGCGGACACTGCATAGCCGCCTCGTGCTCATGACACAAGCGTTTAACTTTTGTCGAAATTTGCTGCTGCGTTTTTAGCTGTGTCGTTATTTTCTCTTTCTGTTTTATATTCAATATATATTGGCGTGCCCGCCCATGCAGTCCTTGCTTTTCTTTCTCCAAGTAACCGATCGCCACACAATCAGCTCTGTAATACATGTTAAGTCATCTGTAAGCTTAGAGCACCGATTCTTCAAAACGTTTAAGGAACATTGAAATATCTTCGTAGTACGTGTTTAATTATTCTATCCTTCACGTCAGTCCCAGTGAAGAATATGGATTATTTAAATGAAGTTAAAGTTTTACCTGTATAATATAATAAACATATTTTGCTGCATTTCATCTTAAAAATGATATCGTCATCATATGTAAATACGCGCTTTATAAAGTGGCTCAGGTTGTGCAATATTATAACTGTAGTGCAAGTTTATAGTGAGGTAATTGTACTTATAAGTACAAACAGTTCAACAAGGACCAATTAATTGAGCGCATTTATAGTCCTTGGGATAGTCCTTGGGATGAAACTGTTACTGAACCGCGAGGTTCGTACAGGAAAGGCTTTGAAACGTTTTGCCTTGGCTGAGGTAGCGTGTGCTTAAGTCTGTATCCCAATAATTCTCTTTCCAATCAGCTGCTGCTGTGATTCCCCACTCAGATACAGTTATATAAATACTCTGAGTTGTGCAGTGAGAGTAATATGGAAAAAGACGATCCGCTGTGGCAACCCTAACGGGAGCAGCTGAAAGAAAAAGAAGAAGAAGAAGAAGAAGAAGGTACAGTGAGAGTAACAACGCTAAAGCAGTTATGGTATTTGGATTACTATGGCTGTTCCCTGGACCATTATATTGTTAGAAGTTAATTACAATCAGATGCATTACACTAATAAACAATATGCGGTTAGTTTCGGTGTATTTATAAAGTCGCGTCAGGAAAATAAGATGTAACCACACAGGAACAGTAGCATTGCTTTGACGCTGGGTGGCGCCAGTCTGCAAAACCGAGCAGAGAACTTGCGTACGACAAGGTATGAGGTACCATGGAAAAATGCATGGCTTTACGGCAAGTGTAGGTTTTATACATCGCGATTTGAACGTGGAAAAGTTCTTACGCAACATTTCTGTGCGTACGCACCGTTTATACATGAGGCCCCAGGTGAGTAGGCAAGAGAGATGATTAACACTCATCTGGCAGGAGTTGGAAAAGCCAAGACTTGGAGATCAACAAAGGGAGAGAGAATGACAGAAAGGGAGACAGGACATAAAGCAGACAAGACGCTCCATCCTGATAGTCCATGTAAGCCCAGCAGAGCAGCAGGTTTATATTGTACTTTTGTTGATTTTGTACTTTTAGCTCTCCCTTTTGTTGTGATAAAGGCACTAATTTTACTTCATTGTTTGCTTTGTTTTGTCTTTCTGGCATCATTAACAAAATCTTTGCTCTAATTGTAAAATAAATGTAACATAAAATGACCTCTGTAAGTCTCCTTGGGAAAAGGAATTTGACAAATAAATTAATAATATAGTTTAAAATATGACTAGGATTAGATTATTATTAGGTAATACCTGACATATAAAACCATAGAACTGAAAGATGTTTTTCAAATGACTGTAAAATTGCATTAAATATAAGAAAAATTCTATATACACTACATTTTTACATATTTTACACTGTTACATTTTAGCATAGGATGAACGTTAAATGCTACTAATGTTTATTTAAAGACTGGATTTGCACATTTTAGGTTTTGAGTGTCCAGTTGGAATGAAAATGACCACCATGTGTCTGTCTTCAACTCTCACAATACAATCTTTCACAGATTTTTCCCGACTTAGGATAAGACATGAACGTTACACTGTTAAATTTATGTAATTGTTACGAATTTTCTTATTTTTTTAAACTGTTTTTCATATTCTGTACAAATCTGACAGAAATGAGCAGCAAAACACAAGTACCTTGAAAAGTATATAATGGTAATGCCAAAATCCAGAAAAGACCATAACCACTGGCAGAGATGACACTCATCCTTATTTTGTCTTCATGAAATTTCAGTTTTTTTCATACATCATGTTGATTCTCAAAATGTCTGTAAAATATCAAAAACAACTTTAGCTCCTTGGTAATTAATACATTTAGAAGATTGACTTCTTGTCTTTCCAAAAATGTCTATTGGTTCCCTGTGTAAAAATTAAATTAGTTAAATGTAATAAATCCATCCATTATCACCGTTGGATGCATGAGACACACTTGCACTTCCCAAAACTACCTCATGCACTTCCAAAATCATAAATTAATAAGAGTTATTCAATGAAAATGTATTTTAAACATTTTATCAAGTGGAGTGCAGTTAGTGAATAACTTTAATAATGTCTGTTGAAACTAAATCAAAATGTTACTTACACTAATACATTAATTGAAACCTTGCTAGATGATTTTTATCACATAGGGCGAGATAACATAGATTTTGCTATGATTCATTAATGCTCATCTGATGTTTTAAAAGAATTTGGTTTCTCAGCTTCGCATACACTCTACATCCAACACAAATGCGTAGTAAGAAATCTGAATGTGAAAAGTCCTGAATGCAAAATGATACTAGAAGAATGCATCAACCTAGCCTGGAAGTCGGCCATTGATCCTTGGTCTGCACCCCATTTTATTATCTACAGTAGGATCAGAGCAGTCAACAAGTGCATAAACAGTGTGCAAAAGTGGTTTACTCGTGGTCCAATAAACAATCATCTATAATTTTCTGTTGGTTACACCATGCAGCCATTGCATCTGAAGAAAACCCTGTAAACATGGCAGGAGTATGCAAAATCTGATCATCAGAGAAAGACTGAGGAAGTATTGCGGCAGGCTGCCTACTGAGCTACTATTAAATCTTCTCAGAAACATCACAGTCTGCTAAAATGACAAGCTTCAAACTTTATTACCAGCAGGAACTGAGACAAGTAACAAAAAAAAATCACCTTTTTTTCCATCCCCTTTTTTTATGCACTCCGGTGAAGGGGTTTTAACACAGTATACTACAGTCCTTCCCCAGATTCACATAGTCTTTCCTCCACAGTGGTCCACGGCAACAACCCCCAACCCCTCCAGTATACGCTCATAGGAAACAGGAACTGTGGATGTGTCAGGATTTTCAGAACTGTTCAAACATTCCTCTAATGATTCTTCACATGGTCTTGAAATCCCTAATGCCATGAGTGCAAGAACTTCATCCCTATCAAATTCTCATCTTTCAAATTCTGTTTCATGTAGCTTTGTTGGTTTAGCGGGTGACCACCCTTGCATGTGATCTACCATTACAGTGATGAATGAGGCCATCAGCAATTACTGCTATGTAAGACACTGGCCCTGTCACTTCTACTATTGTTGCTGGAACCCACTTTGGGCCCACAGTGTAACAGGGTCTTGCAACTGAAACCTTTGAGTTTCACCTTCTCTGCACCGTTTGCTCTCAGCCTGCTTATTAATCATATCATCTTCAAAACTGGGACATGGCCTATTCAGTGCTGTTCTTAGTCTTACATTCATCAGCAATTTTGCTAGGCTCTTCCCCCTTGTTGAATTTGCGATAGTATGTTGAGAAATTGGGAAACAGGATGCCTCTTCTAGGTAAGTACCCATCAGTAAATTTGGACAAGGCTTCTCATAAAATCTGTAAACTCCTTGGGCACAAATCATAAAGGCATTATCTGATACAATAGTTTCTGGCACTCCGTGAGATGCAAACAGGCATTACAAAGCTTCAGAGCTTCCACCAGTGTTTTTGAAGAGGTTGTTGCAGTAATGCTAAAGTCTAGCAATTTAGAATAGGCATCCACCACCAGTAGCAAAATCTTTCCCATCACCAGTCTTGCAAAATCCAACTATAGATGGGACCATGGTTTTTCCTGGCCATTCCCAGTGGTGTAGGGGTGCTTTAGGGTGTGCATGTCTTGTCCCCTGGCATTTTGCACAACCTTTCACAAACCGGTTCTGCATACCAGTCAACCACGCACAGCTTCTTGCTAGAGCCTTCATGTGTACAATCCCTGGGTAATAAATAAGGAGAAGCTGAAGAGCCTCCTCTCTTGCTAGCTGAGGAACCACAACTCTACAGCTCCACAACACACAACTCCTTGTGAGCAGTCTGGTCTTCCTGTGAAGCACCTGTGACAAAATCAGATTTTTCAAGTAAGTAATTTATTTTGCTTGAAGGAGTTCATCAGGTACCACTTCAAACAAAAAAAAAATCCAAAGAAGGTGGAGCAGCTGATGAGTCGCTTTTCATGGGAAGGCGACTTAATGCATCACCATTTGTTAAACCTTTGTCGCAACTGTGGCACAGTTCATAATCATATGCTGCAAGCATTAAACTTGAGACATTGATTTCATATTTCTTAGGAATCCTAACAGAGGCTTGTCATCATTTTAAATCACAAAAACACTCTTAAGACTACAGCAAAGGGATAAACATCTGGCTTCACTGCTGTATTGACTGTACAGTGATAGTTCCCACAGGTTCTTAATGTCCTATCCCTTTCTCGCCAACTATGGGGAAACCTAGTATGTCCCTTCTTTCAGGTTTTTGGTAATTTGAGAAAATGAAGTCGCCCCTATAATTTAACGATCTCTAGATTTCATTCTACACAATACTGTTTTTTTCACAAATCATCAACACCTGCCATTTAAATCATGTGATCACTCTCCGATGTTTTCATTGGTAGGTGGTCTTTTTTCATTGGTCAGTGGAGTTGCTAGGTTTGTGCCTTGCAGTATGTAAAAATACTGTACATACTGTACTAGCTTCTTCCATCGTGCTATGACTGGAATGAAGACATATTTATCCATCACCACTTCATTATAACATCATGAAAGACCTAATAACTCCAAAAACTAGAAAAAAAACTCAATTTTGAATAAAATTGCACCTACTAGGTTTTTCCATTGCATATGAGCTTTGGTAACTGATACAATTGGAGTTACTCATTTAGAATGAACACTGGTGTGATGCTACCTTGATGCACTAAACAGTCTTGTGTTTCATCTACGTGTGACAAAAATACTGTAACTCTTACAATTTGAAAATTTCTCCGAAGTGAACCCGGGTCTCCTAACTGCGAGGTAGCAGCGAGGTAGCAGCGATACCCACTGTGCCGCCCTACTTTAATTTTTTTTTTTTTATATTTTTTTCCCCATAGATTATGATGAAAAACAGCACAATTGGCAGAGAAACGTTGAGTGAAGGCAATGCAGCTCAGAAAGGTTTGAG
The DNA here is from genome assembly GCF_016835505.1 of Polypterus senegalus. NCBI lineage: Eukaryota > Metazoa > Chordata > Cladistia > Polypteriformes > Polypteridae > Polypterus > Polypterus senegalus. The sequence goes on from NC_053155.1 coordinate 268,870,832, forward strand.
AGGCAGCAGAAGGAATACCTTTTCTAGTCACACACACCCATAAAATATAAAATGAGGCTGAGGAAGAGAAAAATGTGGTAATCTTCATTAGAAAAGACAGAACTCTATGTGTGAACTTGCCCCAGGTGCTTCAGAGGAAGTTAAATCTCTCTGCTAGACTATCATTATTAGAAATTGATTATCAGTCTTTTCAAATCAAACTAAAAGTAATGAACTTAGTTGTTATTATGGACTCAGATCTAAACTTCAAATTGTATAATTATTAAGACTGCAGTTTTTCATTTAAGAAATATTGCTAAGGTTAGACCTCTTATAACATCTCAAGATGCTGAAAAATTAATTCACCCTTTTGTTTTTAGATTACTGTAAATTCAGCTGTAACAGGTCCACCTACAAAGATTTAAATTTACAGTAGTTAGTGCAAAATGTAGCAGCAAGAATTTTAACCCATCCATCCATCCATTTTCTAACCCGCTGAATCCAAATAGGGTCACGGGGGTCTGCTGGAGCCAATCCCAGCCAACACAGGGCACAAGGCAGGAACCAATCCTGGGCAGGGTGCCAACCCACCGCAGGACACACACAAACACACCCACACACCAAGCACACACTAGGGCCAATTTAGAATCGCCAATCCACCTAACCTGCATGTCTTTGGATTGAGGGAGGAACCCGGAGCGCCCGGAGGAAACCAACGCAGACACGGGGAGAACATGCAAACTCCAAGAATTTTAACCAGTAAATAAAATATATCAGTCTCAGTATCATTACATTGGTTACTTGTGTCCTTTAGAATCAATTTTAAAATACTTTTAATCATATATAAGGCTTTAATCTTGCCCCTACTTATTTTTTGGAGTGTCTATCCTCTTATATTTCTAGTCATCATCTCTAATACTCCAACACTGGCTTGCTGATTATTTCAAGAGCTAAGCATAAAAAAGTGGTGGGAGTTTTTGTAGTATTGCACTAAAAATCTGGAATGCTTTATTGACAGAAATATGGCAGACTAATACCATGGAAGAGTTTTACACACTCCTAAAACCCACTTTTTTAGTCTGACATTTTTGTATTTTTCTTTTTTGCCAGATCCAACAGATTATAAAGTGTGTAAATTTGCAATCATTGCTAACCTCTACTGCCTGTGAGGTTTGAGGGAACGTAGACACTTTGTTTTTCCAGAAATAATTAAGGAAAAGACTTAGCAACACATGGCAAGAACGAGAATTTTAAAGAGTCAGCATGGTTTCAGAAGAAGGAGGTCATATTTAACCAACATGCTACAATTCTATGAGGAATCAATGAAAGGATATGATCAAAGTGGAGCATATGATATTACGTATCTTGACTTTCAGAAAAACCATTTGATAAGGCACCACATGAGAGGCTGGGCATCAAACTAAAAGAACTGGGGATTCAGGGTGTGGTGTGTAGATGGGTGTAGAATTGGCTCAGACACAAGAAGCAGATGGCTATGATATGAGAAACATTATCAGGACTGGCTGACTTAAAGAGGGATGTTCCATGGGAGTCAGTGCTAAGGCTGCTGCTATTTTTAATACATATACTGTAAATGATTTGAACGGGAATAGAAGCAACAAGCTGGTTACATTTGCAGATGATACCAAGATAGGTGGATTGGCAGAAAAACCGAGAATCCATTGAATCATTACAGAGGTACTTGGACAGCATACATGCTTGGCCAGATTTGTGGCACATGAAATTTAATGTAAGTAAACGTAAGGTATGTCATGTAGAAAATAAAAACAGTAGGTTTGAATAGTTAATGGGTGGCTTAAAATTTTAAAGTTGGACGTATGTGCTATAGTGGACTGGTTACTATTAACTTCCAGGCAGTGTTCACAAGCCATTAAGAAGGCAACCAGAATATTATATATAACACGATGTGTGGAGTGCAAGTCCAAGGAGGTTATGCTGAAGCTTTATAATGCACTGATGAGGCCTCATCTGGAGTACTGTGTGCAGTTTTGGTCTTCAGGTGGCTAAAAAGACATAGCAGTGCTAGCAAAAGTCCAGAGAAGAGCAGCTAAGCTGATTCCAGGAGTGCAGGGGATAAATTATAGGGAAAGATTTAGATCTCCATAAACATGTCTCAGTTTAACTAACAATTAAGGTAATCTTGTATCTTTTCCATTGTTTCTTTAGTCCAGTACTGAACAACTTTTTCTTGCCATTTCCTCACATTTTATTGTCCACTTGTAAGCTGGAGTACTGACAGGTGATCAGACCATGTATGGGCACAACACTGGACACTTAAGTGTTTTTTAATGAGGAATAGCAGTGATTTTGAGTAATCCTAGTGGGGCAGGTGACATGCTGGTGATGTTTAGGTAAGAAACCCCTTAAATTTGCTGTTGAAATCTCCAGCAGAAATAAAGAATTCCTCAGGATGTAAACATTTGTATTCCACAATAATACTTTACAGATCATTGAGTACATTGTTACTATTGGCTTCAGAAAGAAATAAACAACAACCAGAAAAACACTGAAAGATCAAAACAGACAACACCTGATCAACCGATAAAGGAAGAAAAAAATCTAACTTTAGTTTGTCAATACACCCAACTTATCACCTTTATTTTATTTTTTTAACTGTTTGCAAGTACAATTCAGTGGTTCTTTAGCTAAAGTAAAAAGCAACATAAATATTCTACATTACTTATAAGGAATCAAATTAAAGTACCTTACAAAACAGAATTCAAGTATTTTGCAGAAATGACTTTTCCAGTCCATCCACTCACCCATCTGCTTGCAGAGACTATTGTGTTCATTATACAGTTAGGTCCATAAATATTTGGACAGAGACAACTTTTTTCTCATTTCGGTTCTGTACATTACCACAATGAATTTTAAATGAAACAACTCAGATGCAGTTGAAGTGCAGACTTTCAGCTTTAATTCAGTGGGTTGAACAAAAAGATTGCTTAAAAATGTGAGGCAACTAAAGCATTTTTTTTTAGCACAATCCCTTCATTTCAGTAATCTCAAAAGTAATTGGACGATTGACTCAAAGGCTATTTCATAGGCAGGTGTCGGCAAGTCTGTCGTTATTTCATTATCAATTAAGCAGATAAAAGGCCTGGAGTTGATCTGAGGTTTGAAGATTTTGCTGTGAACAGAAAACAGCGGTCAAAGGAGCTCTCTCTATGTAGGTGAAAGAAGCCATCCTTAAGCTGCGAAAACAGAAAAGACCCATCCGAGAAATTGCTACAATATTACGGGTGGCAAAATTTACAGTTTGGAACATCCTGAGAAAGAAAGCAAGCACTGGTGAACTCAGCAATGCAAAAAGACCTGGATGTCCACAGAAGACAACAGTGGTGGATGATTGCAGAATCATTTCCATGGTGTAGAGAAACCCCTTCACAGCCCACCAAGTGAACAACACTCTCCAGTGGGTCGGCGTATCGATATCCAAGTCTACCATAAAGAGAAGACTGCATTAAAGTAAATACAGAGGGTGCACTGCAAGGTGCAAGCCACTCATAAGCCTTAAGAATAGAAAGGCTAGACTGGACTTTGCTAAAGAACATCTAAAAAAAGCCAGCACAGTTCTGGAACAACATTCTTTGGACAGATGAAACCAAGATCACCTCTAACAGAATGATGGCAAGAAAATATTATGGATAAGCGTGGAACAGCTCATTATCCAAAGCATACCACATCATCTGTAAAATACGGTGGAGGCAGTGTGATGGCTTGGGCGTGCATGGCTGCCAGTGGCACTGGGACACTAGTGTTTATTGATGATGTGACACAGGACAGAAGCAGCCGAATGAATTCTGAGGTGTTCAGAGACATACTGTCTGCTCAAATCCAGCTAAATGCAGTCAAACTGAGTGGGTGGCGTTTCATGATACAGATGGACAATGACCCAAAACATACAGCCAAAGCAACTCAGGAGTTTATTAAAGTAAAGAAGTGGAAAATTCTTGAATGGCCAAGTCAGTCACCTGATCTTAACCCAATTGAGCATGCATTTCACTTGTTGAAGACTAAACTTCGGACAGAAAGGCCCACAAACAAACAGCAACTGAAAGCCGCTGAAGTAAAAGCCTGGCAGAGCATTAAAAAGGAGGAAACCCAGCATCTGGTGATGTCCATGAGTTCAAGACTTCAGGCTGTCATTGCCAGCAAAGGGTTTTCAACCAAGTATTAGAAATTAACATTTTATTTCCAGTTATTTAATTTGTCCAATTACTTTTGAGCCCCTGAAACAAAAAGTATTGTGTTAAAAAATGCTTTAGTTGCCTCACATTTTTATGCAATCTTTTTGTTCAACCCACTGAATTAAAGCTGAAAGTCTGCACTTCAACTGCATCTGTGTTGTTTAATTTAAAATTCATTGTGGTAATGTACAGAACCAAAATGAGAAAATTGTCTCTGTCCAAATATTTATGGACCTAACTGTAACATCAAAGAGTAAAATAAGAACCATCCCTGGATGGGATCTCAGATCATAAAATGACAGACAGCTGCACAGAGGGCTAATGATGGAGGAGAGGGAGGAACCTCAATATTCACTGTTAATTGCTATGTTATACTCCAAGCACAGTATGTCAACTCAGTATGTGCTGCTTATTTGCTTTTATCAGGAGACTCCAATTTAGGATGAATGGAGATTACTAATAATAAGTGCAATGTACATGCCACACTATTTAGGAAAATAAGCAAATCATTCGCACATAAGGTATACAAACCCACCTAATCCATGTAATAGAAGACCAGACCTGGGCAGTGTGCAGGTCCTTCACAGGAACCTTTTTATCAGACAGGATTGAAAAGAAAAAAAACGAGCACCAAGACCTCAACTGGCACTGACACAGAGAGGCCATCTAAACTCTATATTGACAGTGAGATCAGTTTAGTTCCTGAGCAGTCTTAACCTACTGTAAGTACGCAATATAAATGTGTCTTAATATTTTGAAACAGACTTTGTATTCTGTCACATTTCTATCATTATAATAATGTTAAGAAGATGGTACATACAGGATGATTGACATAACTCCTTTACGAGAGTTCGTCTCATCCTTTTAATTACAATTAATTTCCCAAACACCAGGCTAAACAGCAAAGAAAAAAGAACTGCTCACTTTATCTTCATTCGTAACAAATATTAAGACATCGCAAACTTTGTGTAAAAGTTCCCTCAGGTAAACTTTCTAGCATTTCTATATAAAGCTGGCAGCACTAAAATGAATTTCAGTCTACCAAGACTTATCCTGCTGCAAGACAGTACAGTACTTGTCTTAGTCCAGTCATCTGGTTAATCAGTTTCCCATTTGTTTTAATACACACAAAACGGGCCACGTGGGAAAAAACACGGACACAGTGAAGAAAAAAAGTATGTCGAGATTAAAGTCGACATGTTGACTTTATTCTCTTTAGTTTGTTTTGTCATTAAAGAAGAACGCCGTAAACTAAACTTCATCGTAAAATCAATGTTTAATGTACTAGATTTTCTCAAACCACGACATAAGTTAATGTAGGACGTTAAATGCTTTGCGTTAAGTGTTCCCCGAGCCTTGTTAATTATCGGTGCGTGCTTCCTAAACTGATTTCCTCTGCACTGAGAGGAGGCACAAGCCTCGATCGCCGCACAGAATACATGATATTCCTGCTCTGTTGACACATTTAGAAACGCGAAGATAAATATCTGATATCATTTTCATAATGAAATGAATTTTAGGCGTGTATTAAAACATGTACGGTAGCGAGGCGGTAGTGCTTCTCTCTTGCAGTAAGGGCTTCCCAGGTGTACGTTCGGTGTAGAGAACTTTATGGCAGGTGTGACGAGGCTCCAAAAAGCTGGATGTATGACTGGGTATCGCACAGGTTTAACTTAAATATTGTGTGACTGTTGAGTTCGTGATCTGGTGGTCGGAGACACGAACACGGAAATCAATGGATGTTCTTCTGAGCGGGCTTTCTTTACTGCACGCGTGATGTCTCTATCTGACGTGCCAAACCCCCAATTCCTATCGTTCCGTTTCCCTTCTCCACATAAGCAATCACCACACGATAAATGTCTTTGTGAAAATAAAACTTACAATAAACATAGGGCATGAAGTGTTCAGAACTTAAAAAAAATCTTCGTCACACATGTTTTAGTATGCCATCCATTCAGGGTTGCAGCCATCTCTACAGGAGCAAATCCTGAACGAGGCGCTGTCACATCGCAGGATTAATACGAACACACACATACACTAGCAGGATCAATATAGCACAACAAAACCCCACAGCCTATATGACTTTAAAAGAAAACTAAAGCACGCCGAGTAAACCTACCAGAAAACCACTTCTCGAAAACCAGGCAAACTCAAGGCAGTGAACACTCGGACCTGCGCAGAGGACGCGTCAGAAGAATGCTGGGAACTCGTGGCAGCCAAGATTCGTGCGTGTATGCGTTCTGAGCGTTAAGTATAAACGAGGCCTTAACATGATGACATTGATTTTAAAATGACGTTTACAGCGTTCTACATTAATGATAAAATAAACCACGAGAATAGATAGATAGATAGATAGATAGAATAAAGTCAACATGTCGACTTTATTCTCGACATGCACTTTTTCACTACACTGTGTCCATGTTTTTTTTTTCTTCTCTATGTCCCAAATACGCTTCCGTTCAGAACACATAAGGACCAACCGTATTAATTGTTTTGGAAGAAAAAAAAATACAAGTTCCAAGAAGGGCAGAGCTGCAGAACACAGAACCAGCATTTCATAATAAACAGGGAGTAATGAAATCAAGTATCTGTTACTTAGGTGACTTGAAAGTATGTTCAAACTTTTACCTTGACAAAGCTGAAACCTTGTTTGTGCTTCAATATTTTTCTTTTTAAATATACAAAATGTTATTGATATATGGGGATCATCAGTCAACATGTTGAAGATTAATATGACAAATCAAATTTTCTGGTCAACTTTATTACTATTACAGTAATCCCTCCTCGATCGCAGGGGTTGCATTCCAGACCCCCGCGATAGGTGAAAATCCGCGAAGTAGAAACCATATGTTTGTATGGTTATTTTTGTATATTTTAAGCCCTTATAAACTCTCCCACACTGTTAACATTATTAGAGCCCTCTAGACATGAAATAGCACCCTTTAGTCAAAAGTTTAAACTGTGCTCCATGACAAGACTGAGATGGCAGTTCTTTCTCACAATTAAAAGAATGCAAACATATCTTCTCTTCAAAGGAACGCCGTCAGGAGCAGAAAATGTCAGAGAGAGTGCTCGCTAAGAAAAGCAAACAATCAAAAAATCAATACGTGCTTTTAAGTATGCAGAAGCACCGCGATAAAGCGGCATTTTGTACAGGAGCGTCCGTATCCTCTGTGCAAACAGCCCCTCTGCTCAGACCCCCTCTGTCAGGCAGAGAGAGTGAGAGAGACAGACAAAAGCAAACAATCAAGCACCGCGCGGGAAGCATATCATATCATTGAGGAGTTTTAGTTAATATGTAATACATGCTCTGATTGGGTAGCTTCTTAGCCATCCGCCAATAGCGTCCCTTGGATGAAATCAACTGGGCAAACAAACTGAGGAAGCATGTACCATAAATTAAAAGACCCATTGTCCACAGAAAGCCGCAAACCAGCGAAAAATCCGTGATATACACTGACTGTGGGGGCCATTTTAGTACAGTGAACTCATTGTCCTGTTCAAGAAACCAATTTGAAATGATTCGAGCCATCAGAGGATGGGTACATGGTGGTCATGAAGGGATGGACATGGTCAGAAACAATGCTCAGGTAGCCCGTGGCATTTAAATGATGCCCAATTGGCACTAAGGGGCCTAAAGTGTGCCAAGAAAACATCCCCCACACCATTACACCACCACCACCAGCCTGCACAGTGGTAACAAGGCATGATGGATCCATGTTCTCATTCTGTTTACGCCAAATTCTGACTCTACCATTTGAATGTCTCAACAGAAATCGAGACTCATCAGACCAGGTAACATTTTTCCAGTCTTCAACTGTCCAATTTTGGTGAGCTCGTGCAAATTGTAGCCTCTTTTTCCTATTTGTAGTGGAGATGAGTGGTACCCGGTGGGGTCTTCTGCTGTTGTAGCCCATCCGCCTCAAGGTTGTGCGTGTTGTGGCTTCACAAATGCTTTGCTGCATACCTCGGTTGTAACGAGTGGTTATTTCAGTCAAAGTTGCTCTTCTATCAGCTTGAATCAGTCGGCCCATTCTCCTCTGACCTCTAGCATCAACAAGGCATTTTTGCCCACAGGACTGCCACATACTGGATGTTTTTCCCTTTTCACACCATTCTGTGTAAACCCTAGAAATGGTTGTGCGTGAACATGCCAGTAACTGAGCAGATTGTGAAATACTCAGACCGGCCTGTCTGGCACCAACAACCATGCCACGCTCAAAATTGCTTAAATCACCTTTCTTTCCCATTCTGACATTCAGTTTGGAGTTCAGGAGATTGTCTTGACCAGGACCACACCCCTAAATTCCATTGAAGCAACTGCCATGTGATTGGTTGATTAGATAATTGCATTAATGAGAAATTGAACAGGTGTTCCTAATAATCCTTTAGGTGAGTGTATATTTAGATGTGCTTACATTTAAAATCCGCAATAGAGTGAACCCGCGAAAGTCGAAGCGCGATATAGCGAGGGATTACTGTATTGTTATTTACATCATAGTATCATGGATGGCATTTATCATTTCTGCCTCACAGCCCCCTGGTTTAAATGTTTGCCTGTAAAAAGGGATAGAACACCACAGAAATATTAAGTACATAAACTGTGTATGTGGTAACTGAGCTCAATTTTAAACCTATTGCTTCATCTGATATACCTTAGCTCATGCATCTTAAAAGAATGTGCCAAGTTTTGCTGGCTAGATTAAAGGGAGATGCCAGAAGCAGAATAAGCACCTGGGTAACAATCTGAAGGGCAATGTCATACTTATAAGGAGTAAAATGTAACCCTATCACACAATCACCTTTAAAAGTACATTATCAATATGCTATAATGCAGATCATCATCCATCCATCCATCCATTTTCCAACCCGCTGAATCCAAGCACAGGGTCACAGGGGTCTGCTGGAGCCAATTCCAGCCAACACAGGGTGCAAGGCAGGAATTAATCCCGGGCAGGGTGCCAACCCACCGCAGGACTGCTGATTATAACTTACTATAAAATAATACTAAACCATAACAAATGTAAAGAAAACAAGAAACTTGAGTCTAAAATGGTTAGCTTGAAACATACCTAATATTATTATTTTTCTCTTATTAAAATCAAGAACAGCAGAAAGACAACATCACAGAAGCAGCTTCCAATGTATAGGAAAAGAAAAAAATATATACTGTACTTGTAACAGCCTGCCTGCTAAACTAGGATATTCTGACTTCATTTTCACCTGCACATTTAAATTAGAAAATGAGATCCTATATAACATTTAATTTTATATTTTTTTATTCTCCGATAAAAGTTTACATACTAAGAAATATTATTTCTTTTAACCAGATATTTACTTGGGACTTTTAATATCTTTAACTAATTTGGGACTTTACATAATACTTTATGCTACAACCATACCTATGTTGCTGCTGGAGTATGTAAATTTCCCCTTGGGATTAATAATCTATCTATCTATCTATCTATCTATCTATCTATCTATCTATCTATCTATCTATCTATCTATCTATCTATCTATCTATCTATCATCCCATTGCTCTTTGTGCTGATTGGTGCAAAATTAAAATATATTCAAATGTTAAATGATAAAATAAACCGTTCTCTTCAGACTAACCAGTCATGTTATAGAGAACCTTGCTATTCTCATGGCATGGCTACATTTGCCAGCTGTAATGAAGAACTCCCATTTTGGAGTTCATTTGTAACAATAGTACAAGACTAATTTTTTACCTGCTGAGTATTTTCCACAACAATGGCAGACATGGAAACTGTGGAACTACAGCAAATTCTCACAATAGCAACATAATATAGCTTGCATAATTATAATTAACAGTACATTGGAAATAAACTTTGAGGCATCTTATAAGAAAGTAAAAGAAAAACAATCAGTTTAATTAAAAAGTATTTACTTGTATCCTACCAGGATTTCATCAAGAATAACAGTGACTTCAAAACATGTAGTGTGAGACGTGACTCACTGTCTTGCACCCGAAAACACAAGGCTGTTTCTCAGTACTTAAGCAAAACCAGCTTTATTCTACTTGAAACAGGAACAGCACGGTCATTTATTGTAGCGGGATCTACCACTCTCCTATACACAGACACAGCAGACAGGCAGGGTTGTAGTCAGGTTAGTGGCCAAGTTATACTGTTCCCTACAATTATAATGTTCCTTGCATCAGCCATCAACGACAGAAGCAGTCTTCCACAGACACGGAAATCTTGCTTTGGGACGCATTTTGGCATGCCATCCTGTTTTTGGGGGTCCCAAAAGAGTTCAGAAACTTCACAGTAGATTCAAAATTAGTTTGATCATAGGACAACCCAGTTTCTGTTTGAGCAGAAACTTCACAGTAGATTCAAAATTAGTTTGATCATAGGACAACCCAGTTTCTGTTTGAGCTTCACATGGACTAGATATCAGGCAGGTGTGTGGTACATGCAAAGGAGAAGATCTTATTATCAACAACTAGTGTTACAAGCAATACTAGTGACAGAAATATAAATATTTGACCCTTTACAGCAGTCAATATAGCAACTCACTGACAGTTTGATATGGCAGACTGAATATAAACTAGTATGAAAACCAATAAATACAAAAATGCATGGCCAGCCTTCCATGTTTAATTTCTGGGTTTAAAACACTTAGTTTTGCTAAATCATGGGAAAGGTGCTATTTAAATAAAATGGGTCTCGTCCAATGTGAGAGACGGATGTCCACTATTTGACTTTTTTTCATATTCTGAGGGATCCTGTATTTAGCTGAAGATTTAATCACAAGTATTTTAAAAGTATGAGTAAGAGATCAAGGGTTCAGAAAGAGAATGAAAAGGTAGCTAAAGTTTCATCAAAGTCTAAACCAGTCTCAAGTTCACAATACAGCCTGCCAGAGACTGAGTTGGAAGAGATGGGCGAAGAAACAGATCTGCCGGGACCTCGCGCTGCAGCATCGGCTTCAGCTGAAAGAGAATGTGGGGCCGGCATTTAGAATTTGCCAATCTTATTCAGGTTATCGGAACTCAGCATCGTCTCTATGCCTGCTTTCAGCTACTACTAATACCCCCAGTAAGACAACAGCATCATCTTCAACCAAACTCACTACTCTGCCTTTGGAGCATGGAGATCATGGAAATTAACTGTCTGAGCTGAAGGTAATGATTATCATACTCGGGGGTGAGGATATAAATGTATATAAAGAAAGCAATACAGAAGAGAAATGAGAAAATTGACAACAGAATGGACAAGTTGCTTCAGGATATAAAAGACCAGCACATTTAAGCAATAACTTTGCTGCAAGCTTTAAAAACATTCTAGCATGAATTGATGAGAAAATACAGGGAAGTATGAGTAAATGCCTCCAGATTTTGCCATAGTACTGTATTCCTACAGAGACTGAGGATCTGAGGATGCATTTTTCTCTAAAAAATAATACATTTCCTCAGAGATAAATTTTGTACAGGAATCCCAATATACAGTACATTAAAAAAATGTTCTTTAAGACATTAGATTCAATTACGATCCCATTTATTTGGAATTTGAAGCATTCACTTATCTTAAGGGCGACTCTACAATGACCTTAAGCAGAAGGAGGCATGGCACCACCTAACTATCAATTTTATTACTGGGTGGCAAGCATATAAGCTATAAACACCTGGACATTGATGCATATCGATGTAATAGAAATAAAATCTTGATGTGCTTTTTTATACCCCCTGCTTTGTTCCCAAGTAATACAAATTATCATCAATATATTAATAATCCAATTGTCCATCAATCACACAGAATATGGAAGCAATTCAGAGAAGCATTTATCTGTTGCATCTCTTAGTGATAATCACTTTTTTCTACCCTCTAAAACCTGCACAGTAATTCCCAATTCAGCAAATCAAAGATCTGGCAAAATAAAAAATCTAATAATTCACATAAAATACAAAGAGTAGTAAAAACACTGTAACTCAACAAAAAACTCCCTAGCACACAAAAATGAACCATTAGGAGCTATGGAAGACACTTAGGATTTTTAGTTCCTGGCAGTGATTGACAGGTGGCCCTACCTCCTGGGGGCCTCCCAAAAACACACACAAAACATAACCCAGGCAGCATGATCAAATACAAAGAACAGTGCAAATAATCAACAAAAGTAGTATTAGCATATCATAATTTAAAGAATCAAAAATGAACAAAAATGACCTAAAACATCCAGGAGGAAAAAGCCTGGCTGAAACACAACAATATGATGGCAGTGCTCTATTGATTTAGTCTATGTGTCTGAATTCTTTAAATAAACTGCTATTAGAAATTTCAGAACTATTTAGGGAAGCAGGACTTTTGTGTGGTTTTCTCTATTTGCAATATGGTTTGTTTATTGGCCAATTATTTGACTTTCATATTATTTTATTCTTCTTAACATCAACCAATATTGACTACGATATTTCTGTTGTCCTGGTCTTGGCTCAATGGATTTTATCTCATAGGACACTCAAAATGTCCTTTTTAAACACTACTTGTAGCTTTTAACTTTTAAGTTACAAAAATGAAAGTTGACAGGCCATTAAGCAATGGACAAAAATGTTGTGTTCGCCCATTTCCACGCTCATATCGCAATGTATAAAAACTAAACTTGGCCTAAAGCCATGAACATTTTCACACCGGCTCAATCCCTTACATACACAAGTTCTCCGCTCGGTTTTGCAGACTGGCGAAACCCAGCGTCAAAGCAGTGCTACTGTTTCTGTGTGGTTCCCCCTTTTTTTTAGATTCACATCCCTGCAACAGCTTTATCAAATACACTGAAATTAACTGCATATCGTTTATTAGTTTAAGGCATCTGGTTGTAATCAACCTGTAACCATATAATGGTGCACAGAATGGCCAAGCTATTCCAAATACTATAGCTGTTACTCTCAGTGCACCATTTAGAGTATTTACTCCACTGTATCTGAATGTGGAATTACAGCTCTACAGCAGTTGATCGGAAAGAGAATTATCAATCCACATATGAAGTAAGCTGCTAATATCCCAGTGTCTGATTTGCTGTCCTTTCCATTTATTTGAGAGAATAATTCAGTGATGAATTTCACTGGGTTTGGGCTTTCACAGTGTTCAGGAGAGACCTTCAATTCTCATATTATTTCTTCTATATCTGTCTTCCAGCACAGCTAGTCTGTCTCCAAGCACTTTGCATTTATATTTAGTAGCCTTTGCTTTTCCATCAGCTGAGAAAGCCATTTTTTCGATTATTTCAGTACGTGTCGTGAACACTTGCTTAACATCTTTAAAATGAGCATGAAGTGCTCTAAATTTATTTTAAGACTTACTTGCATTTTCCTCTATTTTTCTAGCATAGCTTTAAAGATTGCCTCAAACCGATTATTTAAACGTTTCTCCAAGTCTTTAATATCCTAATGTCCTTTATATCTTTCATCATCCTTTCATTGTTTTTCCTTATATCCTTGGTATTCTTCATTATATTCCCTTTTATCTCATTTATGTCCTCCTCGAATGTGGTAGTTATTGTGGCAATCATTTACTTTTTGTTCGGACTGTCCGTTTGAGTCTTTTCTGTGCTTTGCGAGTGAAGTAGCAAGCCCAGTCGGAAAAGTAAGGCCTTTTTCAGTTCCAATGAACATTCTGGAATCGACAAGGTCTCCTGGCCCAACTCATTTGCATTTTCACTCCCACTTTCGCTCTCAGATGGAGGTGATGCTGCGGCACCAGGTCCCGGGAGATACGTTGTTTCATCTGTCTGTTTCAAGTCAATCTCTGCCAGGCCGTATCTTGAACTTGAACTTGAAGCCTGTTTAGAATTAGAAGAAGCTTTAGTTTTTCCATTTCTTTCAGAGCCTTTTTTCTACCAGTCATGCTTATAAGTACTTAAGCTGTAATGAAACCCCTCGGGATGAGTAAATACAGGATACCTCAAAAAAAAAGGAAAAATAATATCTCGGACATCCATCTTTCGAAATGGAATAGCAAGTACGTTTTTGTCTATCACATCACACCATTCATCTTCTAGGGTACTCCATTGACAACAGAACATTGTAGCATTGGTGCCATAAAATAGTTCTGCCAATAAATAAATAATGAAATAGTGTCACAGATTATTTCTATAAATGATGCTAAATAACGAGAACAAGAGACAAATCAAATATACAAGGCAGACAAGATTACCAAGAGATTCTCTGAAGTAAACAACTCAGAAAATGTTATTAAGAAGTCTAGGAAAATGTATTCTTTGCAAGAAAAATTTACAGTAATGCAAACATGACAGCTAAACCTATTGCTGGTCATGTGATATCTTGCTCTGGCTATAAAAGACGGAGGTGTATACCTTCTGGTTTTCTAGTGTTGAATTTCTTTGTAAATACACACAAAGTGTACCTTTATTGTGTGAGCTAAAAAAACTAAATCTAGGTTAATCTTAGGATTTTTGGCTTTTGATCTTCTTGGTTTTGGTTTGTTCTTTGTTAAGTGCAGACTTGGAGCACTTTCACATTTATACACAACAATGTTGTAACAGTAATGTATCCCACCATACAATATTTGTATATACAAACAAACAAGTGGGGCTGATATAAGGCATCAGGAGATAAGAGAATTCTATCTGTAGCCAAAACAGTGAACACACTATAACTAAATGTCAAAGTCCAAATAAAATCCTAAATTGTAGTTGAAGAATGTAGAAACTGATCAGAGATTTTCAGAACACACAAACGGGGACAATGCAGAACTTTTGATCGACGTCCCTTATACCTTTGACCATAAGCATCTTGTAAATAGTGAATCTGAACATTACCCATAGTAACAAACTAGTACTGTAATACCAATGGTCATAACAAACCTCTGTGACGTAGGCCTGTGAAAACTGACATGATATATCTTTAGGATCCAGAAAATGGATAAATCCAAAAAAATGGAATTAGAGTATTAAAACTTCTCCCAAAGGAAATAACAAACAGGAAATAACATGAAAGAAATTAACAAAAATTAATAAGTAATGCAAATTATATGAATACAATCCCATAATGCACTGGGGTGGTGTGGCGATGACTTTACTGGCATGCCAGTATAAAGGAAACCCAGGACAGCTTTTGGTGCTATATGTTGTGTTTCTGACTTCCAGTTTTGACTTACACTCCTCTTCTTGTACTACATCTTTTCTCATGGTCTTTACTCTTTAAAAACTTTAATTGACTTTCTTCAGTCAGCACAGTTGTGTCATAAATGACATGATAAGTAAATAAGATATTGGCAGGGTTCTGGGGTAAAGATTGTGTTTCATTCTTCATGGCAAGAAGTGGACTGTTTAAAATTTTGTCATGAAAAATTTCAGACTCAAGGTTTTACAGTAGATCAATTAATAAACCTTTATTCTTTTATGTAGTATCCATATCTTAGAAAAAAACTCAAATAACCTACATAGTGCAGCACAGAAGAAGTAAGCATGCACATTATACCTTCCTTGTCTTCTAAATTAAAACAAAACTGCATCACTGCTTATTTATTGGCAGGTAAACAAAGATACATGGGGTTCTGTATATGGTGGTAACAGTTTGTTCCTTAGTTATCATACCAACCCACAACAGGAAACAGGCGTCATTACAGGGTGCACCAACAGCTTAAAAGACATTCATCCAGTATCCAATCCGCTATATCCTAACTACAGGGTCACGGGGGCTGCTGGAGCGAATCCCAGCCAACACAGGGTGCGAGGCAGGAAACAAACCCCAGGTTGGACACACACACACAGACCAAAAAACATACTAGGGACAGTTTAGAATCACCAATGCACCTAACCTGCATGTCTTTTGACTGTGGGAGGAAACCCACGCAGACACGG
The DNA here is from genome assembly GCF_016835505.1 of Polypterus senegalus. Lineage (NCBI taxonomy): Eukaryota > Metazoa > Chordata > Cladistia > Polypteriformes > Polypteridae > Polypterus > Polypterus senegalus. The sequence goes on from NC_053155.1 coordinate 268,886,863, forward strand.
GGAGAACATGCAAACTCCATGCAGGGAGGACCTGGGAATCAAACCCGGATCTCCTAACTGCGAGGCAGCCGTGCTACCCACTGCGCCAACGTGCCACCCATTTAATAAATATGTAACTTATATTGTCAATGTTTTCTGACTTATACAAAAGTAATTCATAGTAAAACCTGAACACTCTGAGTCAGACAATGGCTGGTATCTTTGTCAGGAGTACCCCTTATGGCCTTTAATGCAAGCCTTACCATCTTTCAGCAAGACTTTTCGCACAGAGTTTCAGCATTTATTACTGAGGTAGCCCCAACCCACCTAGACAGCATATTCAATACCACTAACAGCTATTCCATGTTGAGGCTTCTTGGTAATTTTGTGTAATCTCTTTTTACGTTGCACAAAGGGACCACAAATAAGTAGCAGTAGTTCTACCCACAATATGGTACATACAAATAGCACATCTTGAGCACTAATAATGATCTTTAACTGCAAACCCTGTTGCAAACCATTGTATTTCAACAGCTAGAACATCCAACCTTTAGACACATGAGAATGGTTATTTCACAACTGAGCCAACCAGGAGAGAAAGAGGAAGCTGCAACCTGTCAGCTATCTGACAAATGCCAGAACCGCTATATCCTAACACATAGGGTCACGGGGGTCTGCTGGAGCCAGTCTCAGCCAACACAGGGCACAAGGCAGGAACAATCCCAGGCAGGACGTCAACCCACTGCAGGGCACCCACACACACCCACACACCAAGCACACACACTAGGGACAGTTGTAGGACTGCCAAAACACCTAACCTGCATGTCCTTGGACCGTGGGAGGAAACCAGAGCACCCCGGAGGAAACCCACGCAGACACAGGGAGAACAAGCAAACCTGGGTCTCCTTACTGTGAGGCAGCAGCGCCGCCACTGCGCCACTGTGCCGCCCTCCAATAGAGTGTTAATCTATTACATCATTCTTAATATTTCATTTCGGACATTTTGTTTTCTAAAACAATTTCCTGGTTAATATGTATCATTCTACTACTTATTTGCTCAGTCATTTCTCAGTATTGCAGTGCGTAAGATATCTTTTTTCTTCTTTAAAACAAAAATACATTGCTTTGGTTCTAAATCATTTTAACAGGCAGTATTTTATATACAGTATGAGCTCACTTAACCCATTTAGAGACCATGTGTTACATTGCAGTTGTCCATTCATCACAATAACCTGGTGTCTGAGAGATTTGATCATGTGACTGTGTTTGGCACTATCCCACTCCTGGCAGCCTCAAGGACTTCCTGTGAAGACCACAAGAAAAGTAATTCTGTCTTCCTGGTTTTACTTGTAGTGTGCTAGCACTTTGTTATAGCTTTTGTTTCCACATCTTCTCTGTCCTCAACAACCTTTTCTGGCCAACAGCTGTGCTTCAAACACTTGTCAGTAACTCTGCCAGAGTAGTCCATGCCAGTGAAGACAGACAATAAGCAGATGCCCACACAGTATGATCCATGTTCCTGATGTGCTCAATTTTATGATATTTTTTAATGATTGATGCTTCAGTAGTTTCAAGTTCTTTTTGCCTTACATTCATTTGTTAAAACATGTGACATGCATCTACTGTACATTTTTACTTCATTTGTTGACTATTAGTCATGCCAGACCTTTTAACACAGGATGACTATCATTCCCTTGTTACGCAGTCCCTTATACATTATTGTGTTTTTCTGGTAGCCACCTTGAACACAATGCTCATGATGTAAAATACTCCAGTCCTTTACACAAAACACACTTTACTTTGTGAAGGATAATGACAGACTGCAGTGAGGTGGTGCCATGCCCCATTGGCTCCAGCAGAACCCTGCGACTCTGTTTTTGGATTCAGTGGGTTGGAAAATGGATGGATGGATGGATAATGACAGAAGGAGATGTCAACTATTCAGCACTCACCCCACACACAGCAAAGGTTCAAAAGTAAATAAAGCTGAGCTGAAGTGGTCCAGGGGGTCCCTAGCCAGGGACAAATGTATATTGTGCAACTGGAGGTGTTCCACAGGGAACCTCTGTGACTTAATTGTACTGGCCACCAAACGGTCACAGAAAAATTCTCATAATGGTTCTGCTAATATAATCTTTATTCTTTCATATGGATTCCTCATGTTTAAACAAAAAACTTCAAATAACCCACTGTGGAACTGGACCCGGACACAGACAGACGGACATCGTTTTTTTCACACAACACACGTTTATTCACACCACACTATGTACAATATTTGCAGTTCAGTGCATGTCCAAGTGCCTCCAGCACCGATCCCCCAAAGTCCAGGCTTTACAGTCCAAATGCCTTTCTAGCCACCTCCCGTCCTCTCTCCAGCTCCGTCCTTCTTCCACCCGACTTCCGCCACTGAATGAAGGGAGGCGGCCCCTTATATAGGAACCCAGATGGGCTCCAGCTGCTTCCCAGCAATCTCTCGTGGACACACCCCCATGTGGCAGAAGTGCTGGCTGCCCACCCGGAAGCCCTTCTGGTGTCCCTGCTCCTCTTCCCCCCAGCACTTCCTGGTGTGGCGGAAGTGCTGAGGTCCAGGGTTGTTCAGGCACCGGGGCGCCGCCTGGCGGTGGCCACGGGTCCCTACAGGGTTGGGATTCCAAGCCCTCTACCCGTGGCCCCCAACACAACCAGGGCAGTCGCCCCCTAGCGGTCTGGAGGAGGTACAAGCCCTCCTCCGGTCCTCCTGGGCGTCCTGGCTGGGCTCCACCCCCAGCCGCATGCGACACCACACAGAGCTGCAGAGAAGGAAACATGCACATTAGTGATCCTTTCTTTGTCTTCTAACTTTAAAAAATAAACTTGGTCATGTCTTTAATATTAGCAGGTAATCAAAGATGAATGTGGTTCTATATTGTGATTACATCAACCCATGACAGGAAACAGGCACCATTACAGATACTTAACTATTAGTATAAAAGTATTTTGACTTATATAAAAGTAATTCATAAAAAAATTAAAATATTTTGATTCAGACATAGCTGTAGCTTTAATTACATGAAAATAGGCAAGGGTAAGTATATGTGTTTCCCCTCATAACAGACAGATAATGAAAGGCAATTTATTAAATACGTATAATGGAATGTATTATATATATTGTGGAATAACGGGGTTGTGCAGCCCTCTAACCCGAATACAGACAGGCTCAGAGATACACAAGTCCAAACACCACACGTTTATTTCCTCCCATTGCCTCTACAGAACAGTGCACAATTCACCAGCCAACAACATTATTGCTTTGTCCCTTTTTGTCTGTTTTCTTTTCTCTTCCTCTGTTTCTCTTCTGCCGTCTACAGTCGTCTCTTCAAGCTTTGTCCTCCATCTCCTCCCGACTGTGGCTCCCTGAACGGAGTAAGGGGGCCTCTTTTATACTGCACCCGGAAGTGTTCCAGGTGTACCCGGATCCTCTTCCGGCAGTGTGGCGGAAGTGCTGCAGTCCAGGGCTCTGGAACTGTCCTGGCACCCTACCTCCCCCAAGCAGCAACCTCAGGCCCCAGTAGGGTTGAGCTTCCAAGCGCCAAGCCCATGGCCCCGGTGCAATCCAGGGGGGCTGCCCTCTCATGCCCCTGGGGAGGTGTTGCCACTCTCGGTTCTTTCATCGTAGAGGCATCCTGGCTGGGCAAGGGCCCCAGCTGTCCACTGCAATATATATATGTGAGATTTTGGAGACCCCAACAACCCCTCATCTGTGCTGTGCGCTGACACTCTGTTAATGCATGCAGGGACTGGCTGTCCACTGCCAATGCAACTGCAAGCTCACAGGGAACATTTAAAACCGGCCTCTGACCTGGCCATGTGCACACTTTCTCTCTTCGTGCTTGTGCAGGAAGGCTATATCTGTTCTTTTGATCTGATAAGGTAGCAAATTTAGGAAAACGTCATCATTCCTGCTTGCATATTGTGTTCAAGTGACAGCTCCTGTTTGAATAAATGCTTTGAGGATGGTTCTGTCTTCGCCACAATAAAGCTGATTTTTTTTCTTGAAACCTGGATTTCCTTCTCTGTTGTGCAAGTCTGTGACCCACGCATCACAATATAGAAATAAGGTTTCCCACACGGCTTTCAAGATCATTCATCTCGAAAACTTGTGGATGTGGTGATACTGGCATCTTGTTACGTGGCAAACTCCAGCCCTTTCCTGAAGATGTAGAAAAGTTCATAACAATAAATTCTTACTAATTTGAATAAGCATAAACAATTAAAGTCGACATAAAATAATGTGCAATATGGATTCTCTGCCATGGTGCTGCAGGCCGTTCCTGAGGGTCTGGTGCTGTCATGTTCTACAAAATCTTCCATCCATCAATTCATCCTCTTCAGCTTATCAGTGGTCGGGTCACGGGGGCAGCAGCTTAAGCAGAGAGGCCCAGACTTCCCTCTCCCGCTTCTTCCAGCTCTTCCTGGAGAATCTCAAGACATTCCCAGGCCAGCCGGGAGACATAGCCCCTCCAGCGTGCCCTGGGTCTTCCCCGGGGCCTCCTCCCGGTTGGACGTGCCTGGAACACCTCACCAGGGAGGCGTCCAGGAGGCATCCTGATCAGATGCCTGAGCCAGCTTATCTGACTCCTCTCGATGCGGAGGAGTAGCAGCTCTGCTCTGAGCCCCTCCCGGATGACTGAGCTTCTCAACCTATCTTTAAGGGAAAACCCAGACACCCTGCAGAGGAAACTCATTTCAGCTGCTTGTATTCGTGATCTCGTTCTTTCAGTCACTACCCATAGCTCATGACCATAGGTGAGGGTAGGAGCGTAGATCAACTGGTAAATTGAGAGTTTTGCCTTACGGCTCAGCTCTTTTTTCACCACGACAGACCGATGCAGAGCCGCATCACTGCGGATGCCGCACCGATCCGCCTGTCGATCTCGCGGTCCATTCTTCCCTCACTCGTGAACAAGACCCCGAGATACTTGAACTCCTCCACTTGGGGCAGGATCTCTCCCCCAACCCTGAGAGGGCACTCCACCCTTTTCCGGCTGAGGACCATGGTCTTGGATTTGAAGGTGGTGATTCTCATCCCAGCCGCTTCACACTCAGCTGCGAACCGATCCAGAGAGCTGAAGATCACGGCCTGATGAAGCAAACTGGACAACATCATCTGCAAAAAGCAGTGACCCAATCCTGAGTTCACCAAACCGGACCCCTTCAACACCCTGGCTGCATCTAGAAATTCTGTCCATAAAAGTTATGAACAGAATCGGTGACAAAGGGCAGCCCTGGCGGAGTCCAACTCTCACTGGAAACGGGCTCGACTTACTGCGGCAATGCGGACCAAGCTCTGACACGGTTGTACAGGGACCAAACAGCTTTTATCAGGGGGTCCGGTACCCCATACTCCCGGAGCACCCCCCACAGGATTCCCGAGGGACACGGTCGAATGCCTTTTCCAAGTCCACAAAACACATGTAGACTGGTTGGGCAAACTCCCATGCACCCTCCAGGACTCTGCTAAGGGTGAAGAGCTGGTCCACTGTTCCACACCAGGGCGAAAACCACACTGTTCCTCCTGAATCCGAGGTTGACTATCCGACGGACCCTCCTCTCCAGAACCCCGAATAGACTTTTCCAGGGAGGCTGAGGAGTGTGATCCCTCTATAGTTGGAACACACCCTCCGGTCCCCTTTTAAAGAGGGGACCACCACCCCGTCTGCCAATCCAGAGGCACTGTCCCGATGTCCATGCGATGTTGCAGAGGCGTGTCAACCAAGACAGTCCTACAACATCCAGAGCCTTAAGGAACTCCGGCGATCTCATCCACCCGGGGCCCTGCCACCAAGGAGTTTTTGACCACCTCGGTGACTTCAGTCCCAGAGATGGGAGAGCCCACCTCAGAGTCCCCAGGCTCTGCTTCCTCATTGGAAGGCATGTTAGTGGGATTGAGGAGGTCTTCAAGTACTCCCCCACCGACCCACAACCCGAGTCGAGGTCAGCAGCGCACCATCCCCACCATATACTGTGTTGACACTGCACTGCTTCCCCCTCCTGAGACGCCGGATGGTGGACCAGAATCTCCTCGAAGCCGTCCGAAAGTCGTTCTCCATGGCCTCCAAACTCCTCCCATGCCCGAGTTTTGCCTCAGCAACAACCGGCCGCATTCGCTTGGCCTGCGGTACCTATCAGCTGCCTCCAGAGACCCACAGGACAAAAAGTCCTATAGGACTCCTTCTTCAGCTTGACGGCATCCCTCACGCCGGTGTCCACCAACGGGTTCGGGATTGCCGCCACGACAGGCACCGACCACCTTGCGGCCACAGCTCGGTCAGCCGCCTCAACAATAGAGGCACGGAACATGGCCCATTCGGACTCAATGTCCCCACCTCCCTCGGGACGTGGTTGAAGTTCTGCCGAGGTGGGAGTTGAAGCTACTTCTGACAGGGGACTCTGCCAGCCGTTCCCAGCAGACCCTCACAACACGTTTGGGCCTACCAGGTCTGACCGGCATCTTCCCCCACCATCGAAGCCAACTCACCACCAGGTGGTGATCAGTTGACAGCTCCCCCTCTCTTCACCCGAGTGTCCAAGACATATGGCGCAAGTCCGGCGACCGACCACAAAGTTGATCATCAACCTGAGGCCTAGGGTGTCCTGGTGCCAAGTGCACATATGAACACCCTTATGCTTGAACATGGTGTTTGTTATGGACAATCCGTGGCGAGCACAGAAGTCCAATAACAAAACACCGCTCGGGTTCAGATCAGGGGGGCCATTCCTCCCATTCACGCCCTTCCAGGTCTCACTGTCATTGCCCGTGAGCATTGAAGTCTCCCAGCAAAACGAGGGAGTCCCAGAAGGTATGCCCTCTAGCACCCCCTCCAGAGACTCCAAAAAGGGTGGGTACTCCAAACTGCTGTTCGGCATATACGCACAAACAACAGTCAGGACCCTTCTCCCCACCTGAATGCGGAGGGAGGCCGCCCTCGTCCACCGGGGTAAACCCCAATGCACAGGCTCCAAGTCGGGGCAATAAGTATGCCCACACCTGCTGGCGCCTCTCACCGGGGGCAACTCCAGAGTGGTAGAGAGTCCAGCCCCTTTCAAGGAGATTGGTTCCAAAGTCCAAGCTGTGCGTTGAGGTGAGTCCGACTATATCTAGCCGGAACCTCTCGACCTCGCGCACTAGCTCAGGCTTACAAAATCTTTCAACCTGAAAACACCCTTTTATAACCTGTTCAATTTTCAGGTCAATTCCTGGCCACCAAACAAAACTCCTGGCACATGCTTTCATCTTTACTTCATCTCCATACCCCACATATCTGGACTATAGCTTGACATCCATCCATTATCCAACCCACTATATCCTAACTACAGGGTCACGGGGGTCTGCTGGAGCAATCCCAGCCAACACAGGGTGCAAGGCAGAAAACAAACCCAGCCCACCACAGGGAATACACACCAAGCACAATTTAGGATTGCCAATTCACCTAACCTGCATGTCTTTGGACTGTGGGAGGAAACCAGGGCACCTGGAGGAAACCCACACAGACACGGGGAGAACATGCAAACTCCATGCAGTGAGGACCCGAGAAGTGAACCCAGGTCTCTTTACTCGAGGCAGCAGCGCTACCATTGTGCCACCATGCCGCCCGCACTGAATACATTCGATGTAATTGTCATTTCCCTATCATTTAAATTCATAGTTTTTCTCACCTCAGCCTGAGTCTAATTTTAGTTCATTCCTTTGCTGATAATATGCAGGTACTATGCTTTTTGATTAATTATTCAACTTTTTGGCACAGCCTCATTAACTCAAGTTGATGCTGGATCTCTTGTAGTTCCTTTTTTGTATCATTGCCACAGTGATGAGAAGGCATTGGATGTGAGTAACTATAAATACATCCAATGATTCACTGTCCCCTGTAGTCATAGAAGCTAATTTCTTGTTTCAGCTCAAAAGCATCAGTTTTCCTGATGTAACTCATCATCTTAGCCATATTCACCTTATTGGTTATTGGCAAAATTCTTCCAACCAGAAAAATGTATTGAATTCAGTGATGCAGCACAGTTAGACAAATCCTTGTGACCAATTCTTGTCTCCTGCATCAGTTGAACATGGCTTTAAATAAACAGGTTTACACAAAGAGAGATGCCGTAAACAGAGTACCACAACTACAACAAATTCAGTGATATCAGAAAGCCTAATACAGTTTGATTAGATAGAACCTGGCTTTTTACAGAAGATAGATAGATATAAAACCTTTGTTGATTTCATTGTGGCCAAAGAAATTAAGTTTCACTTCTGGCCTTCATTACAATACATCAGATGCCACCTTCTGGAAGCATTTATAGTTAGCTAATAGAATATAGGCCAATGGACACATAAATGGTTGCTTTTACATTATTAGGACTGAAAAATCCTATGTATGTGAAATTCTAGCACACCTATTCACAACAATTATAATACAGCAGAAGAGGGCACCTTAGTGAACTTTAGAATTAAATGAACTATGTAACTAATAAAATGAACTAATAAAACTGCTCAGTATGGTGAAGTCCTCGACCATAGAAAATGGTGAAAGGAAAATCAAGATAATAAGTTTTTACTGTAAATGTATATTTAAACTTAATAGCAGTGGATGCATTAGTAATACGTATATAACAGGTATGATGTGATTTTGCTCTTTACACTTTTAGTAATCAAAACAATTGTGTGTGATATTAAAAATGACCCATTTTCCTTATTATTTAATGCTGTGATGTATTAATTCACTCTGATCAATTATCGATATGTTGTGTTTCATTAACATCAGAGGGAATAATAAAAGAAATCTCTCCTCATGTAATTTTAACTTGAGAAATGATGTCACAGCTTAAATACACTAGGAAAAGTAAGTGAATAATTTAAGGAAAGATTGTTGTAAACAAAGGCACAACCTTTATTTTATACAGTTTCTCATGGATGGAATTACTATTTATACTGTATTTCTCAAAAAGTAAACAGTAACAGCTTAAGTGACTTACTCGGCGTTACACAGTAAATCGGCTGTCTGGATTGAATTAATTTAAAGCCCAATCTCTCTCTCATTCACAAATTTTTTGTTGATTTGGCCAGGACATCACATTCAAAATTCATGTTGCAAGTTAGTTTTCAAAACGAGTTAACTAACCAAGATGTTTCTATCAAAATAACTTAAGAGGGAAACTAACATCAAGAATTGTCATTTCAATGACAGATGGATCAAAATTATGAATGCCATCATGCTGAAATACTATGATGACCTGTCAATCTGCAATTAAATGGTCGCCATCATAAAGCATGTCAATGAGAAGCACCTGAAAGCCCCATTCTTAGTTTTAATGTTAGAGTTATATGTAACAGGTGTCTGGTCACACTTTCAGGTAATCTAACTAGACACCATCCAAATATCCGACTACGCCACCCAGTTTTATTAAGAGACTGGGAACTCCTGAAATTTACCAATGATAGCACACAGGTTTCTTTAAATTGGGCGGTGAGTAAACACACAATGAAAGACAAAACAGCAATTTCAGGAAGTAACAGTAACTTCTATTACACTAGACAATAATAAGTACATGAAAAAGATAAATGAACATAAACCAAATCTAACAGTATCATGAAGAAAATTTCTTATCTTAGAAAGGAAAGCCCACAGTCCACACTCTAAAAGTCCATTAAAAACATGAATTGGATGATACAACCTGTAGTGGTGCAAAGTCCTGTTTGTTCTCAGTGTTACCCCAACACTTAATTGTTCAACTGTCCACGGATGCACTCTGTTCACCGGACACTCGTTTCCAAGAGAATCGTGGAATCCCTGTCGGCATCTCTTCGTTGTTCCTTTTTTTCCACTCTGGGCTTCTTGTATTGCTGTGACCTAGGCACGCCTTATTTCTTGTCTGCCAGCTTGGCTCGGTCCTTCCATGCAGCTTCCCTCTCTCGCTGGGCCCACAACCGGCGTCTCCTTGTGGAGCTGTCTCTTCCTCCCTGGAAGTATTGCCGTCCTTGTGCCTCACGTCGTGCAAGCCACGTACCCTTGTCAGCCTGCGAGCCCCTTTTGCTCTGTCTGGGTGTCTTGGCAGCGTTCTCAGTGGACCGTCCCTTTTTTTTTTGCCTTCTCCTGGCCAGAGCTTATATCTCCTTCAGTCCCTGCAATTATCAGTTCTGGACAACCAGATTAAACAAGTGGCACAGCTAAATTTCCTGGGTTTAACAAATAATGAAAACACGAGTTAACAAAATGTATTGTTACCAACCATTAATGAGTACAGATCTGCTGTTTAGAAACCAATATTGTCAAAAATGTTAATTGCCAAGTCAGGTAAATACAGAAATCCTCCAAGGCAAGACTTCAAAGCGGCGACTCCTTTGCAAGACAGCTAATACTTACACAACAATCCTGACACAATCAGTAACTGGATTATCCAGGATCCTCCAAGGAAGCAGCAGTTCTGTTATCACACGTGGTATTGTTTGTAAATCTCAACCAGCTATAAACTTCAAAATGGTGACTCCTATGCAATCCAGCAAATACCTACAATCTGCAGACAGCCTTTTAACTTCTCACCCCCACTGCCAACAATGGGTGCCTATTGCCTGTTCATCTGCTGGGCTTTAAATGTAATATTTGCATGTTTCTTTTCCTAAGAGAGAAATGGAATGACACAGTGTACAAAAATGTCCCCCCTCTGACATATATAAGTGTTTGTTTTGCTATGATTAAATGTTTGATTAAGCACTGAAATGCATCAGTAGGTAATGGACAATTCTGCCTTTTTACTACAAGTTATCAAGTAAACTTTTCTGCCAACTTGTAATTGTTATGTAATTGTCAAATATTGTATGTTCTGTTAGACTACTGCCTGCATATGGTAAAGTACAGAGGCATGAAGTTTTCTGACCATATGTAGTAATTTATCCAGTTATGTTCTGGTCACATGGTAAATTAGTAACATAATGGAATGGAATGAAGATATTGAAGCCTGGAACAGTACCATCACTGCATGGAAACAGTTATTTGTGTGTGAAATGGAATTTATTGCTTTGAATTTCACTAAGTTTTAAATATGAGGATACCTGACTACTCAATGCCTAAACCCTACTGAATCAATAGCTGCTGAATTTGGAAACCTTAAAGAAATGCAGCTATACTGTAAAGTCAGAACTGATGGAGAAATTTGGGGTTGGCTAAAACTAAACATGTTTTGCTTATGCTTTGGCATTAAATAACCTTTGAATTTCATGAGGGTACACATCAGGGCTGATGGACTGAACCAGCCAGATGACATGTCTGAAGTGCTTGTGCTGTGTCTGCACACTCACCCCCTCCCCATCTCCTTCACTGCCACTCACTGAGCTTCTCCCGGTAGAGAAGAGCTGTCATTCCTGCCTCAAATCACAACTTCAGGATCTCCATGAGTACTGCATGTTCTCTCTGTGTATTTCATTGATTGGTATTAGTGAGTGACAGCGAGTTTACTCATTCAAACGTGTTCTCCTAAATTCTTTTAATACCATATACTCTGCAAGAGACACTCATCATGTATTATTAAAGTTGATAATTTATTTGTGGCACATTCTGCCCTTTTCATGTATTTTATAAAGCATTCACTGAATTCACAGAAATTGCTATGTACAGATGGCTTGACGCTTTCAAAAATCTAAGGCTTTTATAAAAAATTAGCAAAACACCCACACTTCGCAGCGGAGAAGTAGTGTGTTAAAGAAGTTATGAAAAAAAGGTAACATTTAAAAATAGCGTAACGTGATTGTCAATGTAATTGTCGTAGGCTTATTTTAGTATTGAGAATGATGAGTATGATTGTAAATCTTGTGTATGAATAATACACATTTTTAGGATGTAAGGATCTCTTTGTAAACAACGCTTGCAGTTCTGCCCTCAGGCTGTAAAATGTCTGCTGAGCTTACTCTTGAGCATGCAACGTACAGTTGGCCATGTGAGAAGCAATCCTGTGTCAAGTCAATGCCGACCTTTTTTAGAGTCTGGCCCTGTGACTCATTTATTGTCATAGTGAAGCAGACCCTTACTGGAAATTGGAGGCGTTTGAACTGGAATGGGAGGTCAGAGGGTATGAGAGGGATGCAAGGAATAAATACAGTCTTCTCTGAGCCTGTTTCAGTGAAGACAGTTGCCTCAATGAGGTTCTTGTGCAAAGATTCAATCTAAAGCCTGGTGCCATTACAAAGTTTTGGTGGTTGTAAGTTTCGTAGTAAAGCAATGGAGTAAACGAAAAGGCAGGAGTCACCAGCAGGCAGACGTAAAGCAAGGCGAACAATAACAGGCTTGAAGCGGTGGAGTAAAGACGAAGGGAGCAGTGAGCACGAACAGATGAGGACAGTAAGGAAGCGAGTGAGGAGGCACATGAGCACAGGATGTCGTTAATGTATATAGGCAGGGAGCCAACCACGTGGTAGGTATGTGGACAGCGGCCGTGTGGAAAAAGGAAGGGGGACCAGGGGTGGCCCTTGTGTGTGAAATAAATCCTCATTTAATGGAAATAAGGAATTAAACCACCAAAAGGAGAGCTCAGTTCCTAAACTTCCTTATGGCATAATGGTGAGAACCGCCAAAAAGAAGACGTTATTTTCAAAAGTGCATTACGGGGTGCAACACAAAATGAAACATACTTAACATTTGTAAGTACAGTGTAAAGGATGAGCATGGGAAAACTGGAAGTAGCAGAAATAGTAAGGAGGTGTTTCCCCTATCTATATATACAGTTTAGGGGGTACACCCGTTTCCCCCCCTTGGGTGTTGTAATAGGACATGAAACATAACTTTTATAAGTAAACTGCAAGGAATGAGCACACAAAATTTCAGCTTCCCACATATAGGGAAAGTGGGAGAATTAGTGATGAGTCAGTGAGGGCTTTTCCTTTTATATGTGTCGATAGCAAAATACCCGCGCTTCACAGCGGAGAAGTAGTGTGTAAAAGAAGTTATGAAAAAGAAAAGGAAACATTTTAAAAATAACATAGCCAGTAGTAAAGCAAAGAAGACTCCGTAATAAGGACGGTTGGGTGCACGTAGAAGGGGTGCATGCTAACCTAAAAGGGATATTCGGAGCTGACGGCTTTACTTGTCTGTTGTGGAGCGGGCGTCGGCCATAGATGGACGTTAACACTGAGTCACCCGGGTGAGATAAACTTTATTCTTCAATAATGGAACTGTCGCCGAGCCGGTGAGACCACTTCTTTACATGTAAATTAAGTAAACGTGTCCGCGGAGAACATCAGGATTGATCGCTGGATTCACTGCAGACTTCCCAGGCCATGTGTTTATAAACTTTTAAAAGAAAGTTCAGATAAAGGACTGGGGAACGTGTGGGGATTGTGTGTGTCTGGGTGTCTAATTTATATGGTTGTATATAGTTGTAATATAGGTTAAGTACATGTGAATATATTTGCGCCATTTATAAATAAGATATTCTTTCCGTTTCTTTACCTTGCTATCTTGCTGCTGAAGGATGGCCTTATATGAACAGGCAGTCAATTTTGTGGGAGGTGTGGGGATGGAGGAAGACAATATAGGCAGGCAGCCAACAACGTGGGAGGCATGGTGATGGGGGACGCAACTCCGCCTCACACGGCGTCCGTGCTGCAGGCTATGGCTGTATATATGTACGTAAGTAGGATTCAGTTATGACCGTTATGCTTAAAATTTCGAAATGAAACCTGTTTAACTTTTGTAAGTAACCTGTAAGGAATGAGCCTGCCAAATTTGAGCCTTCTACTTACACAGGACATTGGAGAATTAGTGATGAGTGAGTCAGTTAGTCAATCAGTCAGTCAGTCAGTCAGTCAGTCAGTCAGTCAGTGAGGGCTTTGCCTTTTATTAGTATAGATACAGTGCAGTGTAATCAGTTAATTTCAGATTTGTTATTTGTAAAAGTACAATGAAATGCATATCTTTCTGCCACACTATCCGTCAGCGTGACTTTCAATTCTATAGGTTATGTAAAAAACAACATAGAATGTAATTAGCAAAAAGACTTGACTGCCATTAGATATCGGGATGAAATCCTTGGACCCATTGTCAGACACAATACTGGTGCAGTGGGTCCTGGGTTCCTCCTGGTGCACAACAATGCCCTGCCTCATGTGGTAAGAGTATGCAGGCAGTTCCTGGAAGATGAAGGAATAAATGCCATTGACTGGCTCCCATGTTCGCCTGACCTAAATCCAATAGAACACCTCTGGAACTTTATGTCTCAGTCCCTCCGACGTCGCCAGGTTGCACCTCAAACTGTTCAGGAGCTCAGTGATTCCCTGGTCCAGATCTGGGAGGAAATCCCACAGGACACCATCCGTTGTCTCATTAGAAGCATGCCCTGATGTTGTCAGGCATGCATACAAGCACGTGGGGGCCATACAAACTACTGAGTACGATTTTGAGTTGAGATGAAATTCCATCAAAATGGACTAGCCATCCGCATCACTTTTTCACTTAGATTTTCAGGTTGTCTTTGAATTCAGCCCTCTGTAGGTTGATAATTTTAATTTCCATCAAAAGATGTGGCATCCTTTCATTCCTAACACATTACCCAGTCCATATCAGTATAGATATCCAGCAGGATTTTTTTCCCATTGAGAATTTGTGCTTTTAAAGTGTTCCTTTAATTTTTTCGAGCAGTTTATATACAATGATCATGAAGAAATAACTTTGACTTGAAAAATACCAAACTGATCCTTTAAGTATTTTTTCTTTTATTTTCTACATCAGATATCTTATATATAAACGTCTATGCATGGAAGTGTGTCTGTCTGTCCGTCCGGCCCAGAAGTGTGAGGTAGCCCGAAAGTGTGAGGCTACAGCATGAAGGTCAAAGAAAGCGACTCCATAGCCAAAGTGAAACCGCAGAGGAAAGAGAAACGAAAGAGAAACTCGCTTAGCCGCTGACAGACTAGATGGACAGCGTTTGTGAACAGCAGTTTTCAGATCTTGCCACAGATTCTCGATTGGATTTAGATCTAGACTTGACTGGGCCATTCTGACACATGGATATGTTTTGTTTTAAACCATTCCATTGTTGCCCTTGCTTTATGTTTAGGGTCGTTGTCCTTCTGGAAGGTGAACCTCCGCCCCAGTCTCAAGTCTTTTGCAGACTCCAAGAGGTTTTCTTCCAAGATTGCCCTGTATTTGGCTCCATCCATCTTCCCATCAACTCTGACCAGCTTCCCTGTCCCTGCTGAAGTGAAGCACCCCCAGAGCATGATGCTGCCACCACCATATTTGACAGTGGGGATGGTGTGTTCAGAGTGATGTGCAGTGTTAGTTTTCCGCCACACATAGCGTTTTGCATTCTGGCCAAAAAGTTCCATTTTGGTCTCATCTGACCAGAGCACCTTCTTCCACATGTTTGCTGTGTCCCCCACATGGCTTGTGGCAAACTGCAAACGGGACTTCTTATGATTTTCTGTTAGCAATGGCTTTCTTCTTGCCACTCTTCCATAAAGGCCAACTTTGTGCAGTGCACGACTAATAGTTGTCCTATGGACAGATTCCCCAACCTGAGCTGTAGATCTCTGCAGCTCGTCCAGAGTCGCCATGGGCCTCTTGGCTGCATTTCTGATCAGCACTCTCCTTTTTCGGCCTGTGAGTTTAGGTGGACGGCCTTGTCTTGGTAGGTTTACAGTTGTGCCATACTCCTTCCATTTCTGAATGATCGCTTGAACAGTGCTCCGTGGGATGTTCAAGGCTTTGGAAATCTTTTTGTAGCCTAAGCCTGCTTTAAATTTCTCAATAACTTTATCCCTGACCTGTCTGGTGTGTTCTTTGGACTTCATGGTGTTGTTGCTCCTAATATTCTCTTAGACAACCTCTGAGGCCGTCACAGAGCAGCTGTATTTGTACTGACATTAGATTACACACAGGTGCACTCTATTTAGTCATTAGCACTCAGTGGGCAATGTCTATGTGCAACTGACTGCACTCAGACCAAAGGGGGCTGAATAATTACGCACACCCCACTTTGCAGTTATTTATTTGTAAAAAATGTTTGGAATCATGTATGATTTTCGTTCCACTTCTCACGTGTACACCACTTTGTATTGTCTTTCACGTGGAATTCCAATGAAATTGATTCATGTTTGTGGCTGTAATGTGACAAAATATGGGAAAGTTCAAGGGGGCCGAATACTTTTGCAAGCCACTGTATTTCAATATTCATTGGCAAATGAGCAATCAGTAGTATTAGTTAGGAAAGTTATTGTTACTCTTTTTCTCAGTTGCTTTGGTGCATTTCTCACAACAGACTTAACATTTGCATAACAGCGAGTGCATTTCTCAAAACACTTGCAAATGGCAAAACATCATGGATGACCAGCAAAAGCAGGTAACCTCTTCAAAATCCTCAATCCATGCCTCAAAAGCAAGTATTTACATTGATGAATATGTCAGTGCCATCAAAATGCCAAGTCCATGAATCATCGTCCACTGACATGACAGCCAAAATGTAAAGTCATGTTATCAATATAAAATTGGCACAATCTAAACATTTTCTGATGCACAAAACATCTGAATTACAAGGGCAGGAAACATAAAAATACAAAACACCAATTGTGGGAGATTGATTCAAGAAGAATATTTTATTGATTGCACAGGTATATGGTGACATACCATGCACTGCACTTGGAGTCTAGCAAAAAAATGCATTTTAATACTTTATGCAGAACATATGAAGGAAAAAAAATTACAACATCGAAAACAATATATACATACTAAAACTCTCAATGCTTTCTACAATTGCTGCTGATTCTGTATATTGGGCCACATGTTCTCATCCATATCACAACGGATATCTTCCTTTGCAATGCAGCGTGGAAAGAACCTCCTAGAATGTCTTATCCAGCCTCTGCAGGCGTCTGCTTTTATATCCCCACACGCAGCTTCCATGGCAGCAAGCAGTGTCATTTGTGTATGTGTGTTACGCTCATATACCTTCCACCTCCAAGCTGAGAAGAACTCCTCAATTGGGTCGAGGAATGGGGAATATGGAGGTAGGAATTCCATCAGCATCCTGGGGTGGTTGGCAAACCATTGTCTGATTAGGTTGGAGTGATGGAAACTCACATTATCACAAATAATCACATACTGTGGTACATTTTCTTGACCAATCTCCTCTTCAGGAATGAGATCCCTGTAGAGGGTGTTCAAGAAGGTCAGCAGATGTTGGGTGTTGTATGGCCCCACAAGAGGAATATGTGTGTGGACCCCATTGTCTGAAATAGCCGCACACATAGTGATGTTCCCACCCCGCTGGCCTGGCGCGTCAACAGTAGCTCTCTGTCCAATCAGATTACGCCCACGTCTTCTTCCTTTGGCCAAGTTGAAGCCAACCTCATCCATGTATATGAAAATATGTGGTGGTTCACTTGATTCCAGGTCCATTATACGCTGTATCAAACAAGATACTACAGTAAGTTTGATGTAAAATGCATTTTCATTTTGGAGACAATAGAGTCAAATCTAACATATTCATGTTGCTTTCACAGCAGTAGCAAATGTGTCAAGGTGAAATCAACTGTACTGCATGTCGATATACAATGTTGGACTATTTGCTGTACAGTAGATTACAGTTACAGTATCACTGCACATGTTCAGTCTTACCTGCACATACTGGTATCGACGTTCCTTCACTTCTTCACTATTCCTTTCAAATGGTACATAGTATAACTGCTTCATACTCATTTGGTTTCTCCTCAGCACTCTGTCAATAGTTGAGATGCTGACAGACTGGACATTCTCAAACACATTGTTGTCAGCATTAATGGCAGTTTGTATTTCTTTGAGTCTTATGGCATTATTTGCTATGACCATAGCACAAATAGCCTCTTCCTGTCGAGGAGTGCAAATAGGCCCCCTGCCACCTCTTCTAGGAAGTCTTGAAGTCCTATGTGTCACAGTAAAAATACAACACTGAATGGACAACAGTAGCGTACATATTGTCTAGTGTCGACTATTGTAAATATATGACATACTGTAACATTATAAAGTAATACACACAAATGCAGAGTAAAATCATTGATTTACACACCTGTTCTCTCTGCAAAATGTCTGAACAATCGAGGATACGGTTGTTCTCCCCAAATTTGGCTGCACCCTTTGACCTGCTTCAGCCATTGAAAGGCCATGATTTATAACATGGTCCACAATTGTTGCCCTTATTTCATCAGAAACTGACCTATGTGTTGAACCACTTCTACCTCTTCTGTTTTGTCTCCTTACACCACACACCCCTACTCTTCTTGGTCTGGGCTGTTGGTCCTGTTCATTTTCTTGCTGTTCTTCTATTTTCAGGTTGTTCTTCCTTGATGTGCTTCCACGCTGCATTGTGCCTTGTCTTTATATGCGTGCCAGCTGCAGGTTCAGGAGCAATTTTAGGGGACTGCTCAGTGATTACAGTAGTTGCTTGATTGATCTAAGATCTCACACCTGCCCCGAATAATGTGTCACCTGAGAGCAGTGGCGTACCTGGGGGGGGGGCGGAGGGGGTGGTCTGCCCTTAGCGGCACATTTTTAGGGGAGGCATTATTGGCCACAAGGCTCAGTACAATTCGTGTGTAAGCAGCAGGGTTCGGAAAAATATCACTCATGTATAAAAAAGTCAAATTCTCTGATTTTTAACCACAAATGCTTGAAAAATAATGTTCAGACTGTCCTTCTGCATCAGACACAGCAGTTGAAATATATGAGGCAATGACAAAAATAAACATAAACGTTATACCGATAATAATTTCTAGGAAGATAACCAACTAATTTACAATTTATAATTTTGTTTCGTTATTAATCCGAATGCGTTCTTGCTCTGTGCAGAAAACATCCCCACCTATTACTTTGGTTCTGGTTTTCGTAGCGTAATTATATTAAACTAATAATTAGAACACGGCTTATCAGTGCGTCTATACTATATTCTTGTCTAGTTGATGCTTATAAATGTATATAAAAAATTATTGCTGTTTCTTTATATATGAATAAATCTATGCAAAATGTATCTTAATTTTTCTCTATATGTCATTTTAATTTTCTATTTAAATAGTTTAACATATTCAGATATGTTGGAGGGCGGCAAATTGAAGCCCGCCCCGCCCCTAGTGGCACGAACTCAAGCTACGCTACTGCCTGAAAGCAATTTAAGGTGGTGCAGGAATCATTAGTATTGTGAATACAAACCAAAAAAAGTTTTGTAGAAACCTATAAAATACACTTGACAGCCAATGATATCTTGTTGAACACTTTTGACTGCAATGACTTACACAATGGGCGGCACGGTGGCGCAGTGGTAGCGCTGCTGCCTCGCAGTTAGGGGACCCGGGTTCGCTTCCCGGTTCCTCCCTGCATGGAGTTTGCATGTTCACCCTGTGTCTGTGTGGGTTTCCTCTGGGCACTCCTGTTTCCTCCCACAATCCAAAGACATGCAGGTTAGGTGGATTGGCGATTCTGAATTGGCCCTAGTGTGTGATTGGTGTTTGTGTGTGTCCTGCGGTGGGTTGGCACCCTGCCCACGATTGGTTCGTTGGCTGGGATTGGCTCTGGCAGACCCCCGTGACCCTATTCGGGTTCAGCGGGTTAGCAAATGGATGGACTTACACAATGAAAAAATGATAAGTTTGACTGGAGTGTAAGACTATGCAAAAGACGGCTACACAATGCATTTTGATCATCATGACATAAGCAACTGCTGATATAGCTGAGAATTGCACATAAGCATCTGCCTGAGTGAACTAAAACAATTGCAAAATGACGAAAACACCCAGAAATTGCTGTTATGATGTGCACAACTGACTAAAGGTTGTGGGCATTGAACGAGCAGTTTTAAAAAACTGGAATTCTGTTGTGAGAAATGCACCAAAGCAACTGAGAAAGACTGTAATTATAGTGAAGCTTGCATATATAGTGTCACACACGTGCACATGGGGAACAGCTTAAGGGATTGAGTAATTGTAATTCTCTGCTGAGACTGTCGTGGCGAAAAATTGTCACCAGAAGGCTTTTTACCTGAAAATGAAGGCTATTAGGACTCAGGATAGGCAAAGAGAGTTTTAAAGCTTTATTGCAATAAAACAACAACACGGACTCAACCCAATTTGGCCAAATCAGATTGAGCCCCAAACAGTTCAGAATTCAAAACTTATATAGTAATTTCTTATCACTCTGACCTCGCTCAATTAGCTCATTTGCTGTTTTTCTCTGACTCCCCTCTGCACCTGTCCGGCCAATACCTCAGGTTTTTATGGGAACCATCATTATCTCCTGATTTTCCCTGCAGCTGGCCTCTGTTATTTCACTGTCTATTGTCCATTTTTAGTTTCTGTTTTTGCTTATTATTTTCACTGGCCAAGGCCAATACAGACGTTCTCTCTCTTCCATTTATGGACTTCCTCTCGTCACTTCCTTTTTCTTGGACTTTTAAGCCGCTTTGTCTGACTCTCAAAGCTAAGCTTTAATTAAAAGGAAATATGGTAAATGCCTTTATTTAATCATTTGCTCGGCACACTTGATTTATATTTAATTTCTGCAGTAAGATTAAATGCTAGTATAATTTTCTAAACTTATTTATGCTAGAATATATTTTGTTATTTTCCATCCATTACATCATCTTTGACCCTGCTGGTAGCAATGCCTTTTGCTGTCTCTGCTGATTTCACTATTCCAGCTGGCTTCTTGCGTGCCTACTAGGGCCATTTTTCTCTGATATCGTTTCTCAGCTTTCTAACTTAAAAGAAAAACAGGTGTACATGACACTCCTTATTCTGTCCTCAGCAGTTTCTGTGCGTCATCCTTTTCCTGTCCTGTCTTTCCTTTCATACACTAGCCTGAAGAAGAGGCCTGAGGTGCCTCGAAAGCTTGCATATTGTAATCTTTTTAGTTAGCCAATAAAAGGTGTCATTTTGCTTGGCTTTTCTCTACATTAATGAAATCAATAAAATTAAAAAAAAAGAATATAAACAGTTACATTTTCATTCTTTTTTCATATTCTAGGACTCCCAGGCATACTGTCGATATTGTTTCATTATCAAATAAATAATTACTGCCAAGCACAAATTCCTTGGAGTGCTTTATCAGTTAACTGAGTGATAAGGAACTTTGAGATTGCTCAATATGACAAAAAAATTTAATGCAATGAAAAAAACTAATAATAGGAGTGTTTTTGAATATTGTTTGATAAAAGGTAGACCTTGAGTCCTGAATTTAGGATCTGAATGCTGAGGTCAAGGGAAAATCTAAATCAAGCTTAGAAACAGACTCTCCACAAAGCTGACATTGCCACGTCTTCTCAACCTTAAGAACATTTTGGTAGGAGGTAAACAAGTACAGCATGTTTTACAGTTTTACTTGCATATTTTAAAGATCTAATATGTAATCCTTCTCCTATCCCTTCACTTTTTATTTTTCATGCATCTTGGTACCTTTCTTACCAAATTAATTTGTTACGTAGCTGTATTCCCTATTAACACTTTCCAGATTGGGCCACTACGGTTTTTTCATAACTTACAACCTCAAAATGTCTGAATCCAGGTCTGGGTAAGTTGCTTTTGAGAATCTCTTTAATTACAGGTGGACAGGTCTAAGACAGACAAATATGCTAATGTTATGACTTAATATTAAAATTAATTAATTATTAATATTAATAATTCATTCATTTGTAGCACACACACATAGTAGGCATCTATCAGAATTGTTTTGAAATGTAGTTATCTAACAACACAGATACATAAAGGCATCTTTGAAAAATGTATGTTAAGTGTGAAATTGTTTACTACATTTAACTTCACACCTAGATTAGAGCAAATGTGACCTTCCAAATATTTGCTGCACCCAAGTTAAAAATGACAGAGTAATCTCCTGTAATTCATTTCAATGAGCTAAGTCTCAGAAAGTTCAAGCGGAATTTACCAGGAAGCTACTAAACAATAAATCCAAAGATCAAAAGATTGGAATGTAGCTGCCATTATCAAAAAAGCACAGAGTAAACACTTTTTGTTCCTGTTCAGTTTTATGTTACTGCCATGTTTTGTGAGTCTGTGCTATGTGTATGCATCATATATGTATATAAGATACTTATATTTGTGCTTAATGAGTAGCTTCTTTACCTTACTCTATATGGTTGGCCTACAGTCTAACTTGCTTAGATCATTTTACATTGAATTCTTTGTTCTTTCATTACCTTCATTATGAATTTTGTTTTCCCAATAAATGGGTCCTTTATGTATAGATAAATGAAGCAAAGCTAACAGATAAAGGGGTGGGGGAGCTACTGTATGCTTTCTAGCATCCTCTTCAGAAACTGGTGCCAAAATGAACACTGACTTCTGAGATATTGGCAATATATATGCAGAACAGACAAATGTGGGTTGTTGGATAAATATGAATAGAAATCTTTACATAGCATGCTACTGAAATTGAATCTTGTGAGCATTAGCCCCTGAATTTAATCGAAAAAAAGGATATTTGCTGTTCATGTAGTCTGTGAATTTACACTTTCTTTTTGGCATAATGGGTATTCCTGAACTTATGTAAATGAAATTGTAATATGAAAATATTATTTAATTGCATGAAGAAGTGACTTATTACTTGATCAATTGATAACTAAAAATATATTACATTTATATGACAGAATAAACGTGATTTTCTTTTAATTAACTGAAAGTTTAATAGTTGACGCATTAATTTACAATTATAAATCCATTATGCAACAACAGGTGGTAATAACCATATTTTCCCTTAAAATTTTACAAAGTAGTACTTACTCGCACTTAAATATGTACTTGGATGTTTGAAATTTCTTGTTTCACCAAACTGCTTAAAGAAGAATCAAAAATAAGATTCACACAGAAAACGTGAAATTGTAATTTCGATTTCGAATAAATTCACTTAGTTACAGTGAATTAGGATTACAGATAATTAAAGAAAGGAACAACATTTATAATGAACTGTCTACTCGCCAAGAAGATAAAGTTGAATTCAAAATATGATGTGAAAAAGCCAAGTTGGACAGACATTGACCATTCTCATCAATATCTGCATTAATTACTACCAGAATAGAAGTAAGGTTTCTGGGAAAAAAAGTGTACACAGTACTTCCGCAAATGCTGATTGGCTTTCAATTTTTACTAATTATAAGGATATGGAGATTTTCAAATTTTAGGTGACAAAATTTTGGACATTTTAAAAAATCTATAAATTCCTCCTAGACATGGTGCATTAAAATGTGGACATGTCTAGGAAAATGAGGAAGGTTGGCAGCCCTATCCATGTTTGTCTGGTTAGCAGCTGGCACCACTTTCTGGGAACATATTGTGAGGACCAGAAGGGCTGGAGCTTCTTGGGTGGGTGGCAGGATCAGTCAACCATTTTCAGGGTTCTTTCTTGGCTGTGGGGAAGAAAGGAGAAGATAATGTTAGCCTCAGCACCCGCTCACATCCCAGGGTGGTATTGCTTACCTTATCAGAGCCAGGAAAGTGCACCCCAGACGCATATGCATGACACCACTAAGAATTTTGTTTCTCCCATCACTTGATCCTTTATTATTAAAAAAAATATATGCTTGTTTTGTCAGTTGTGCCAGGACAGCAATGCACATAATGCACAGGGCAGCAGCAGTTTAAAGTAAGATGGAATTGGAATATTCATCAAAATCATATTTACAAGCCAAGATCTTAACCATGAGGGCAAGAATTAAGTTAAGGCCAGAACAAGAGACAAAATCATAAATTGAGAAACATAGTGTGAATAATGGTCAATAACCAGAATATATCACACACCCTAAGTCAAAATCGAAACACTGAAAAGATTTTCTAACCAGAAGTATCTTTAACAACAACAATGCAATAATGTTTTTTTGTTTGATGGTTAGGAAGTATATGATGGTGACCTTTATTTATTTTTTGCAGTAAAGACGTCACATTTTGCACTTTCCTGGTTAGCCTGCCTAGCAACAGCTTGGCAACCCTGCATCACAAACCACAAACAATGGCGGCACCCAAAATTTTTAAAGATTAAGCCACCAGAAGAATTTCAAAAATAATATCTTCAAAAACATTCTAAAACAACAAAAAAAGTAACCTGACCGTTACATTCTTTGACCTCTAAAACCACCAAAATTGTATATCCTTAGGATGAAATATAATAACACAAATTCCAGTAATGACAGGGAGGTTGGACTGAAAGCCAAAAACAGACATGAAGTGTGGTGTGGAAGCTCCTGTATTTATCCTAAACGTCGACAGTGGAGTAATCTTAAGAAAAAATCAACAACTCCTGAGACCTACAGCAGAAGTCAGTCAGGATCTGTCACAAAGAGCTAAACAAATGGTCTTTGCAAGGACCACTAACGGCTGCTGGGATCTGTGACAGTCCTTCCTTCACCACATCCCAGCTTTACCTGTGCTACGGTTGATACAGAAGTGAGAGCACAGTGTGTTGTGTATCTTAAAATAACAGCTGGCAGCATTTTAGAGCCAAAGTTGAGATGCCACCTGGAGACCACATCCCAAGCACAGTGGCAATCCCCCTTGATCTCTTCAAAAACAAATTACAAGACTATCAAGCATTAACAATGCCACTTTACTAAAACCTCATGCTTACCTTCAAATGTCCAACTCGCTTCCAACTGAATCGTCCAGTGTAGAGAAAGACATCTATAGCGGAGCAATGGGCGCCGAGCAGGCTCCTGTTAATCATGGAGAATCCACTGCATCCACTGAACAGGATCATCTCCAGACAGAGGAGCAGCTTCAGCAACAGACTGCTGTCACAGTCCTGCTCCACTGACAAACTGAGGAGATCGTTCCTCCCCCACACTATGCAACTCTTCAATTCCACCCGGGGGGGTAAACGTTAATATTATACAAAGTTATTGTCTGTCTGTTATACCTGCCTCGCACTCTCCACCTTACATTTTTTAACTTGTACTGCATTTTTATTTAATTAATATTGTTTTTATCAGTTCCGGGTCCTCCCTGCGTGGAGTTTGCATGTTCTCCACGTGTCTGCGTGGGTTTCCTCTGGGCGCTCCGGTTTCCTCCCACAGCCCAAAGACATGCAGGTTAGGTGGATTGACGAATCTACATTGGCCCAAGTGTGTGCTTGGTGTGTGGGTGTGTTTGTGTGTGTCCTGCGGTGGGTTGGCACCCTGCCTGGGATTGTTTCCTGCCTTGTGCCCTGTGTTGGCTGGGATTGGCTCCAGCAGACCCCCGTGACCCTGTGTTCGGATTCAGTGGGTTGGAAAATGGATGGATGGATGGATGTTTTTATCAGTATGCTGCTGCTGGAGTATGTGAATTTCCCCTTGGGGATTAATAAAGTATCTATCTATCTATCTATCTATCTATCTATCTATCTATCTATCTATCTATCTATCTATCTATCTATCTATCTATCTATCTATGATATAGTGCCTTTCTTATCTATCTATCTATCTATCTATCTATCTATCTATCTATCTATCTATCTATCTATCTATCTATCTATTTATGATATAGTGCCTTTCTTTATCTATCTATCTATCTATCTATCTATCTATCTATCTATCTATCTATCTATCTATCTATCTATCTATCTATCTATCTATCTATCTATCTATCTATCTATCTATCTATCTATCTATCTATCTAAAAGCCCAACATTACAGCCACAGAATTAATTGTCCCTGCCACTAGTGGTATGGTTTCAACCATGACTGATGAAACAAGAGCTAGTAAACAAAATTTTTATACAGAAAAACATTTAACTCAAGAAACACATTTCTGACATTCCAAAAGATACGAAGAAGTAGCTTATTGACAATGTTCGAGACAGAAGTTTTGTTCTGCTGATGAATCAACTAACAGCAGCAAAGTCTGCTTAATGATAACATACAGCAAATGTGCAAATGACGATGATTTAAAGGATTTGCTTTTCTACAAACATGTAATGAACAGTCACTGCCGACAAATTTTAAGATATTGTGGATAAAACATGAAAGAGGCCGATCTGAAATTGGACGACTGTTTAGATGTGCACAAATGGAGATCAGGCAATGGCTGGGAAACAAGGGAGAAAGCAAATGCTCATCAAGCGTGTTTCTCCCAAGCTGAGTGATGATATCACTGATGTTATTGCCACAGCAAATTATTAAGACTGAGTTTTTCTCCTGCACTTGGTAAGAAGGTGGAATCCAAACATACTGCTATTTTATTTGACATTCCTGAATACGGTCATGTGGAAAGGTGACTCCATGGTATTTGCCTGCAGAAGGAGATTAGAATCTTTTTGCCAGTGAAAGGAATAAACTTGCCCATAGGTTTAATTATGACACTTTCCACATGGAAGTTGATACCTCAGTGAAATGTTTCCGAAACTCAATGGACTAAATTGAAAATTTCAGGGCAGCAGCACTCAGCCTCCCCAGCTTGCAAATCCAATTACATCCTTCACAAAAAAACTGGAGGAAAAATTGAGAGCAGCGGTAAGCACATTAAATCCGACAAGTGGGGCTGCTTCTGTTTAGTTGTTTTATTGATTTTCATCTTGATGCAGTTTTATCTACAAAATGAATACACATTATACAAATTGAACAATGCAGTAAACTTTTTAGACCATAAGCACACAAAAGTAAAAATAAATAAGTGATACTAAGATTGGTTGTTTTAATTAGAAGGAGCAAACACAATTCTAAAACATACACAAAACTATTCTGACACCAAACTCAATTTTTTATTCACAAATGCTGCATAAAATCCTCTTGCTGACTCAGATGCATTGCTATGGCAACCTTGTTTGACATCAGATGGTTGCATTAAATTCAATAAAATCAACACAGAGCTCTCCACCGATGTGGCCAGCTTTGGGGAGGCATTTCCCTCCATCACCTGATGCTTTCATCATTTTCCTCTTCTTGCAGTTTAATGGCTGCTGAATTGTTGCACAAGCTTAACTCTATCTGGATTAGGATTATAACATTGTCTCGATTATAACATGCTTAGCCACAGCATTTCAGACCCCGTGATTTTCAGATAATCCATTGCCAGCCATTTCAGAGAAGGTCCTGGAATGTGAACAGTTAATGGCTGTCAGAAAACAACAACATTTGTATGCATTGGCAAGTTCGGCACAGAGGTGAGTATAAAGTTCTTCTTTTATTTGCCAAGCTAAAGTTGCCTTCTACAGTATATCTGAGCGACTTACTGCACATTTCACTTCATTCCTAGTTAATACAAGGCATTGCATCACAAGCAAAAATCAAATCATATAAATCATCATATCACAGGAAAAGCATGAATATGATAAAGTAGAAAGGCTGTATAGCATAAAGTAACAGATGGACTGTTTATTAGTTTTTTTTTTTTTGACAAATAATACCAGGTAATTTATAGAAAAAATATTCTGAATGTATTTTTAATGCAGGATTTACACTTAATCTGGAAAAACTTTCATTTTAAAATGGTCTACATTTGAAGATGCATTGTACTCACTATAAATTGTGCTCTGCTGCCTTGGTCAGGTCAATTTCTCATGGCATATTTGTTTGTATTGTATGTGTGTCTGATGGTTTGTGCATAGGTGTGTGTGACGCTTTCCTTTTGGTAGAAACACATTTCTAAATGGCAATGTTGGAGTGGGATGTTTTGATTACTCTGCAGTCTTTGCCATTATTTTATTTTCTAATTTCTGTTCAGCATAGTGACTGCCTGAGTGCTACTTATCTTTTAGTTTGGTTAAGATTAAGTTCAGTCCTGAGGCCCAATGTAGCTGCAGGTTTTTCAGTTTCACAATCAGTGTGTTATTTTTTTCCCTCTGAGTGATGTCCTTGTTTAATGTGCTGTTTCTGTCATTGCTAGTGTGAGATTATCATTTTTAAGAAATGTTAGGATCATGTGAGATTTTATAATTGCTTAAATGCATAAATGTTTTTTTTTTCTATTTTTTTTTTTTGCATTTCCGCTTTAATGTATCTTAAAAATTAAAAATAATAACAAGTGGAGTAGACAAACAGAGCAGACGACGCTGCATGCTGAAAGGCAGAAGCTACCTCAGTGTTACACTTATTAGCAGGCTCATTAGTAAATAACAACTTATTGGAAAAGTGGAATACAAATCATGATGATGATAAAAATCAAGATGAAAACCACACAAAATTATCCAAATATGTACATATGTAATTAAAAGCTTCTGACAAATATATCAATTAGCTTGATAAATTTAAAATTCTGCATTGACATCAAAGTACAGAAACTGGGAAATAACACCTAGGAACAAATAGGAATCCAATTGAAGGGTCTGAGATGAGCAACAGATGGCCAAAGTGGGTCCACAGAACAGAACCTGAGAACTGCTGAACCATTTAGAACATCATGAACATCAAACTATCTACAACTGTGAATCTGCTTAAGCAAGTCAGGGTTACAGGAAGACAGCAAATGGTCATAGGAACCAACACTGAAGTGTCTGTTATTCTAGCAAATGTAGAAAATCAAACATGAAAAATATCAGAACAGAGCCAGCACCAAATTAAGAGTAGCTGTACAGAGCCAGTGTTTCTGTCCCGCTCCTAATGGCTCTCAACAAAGTTCTGCCCAGCTCTGTCTGCTCACTCATTTCCACCTGCTCACTCTCATCTCATTCTTCCAAATTCTACCAAAATTCCATCCCACTCTTCCCAAATTCCCAATTCCCAGTTCTTAAAGACAAAACTATTGGTCCATATAGTGGATTCTTCAAACAGCAGAATCTAAAGGTGTAAAAAAAATATATCAGCCTTTATAAGCTGCTATGCAGATGCACCACATTGCCTGTAATGATTTATTTCAAAACTCACATATAAATAATGGAAACACCACCTCAGGCATGGGCACACTGTCTTGTTCTTCTTTTCCAACTGCACATACTTTTCAAGCGAAACAGTGTTTATCAGAGTATTGATGATAAATTATAACAGTAAAATAACTACATAGTTTGCTAATTTTCTTTTCACCTGATCTGATCAGCTGCTACCGATCACATGACCAAAGTCTAATTATCTGTGGTTTCTCACAACCTTTACATTTAGTACTTTGCTGCAAAGCCGACTTGAGTCCTGCATATACAGTATGGAGACCTCTAAACTGAATTGTCACATCTGTTGGAAAGTTTCATTGATTGTTGTTAATTAAATTTAGGTAAATGAAATGTATTCGTTTAGTGAAAATTAATAAAACAAAAGCTGATTTATTTTTTAAAAAGAAGCAATTTAACAAAGTATGTTAATATTTCAATGTTCATAGTGAGCAATACTTACAAAGCGAGGAATAACAATAGGTGTTTCTTGACACACTTATTCACACTTTTGAATAATTCGCTGGCAGAATGTGCCCAGTGTTAGTGTGACAGAGAGGGGATGGTAGCATTGTTCATAATGGCACCTCTGCTGGTACCTCCAGGGGGTCCAGAGGGTGTCCTATAACTGAGCTTGCCCTTTCAATTAGCTTGTTAATTCTCTGGATCTCTCTTACAGCATAGAAAACTGCATTGACCATCATAAAGTTATAGAATATGTGAACGATTTTACTGCCCACATTAAAGGAGCATAAAGATTCTTCTTCAATCTTTGTCTAAGTGGTCTTTCACAATAGGACTCATATAGTCTCATATAGTCCAGAACAAGGCTCTCAAAGGTCTTCATGATGTGCCTCTGGTCTGTAGACATTAGGTGAGGAGGCACCTGCCTTCTTTGGAGCAGAAACAGCAGTGGCATTTTCTGGAGCCTTAGTGACAGACTAAACAGGTGATGGAGCACAGCACAAGCAATAAAATTATAAATATTGACTCCACTCAACTCCACGTCTTTAATTTTATTTAGCCTACTTAGTTGTCTCCTTACTTGGTTAACAATTACGGACAGCCCATCCTGATGGTTAGAGGTAGACTCATCATTGGCCATGCCAGTTGAAGCAGTGGGAGTTGTTGATATAGTAGGGATGGTGTGGCTTGTCATTGCAAGACAGTGATGGCTGATGGCAGAAGCAGTGAAAGTCTATTAAATAAATGGTCTACTCCCAATTTTATATAAAAAAAAACTCTTAAAAGAAATTGTTTTCTGATATTGTTCTTTGGGAACAGGATCTGCACTGGTATCCAGAAGGTTGTCGGTTTGAATCCCTGTTACTGCCAAAAGACTTCCTACTCAGCTGGGCCCTTGAGCAAGGCCTGTAACCTACAATTGCTCCAAGGGAGCTGTACAATGGCTGAGCCTGCACTCTGATCCCAAGGGGTATGCGAAAAGTAACAAAAACCTAATGCAAGAAATTGAATAAAGCAAAATAAAGTAAAAAAAAAAACAGTCTTCTTTCTTCTGTGGATCTCACCCCATTCAATGTCCTTCAAAGGCACAGTGTACTGTTTTTCACTAGTGCCCAGTGTCCAGACTGGCAGTGCCAATGTGCATCATTGGCAGTACCTGCTTTTCTTATTTCTTGAGCGCTGTCCTGAACCCTTATTCTGTCTTGTGCCTGCAGTTCTCTTGCCCACCAGGCTACACATCATAGAACACAGAAAATGCAGGATTAGCCTGTTTATTTGTGATGCCTGTAGTGAACAGGTTACACATTTGCATTTAATCATGTATTTTTTCTCACAACCTAATCATGACACATATTTCAAGGCATTTAAGGATCTGTGTGACACCAAAAAAGGTCTTAACATTAATCCAATAAGATCTCATCTAATAACTACATGTCCAAAAGCAACCACATTATTAATATGAGTGAAACAAAATGCTATTATGGTTATTTGCATCACACAGTATGACCTAGCTGTTGTTGTGATCATAAAAGTAGGTTATAAATTTTATTTCTATTTTTTCCCCAGTCTATGATTAAAACAGTGATCCTTTTCTCCTGACTTTGCAGGCTATTGAATGATTTATATGGCACAGCAATGGATAAGAAGATTAAATAGGAATTAACGTCATTCTGTTTTTTCTTCATGGAATAAATTGACATCCATTTTAATCAGAACTCTTTGGCAGGTGTATTGGTTTAGTCAGAAGAAGAAATGCAGAGTCAAAACAGAAGACAACTTAAAAAGTGTGGAAAATTACAAGAGGAATACAATGGCGATCATTCTGAACAATCACAGCATGTAGAGCACAGGAC
Source organism: Polypterus senegalus (assembly GCF_016835505.1). Taxonomy (NCBI): domain Eukaryota; kingdom Metazoa; phylum Chordata; class Cladistia; order Polypteriformes; family Polypteridae; genus Polypterus; species Polypterus senegalus. The sequence goes on from NC_053155.1 coordinate 268,917,977, forward strand.
AACTTTCTAAAGGCTGTGGATAGAAAAGTCAACAAGACAACAAGAAATAACAAATAATAAATGTGAGATGGCCGGACATTTCCTAGCCAGCAATATAAAGGTTGGTCGATATGCTCCTGGAATTGTGGCTGAGATGACCGTACCTGCAAATGGAATATATGAGAATACCTCATCCTTATCTCTCTAGTTGTGAAGATCATGCTGCTGGCATTTAAACTGCTGTTCTTGTGCTGGCTGTGGCCACAAGCTCTGCTACATGGAAATATCTTCCACAACAAAAAGAAACACCCAGAGGTGCCTATACATGACCATAAGCAGCAAGGCAGGTATGTTACGTTTAGTGACATTGCAACCTATCTGGGGACCGATAATGAGCTGAAACTGATGAAACGAAGGGTAGGAGGAATTATATGGAGGTTAATTATTTTCTGTGCAGTACCATTAGGCATGATGAGAACTTTAGTTTAACAGTCATACTCATCAAAAAATGTAAAAAACAAACCTTGTTTTGGTGTTTTAGGCTATAAGATGACATGAATTAAGACAGCAAGTCACTACTTTCAAAGGACACTGGTAAGCAAAATAGAGCAGAAATCTTGATTCGGAAAATTATAAACAAACACTGAAGCATCTACTGTTACCATCCATAGGGTCACCAAGAGGGGGGTTCTCTCTTATGGCAGTTTATCTAAGGCCACCATCACAGACACTAAATTCAGCTGTTGAATTCTACCTCCCTATCTGAGAGCATCATTTAAGATTATTTAGATGGTTTGGAGAAGTTTGACCACTAGGTGCATGGTAATCAGTGTTAAGTTGAAGTGCATATATGGGAACAGGGTACAGTTAAAATTGTTGATGTTACTCTGTGTGATGCATACTACATTTGGAATTTTGTAGATATGAAATTAGGAGCAACAAATGAATCTCATGGTGAGATGAAGATATATTTAAATGCGCTGAAAACATTTGTAACCATAAAGGTTAAAATAAGCAAGTATAGAGTAGGCAAGATCGCAATCAAAACATTACATTGATAGATATCTCTATTTTAATCCTTATACGCCGCTGCTCGGGGACTAGTTTTGTTTTGGACATGTTGTGTCTCTAGGTATGTCAGAGGACTGGGACTTTGTGAAGTGTGGTCAAATCTATCCTTTTAATTCTTATAATTATAAGTGCCAACACAACTATAGGCTTCATGGCAATAACTCCTGGGAAAATTGGAAAACATTACATTGAAAACACAAAAAAAGAGCAAAAATAAGATTTGAAAGACTAAATAACTGAACAGTGGTAAAGATCAGGAGCCCTCAAGGTTAAATACTTCAATGATTAAGCTAAAATTGTTTTAAATCATTAGTGCCTAGTGATTGCTGCCTGCCTGTCTTGTTACAACAGCCAGTGTACAGTAGCCCTTTGTAACTGACCTGACCGTGGTGACTGTGGGAGTCCTAAATTTAGTTCTAATTTTAGTCCTAAAGTTTAAATATGAGAGATGGAAATCAAGGAACTGCCAGGAGACCGGTTATGAGCATGGCCATTGATCAGGGTACTGGATAAAGAGAATTTGTTAGGCTGAGGCACAACTTCAACCTATTTGGTGGCATTACAAATGTATCTTTTTGACATTGTGTACAATATCAAAAAAGTTCAGATGCATACACATAAATAATTTAAAATAGAGACAAATTCACTAGTTTCTCTCTATATTAAAAGAACATCTTGAGACAAGACTATTGCCAAGAGATTTCTTCAAGTCCCGCCCTCCTCTGAACTATTTTCAACTACACACATAGTCCTCTCATTCATTCATGTGAATGCTTTTGTCAGGCACAGTTCCTGTGCTCTCAGCTCTTATAAATTTTTACGTTTTCCTCACTTTAAGTTCCCAATAAAAGTAGACTTATTATGTCCAAATCTTATTGAAGAATTTCATCCCGAAGGGATAACAACAGAAGAAATGAGTGCACGGCAATCCTAGCACCAAGAAATGATGAAGTCAAACGCAAATTAAACACAAACGCAATTAACGCAAAAATTGTTGATCGGTCACACGGCAAATTGGTTAAATGTGTATCAATAGACTATGCTGAAACAGTTGCTGGAGATCATGCAGAAGATGAAAACATCAACTTGCAATATCCCGTAGAATATCTACAACCCTTAACACCATCCTGTCTTCCACCGGCCAAATAACGGTTTAAAGTAGTATGTATTGTAATGTTATTGCGTAATTTATGTCTGAGTGATGGGCTATACAATAAGACAAGATTAGTTGTTTTCAAAATTGGTCAAACAATTCTGACATGTAAAATTTTAACAGGCGACAAGAAACTTAATGCAGTATATCTTCCGCGGATAAAATTAGACACCAAAGGAGATCTTGATATGCCATTCGTATTAAAACGTTTACAGTTTCCTGTTAAAATGGCTTTTGCTATGACAACAAATCACAGGGACAAACATTTGAAAAAGTTGGTTTATTTATTAGAGAGAAAGAAACGATATCCACTCATGGGCAGTTATACGTTGTGATTTCACAATGTTAGTCCAAACACGAAATCAAAATTCAATGCGATATCCAGAACGAAGCAGAACGAAAATGTATAGTGCAATGAATATCTCTTAAAGCAACATGAAACATAATTTTCTTTCAATTTATTATGTTTTACTATTTTTTTAATATGGGAATTACTCCTTGTCATGTAAAATAGTTAGTGCTATTATACATATGTAACAATTCCCATGAAAATAACAATCTGTTTAAATTGTACATCTGCTTCCCAATACACGAGCAGCAGATCCGCAAAGTGGCTAGCACGTATAGCCCGACCAGGGGTTGGCAAACAAAGCGAGCAGGGGGCAGAGCCCTCTAGTATGTCATGATTAAATGCCCAGTCAAATGCCCAGTTAAAGGCTGCCAGAGTATAACACAGAAGCACCTGACAAAGCATTGGACTCCACTGAATATCGAACTTTGGTCCATATTGAGGCACAGTCATGACTGTTTATATAACACTCACTCACAAGTAGACAGTTTTAAATCACCAATTAACACACGAGTAACAAAATTGGAGCCTTCGTAGAAACCCACAAGAGGTATGGGGAGATAACAGAAACTAAATAAAGAAACCAATCAAATGAAAATGAAGCTGAGATTCAATACTTAAAATACATAAAATAATGATGAATTCTAACAAATTATTATGTATTTGTATACAAATCTTTTCTAAAACTATTACCCATACAATGTTCATCAATTCCTGAATATGTTTTTGCTGTATGGAAGGAAGCATTTAAACACATTGTGAAAACAAGACCAGAGAATCATAAAATTAGTTGGGGTGCAAGATGGTGAAATATTATTTATTTTCTGGGACGGGTGAATTTTAAGGCATGTTTCACTATCAGAGGCGTCAGTTGATTAGCAAGCAGAAATGAACAATTATCAAATGAGTTAATTGCTGGAGTCCATTTTGGGTCACTGTTGTTCATCCAGGCTGTTGACTTCCTAACTATGGACGAAACATTAAAGTATCTTGCACTTTTTAGCATCCATAACCACATCTTCCTGTATTTTCTTTAATTTAGTTACCACAATCTCGGTCAAATAATTACATGCCTGACAATGTGTAACTCAAAAACTATAGCCATAGAATAATAGACTTACATTATCCAGATAAATTAACACACCTCTCCCTTTCCCAACACATTCACTCATACAAAGCCAATACAGTGCATCCGGAAAGTATTCACAGCGCATCACTTTTTCCACATTTTGTTATGTTACAGCCTTATTCCAAAATGGATTAAATTCATTTTTATCCTCAGAATTCTACACACAACACCCCATAATGACAATGTGAAAAAAGTTTACTTGAGGTTTTTGCAAATTTATTAAAAATAAAAAAACTGAGAAATCACATGTACATAAGTATTCACAGCCTTTGCTCAATACTTTGTCGATGCACCTTTGGCAGCAATTACAGCCTCAAGTCTTTTTGAATATGATGCCACAAGCTTGGCACACCTATCCTTGGCCAGTTTCACCCATTCCTCTTTGCAGCATCTCTCAAGCTCCATCAGGTTGGATGGGAAGCGTCGGTGCACAGCCATTTTAAGATCTCTCCAGAGATGTTCAATCGGATTCAAGTCTAGGCTCTGGCTGGGCCACGCAAGGATATTCACAGAGTTGTCCTGAAGCCACTCCTTTGATATCTTGGCTGTGTGCTTAGGGTCGTTGTCCTGCTGAAAGATGAACCGTCTACCCAGTCTGAGGTCAAGTGCGCTCTGGAGCAGGTTTTCATCCAGGATGTCTCTGTACATTGCTGCAGTCATCTTTCCCTTTATCCTGACTAGTCTCCCAGTTCCTGCCGCTTAAAAACATCCCCACAGCATGATGCTGCCACCACTATGCTTCACTGTAGGAATGGTATTGGCCTGGTGATGAGCGGTGCCTGGATTCCTCCAAACGTGACGCCTGGCATTCACACCAAAGAGTTCAATCTTTGTCTCATCAGACCAGAGAATTTTTTTTTCTCGTGGTCTGAGAGTCCTTCAGGTGCCTTTTGGGAAACTCCAGGCGGGCTGCCATATGCCTTTTACTAAGGAGTGGCTTCCGTCTGGCCACTCTACCATACAGGCCTGATTGGTGGATTGCTGCAGAGATGGTTGTCCTTCTGGAAGTTTCTCCTCTCTCCACAGAGGACCTCTGGAGCTCTAACAGAGTGACCATCGGGTTCTTGGTCACCTCCCTGACTAAGGCTCTTCTCCCCTGACCGCTCAGTTTAGATGGCCGGCCAGCTCTAGGAAGAGTCCTGGTGGTTTTGAACTTCTTCCACTTATGGATGATGGAGGCCACTGTACTCATTGGGACCTTCAAAGCAGCAGAAATTTTTCAGTAACCTTCCACAGATTTGTGCCTCGAGACAATCCTGTCTCGGAGGTCTACAGACAATTCCTTTGACTTCAAGCTTGGTTTGTGCTCTGACCTGAACTGTCAACTGTGGGACCTTATATAGACAGGTGTGAGTCTTTCCAAATCATGTTCAATCAACTGAATTTACCACAGGTGGACTCCAATTAAGCTGCAGAAACATCTCAAGGATCATCAGGGGAAACAGGATGCACTTGAGCTCAATTTTGAGCTTCATGGCAAAGGCTGTGAATACTTATGTACATGTGCTTTCTCAGTTTTTTTATTTTTAATAAATTTGCAAAAACCTCAAGTAAACATTTTTCATGTTGTCATTATGGGGTGTTGTGTGTAGAATTCTGAGGAAAAAAATGAATTTAATCCATTTTGGAATAAGGCTGTAACATAACAAAATGTGGAAAAAGTGATGCGCTGTGAATACTTTCCGGATGCACTGTATATACTGTGCATATTGTTATCGCTATATGTATTGCTGTGGCAATGCTATTCGTGCTTTGTTCAACCTGCTTCTTTTTCTTTCACCCCTAGAATTAAATGGAACACCCCATTAGGACCCCAAACCTCTGTCATATCATGTCAGCCTTTATATGATTGGGACCTTCAAAGCAGCAGAAATTTTTCAGTAACCTTCCCCAGATTTGTGCCTCGAGACAATCCTGTCTCGGAGATCTACAGACAATTCCTTTGACTTCATGCTTGCTTTGTGCTCTGACATGAACTGTCAACTGTGGGACCTTATATAGACAGGTGTGTGCCTTTCCAAATCAGGTCCAATCAACTGAATTTACCACAGGTGGACTCCAATTAAGCTGCAGAAACATCTCAAGGATCATCAGGGGAAACAGGATGCACTTGAGCTCAATTTTGAGCTTCATGGCAAAGGCTGTGAATACTTATGTACATGTGCTTTCTCAGTTTTTATTTTTAATAAATTTGCAAAAACCTCAAGTAAACTTTTTTCATGTTGTCATTATGGGGTGTTGTGTGTAGAATTCTGAGGAAAAAAATGAATTTAATCCATTTTGGAATAAGGCTGTAACATAACAAAATGTGGAAAAAGTGATGCGCTGTGAATACTTTCCGGATGCACTGTATATACTGTGCATATTGTTATCGCTATATGTATTGCTGTGGCAATGCTATTCGTGCTTTGTTCAACCTGCTTCTTTTTCTTTCACCCCTAGAATTAAATGGAACACCCCATTAGGACCCCAAACCTCTGTCATATCATGTCAGCCTTTATATGATAGCGGTTTGGGGTCCTAATGGGGTGCTCCATTTATTTCTAGGGGTGAAAGAAAAAGAAGCAGTATGAACAAAACATGAATAATGTTGGCAGGCTATCAGGTGCAACACTCAGTGGGTTATTCGCGTATGTCCTTCCTCATTGGAAGCGGGTTCCCAATAGAATGATAACTTTCAGTTATGCTGTTCTCTGTGAGCGTAGTGGAAGAGCCAGGTCTCATGAAAGCGAGGCAGAAATTTAGTCATTGGCCTTCTTCCACAACTTAAAACAGATGTGTGTGTCACCTTAACTCTTGTTTCTGGCACTTACCAGATAAAAACTTGTTAAACACTCCCTAAACTTGCATATTTGACCATACATATACTTGGGCTCTTAAATAAGCAAAATCCTCTCACATGATGTGTGTAAAATGACATGACATTGTTAAACCCACCTAATCCAACAGAAGGAGTAGAAGGGGCTAACTAAGCCTATATTGTGTGCCAGTTCATTGTAAGACACACTCGCACACATATACCCACAAGGAGCCATTTTAAAATTTCCAAGTAACCTAACAAAACTTTTGGGATGTAAAAAGAAAATCCGAGTATCCATACAAAACCACACAGTGATTGGACATGGGATTCAAATCTAATATACTGAATATGTGAGTCCATAGAGCTAATTATTTTGTTGCCATCCAACTCATAAAATGTGAAGGTATTTATACTCTTCTGTATTTCTTAAATAATGCCAAACATTACAGACTAAATTCAATTAAAATGAAATGTGCCCTAAGGGACATAACTGAATGTATCACACATTAACTGTATGTCTTCGATCCATTTATACAGATCGGCCTTTTTAAAGTCAGTCACCTGAACTGAGACTGTATTTACTGTGGGCAAACATTTACAAACTGGCAATGTTTGGACTCAAGGTGACATTCAAGATCCCGGCATTGCTCGTTCTCCCATATCTCATTTGTTTCCTGAATTTATCATTTTTATGCTTGTTTGGCTACAATTTGCCTTGGCACAATTAACTTAGACATTCCAAACTGCTCAATTTGTCTCTGTTGGTTCCTAAAGGTCTACATTTTGCTTTTTGTCTTTATAAAATTATACGGTAGCCAGTTTTGGTTATTTAGTACATGCAGCTCAGTCAATAACTGAAGTAGTACTGTTATGGGCAAAAATATTCATCAAATCAAAGGCTTCTCAGAATTAACATGACACAAAATGGATAGAGTCAGCAGCATGGTTCAGCTGGACAAACAGAGAATGGAACGGTGAATGCAATGAAGTTTAATAAATCTTAGGTGAATTTTTATATAGATCACTACTTAGTCTGGGAATTCACTTCTTATCCTGAGTAAACAGCAATCAAAACATAAGACCTTGTTATGAAATAAGTAAGTCAACATGAAAAACACTGTTTTTTTAAGATTCCTCTTCATCAGGAAGCCATATTGTTATTTTTTGAAAAGTAAATAGAAAACAGTTTGCTACAATTGACCCTGTCCAGGTCAAAGTTCTAACCCATTGTTAAGGCATTAAAAGCTTCTCTTCAAAATGGTGCAAAAGATACCATATTCTGAAACACACATGACCTCACAACAACACCCTCTGGGTCACAGCAGTACATTCACAAGGACTTAATAAAATTACATCAACAGTGAGGAATGTCGTGGAAACCAGGATGTAAATCGAACATTTACAGAAACTAAAACAAAAAATAAGAATGGGCAGAATTAAAAGTAGCAGAAGTACATGTTCAGACAGGGGTTCTCTGTTCCTTTGGTTCTACTGTAGAACATTGAATCGAAGGATCGATTGATGTAGATGCTTGGGCCATTCTGTCAAGGTTATTATTCAGCATATATTCAATTTTTGAATTTCCAGATTTAGTTTCTCCTATGGCTGCGTCAGAACCTTTTGCTAAAGATGTGCCCATGTCTTCATCAAACTCTTCATCTCTCAGCCTCATTGAAAGCAATGCAGGGGACTGAATAGGACACCAATATGGACATGCGCACCTTCATTCATTTATTCAGATTTATTTTCTTAGTCCAATACAGAGTTAAGAGAAGCATCAGGTGTAGGAGCATCTGAAAGGGGTCACTCACACACATATCACAATCATAACTCTACCTAAAATGTGAGTAATACCCATATAGACATTAAAAGAACTGAAGCTACTCACAGAAAGTCCTAGGTGTCCAAAACTAAAACATGTCAAATTATATTTTATTTTGTCTGCTTTTTATTTTCACAATAAATTGAGCTATAAACTATGAATTAAACAAAAAATCTTGGATGTTCAAGAAATTCAAGCCATGTAAATGAAAGCATCTTCTCTGTCCACTGTACTTGTGAGCCCATTGTCTCTGTATCCTAATAAGATGGAAGAAGCCTAATGGCCTTCTGTGTGGAAAATGCAGCTTGTGTAACCGAACTTTCAGCTTCTTTCTGCAAGGAACCAAGTGCCATTGTTTTATTGCTTTCTCATCAAAGATCCCAGCGTCTCTAAAGCTGCTGTAATTTTTGTTGTTTTGCATCTTTGTGTCCAAATAAATATGATTTGTCTTTGCCCTCGCGATTGTGCTAGTCCAGCAGTCCTTGTGTTTGCTCATTTCTTGAAGCTCAGCCAATGACATCTGGCAGAACAGCAGACCCAAACATCTGCGTGGGGGTAGATTACCTGATTATGCTGGCATTTCACTGCCAATTAAACTGCAACTGGTCTCTGGTTTATAAGTCTTTTAAATTTTTTAATACATTTTTTTACAGATTTCTACAAAATAAATTAATCGATTAAGCTAATGAGGTCCAACTCTTTCTTCTGTTTATTTTTCCGGTTTCATCATCAAGTCCTTCCATGAGAACCCTAAATACTAAGAGGACTGTTTCACTTATGTTAGGTAGATTGCCCAGAGGGGACTGGGCGGTCTCATGGTCTGGAATCTCTACAGATTTTATTTTTTATCTCCAGCTGTCTGGAGTTTTTTTTTTCCTGTCCACCCTGGCCATTGGACTTTACTTATTCTATGTTAATTAATGTCGACTTATTTTTATTTTTTACTGTGTCTTCTATTTTTCTATTCTCCATTTTGTAAAGCACTTTAAGCTACATTTTTTTGTATGAAAATGTGCTATATAAATAAATATTGTTGTTGTTGTTGTTGTTGTCTGCTTTTAAAGGTATGCAATGACATCCTTAAAATTCACTTTATGCAGTCCAATTACAATTTTCACAGTGCACTTCACTAGTAAAGTACTCACCAATGTGATTCCTCAACTTGTTTTTAACTGGACAAAATGTAAAACATATGACATAATTCATTTAGACTTTCAAAAAGCCTTTGCTACATCCCCCTGCTGAAGATTAATCGTGATCTTGATTTCACATAATGCATTCTGACATCCCTAATTTAAACTTCTTGGGGTTAGATGTCAACCCAGCCAGCCTCAAACTGTCAAGCACACCTTGCAGGTGGTTAAAGTGCGACTTCCAATCATTACTGAAAGTAACCACATCATCGACATAGACCCCAGCATACTTGGAATGAGGTTGCAGAATCTGATCCATCATCTGCTGAAAAGCCAATGGCACTCCATGGACACCAAATGGAAACCTGCTGAATCTGAACAACATGTCTTCTCAAAACTGGATGCCTTCAGGGGTACCTGCCAGTATCCCTTTGTGATATCCAATGTGGAAATATATGAGGCTTGTCCAAGTTTCTCCAAGACGTCATCAATACATGGCATCATGTCATTAATCAAGCACCTCAAATCTATACAGAACCAACCCAAACTGTCCAGCTTTGGCACCAAAACAATCAGGCTTTGCCACTTGCATTTGCTTTTGTGAATTACACCCAGTTCGAGCATCTCTTCGACCTCCTCTCATATCACATTCCTCATCTCTTCCAGAAGGCGATACAGGCACATCTGCATTTTCAGTTATGATCTTATGTTCAGCAATTTCAGTCCTGCCGAAAAGACATCCAAATTTCTCCCAATCATTGACCCAACTCAGCGTTCTGGGTTTCCACCAAACCATCACCAATAGCAACCTCTATCTGAAAGAGTGCCACTGACATGGCCAACACCTTATGCAAAAGATTAACATGTAAGATTTGCAAGGGCTTTCGTCGGCTGGGTATTCTGACCTTGTAATTTACTGGTCTTATACACTACCACTGGACCCAGCCACTTCACCTGAAATTTATGTGGTTGGTGGACAAATAAAACTCCTGAACAGCAAACAGGAGCAAAGGCAACATGGAGTCCCAGGATATCGGTTCATCACAGGCCACCAGCCAAATAATCTGTTTTAAAGTCATTCATCTGTGGGTGATAAACAGTGGTGCTCAATTGCTTAATGGCAAGGTTCTTACACAGCTGCTTTATGATGTGAGATCAGTTAAAATCTCTCAAGAAATATGCACAAATATTTCTGATAGAGCCTTAGCAACAGATTGTGCTTTAGCCTACTGCAGAGCGGCATCCTCGGGGTACCTTTTTGTATAATCAACCATCACGAGCATGTACTAAAAGTCATTCTTACTCTTGAGAAATGGGCCAACAATGTCTAACCCAACCCTCTCCACAGGGACATCCAAAATAGGTATTGGTGAGAGGGGAGCACTATCAGGTCTATGAGCAGAAACAACTTGACAGTCAGGGCAAGATTAACAAAACTGTTCAACATCTCAGTCCAAATTTAGCCAATAAAAGTGTTCGGAAATTCAATCCCTGATCTTCTCCATACTGAGATGACCCAAAGACATTGGTGTGAGCAAATTTTAAAACTGTCTCTCTGTGCCCTCTCTGGACCACCAATTGCTTAATCATCACTTCCTCTATACAATCAGAAATCACCAGATATAAGAAACCATCCTTGATCAAAAAGTGTGGTGTTTTGAAATTCAGGCCCTCCTACTCCATATAGTAAGAGTCATTTGTTGCTTGTTTAAATGCAAAGTCTATGCTGCTTTAGGCCCGTTGCAGGCACACAAACTCAGTCAGAGTATCAGTCCCCACTTCCCTCTGGCCCGACACAGCACCCTGGTCTGTTCCAGCTATTGTTTCTCCACGGCCCGTAGCTGCTGTCTGGCCTGAGAAAGCTGAAGGTGTGGGTGCCTGATACAAAATGTCACACCATCAGCCAAGGGGTCGTCGCCTAACTCACTAGACAAATCAGGCTCAATCTCAACACTGGTCCTTGACTGACCTTGTCAGCAGCGATACCCATCCTCTTGACTGTAGAGAGTGGTGCCGTGCAGGTTACTAGGACACATGGGAAGAGAGCATATCTCTTCCCTATAAAAAGAGGCCAGGGTGAAGGGTCTGATACGGTGGTCCAAACATTAAACTTTCCCCCCTTAAATTTCAGAGGGAGTAAGATAATCTCATATTCTTTAATGTCTCCATTAACACAGCAACTGTTAACCCCATCCATATTTGTATAGGTAATCTGCCTGAGCAAGTAACAAGTAAGTAAGCAGGACTATGCAGAGGTCACTACAGGAGTCCAACAGGGCCAGGATTTTGTATCCAGCCAACCTGAGACCTTGAAATTGTCTTTCTTCACCATCCTGGGAGAAATCTGAGAACTACATACCTAGGCCAGACTGAGGTCAATGTAGTGTGCAGGCGAGAGGAAGCACTCCAAAGCCAGATCCCCCAATTGATCACAACAAAAAAACCTGAACTCAGTCCCAGCTGATAGTTTCCTACTATACCACCTTCTACCCGTGGCATGACCAACTCTAGCAGCCTGGTCTTGAGCAGGAGAAACTGAACCAGGGGGTGGCAGCAGACATTTCTCTGAGGAAAGGCAAGGATGAAGTGGAGGCAGGGGCTGTGACCCATAGCTTCATCAATTGGCCAGTGGACAGGGACGTGATGATTCAGTCAAAGTCAGTGCCACGCTAGGATAGCCCCTCTGTTTCTAAGCTGTTTGACTGCCCTCCAGTCTGCAAGTCAAATCCAACAACGAGTGAACATCACTCTGGAGCATCATATCATAAAGGTCTTTGTTTATCATTGAAAAGACTGCATCAATAGCAAGCTTTTCCACAATGTGCTTGAAGTTGTCTCCACAAAACCAGCTTTGAATTAGGTCTACTAAGTCCTGGACCTGCCCCCGTGTAGGCTGATTCAAGTCAATTTGGCACAACAAAAACTGACATTCTTTGGCTATGTGGAGGAGGATCTGTTGTTTCAGAAAGTCACAATCATCAAGCCTTTCGGGAGGTAGATTTCGCATTACCTGTAGGTCCTCTCCAAGCAAAAAAGGGGGCCAAAATAATTGCCCAGCCTTTTATGTCTCAGCGTTGCCGTGCATTCAAAACTGAATAGGAAACACTTGGGGTCATCTGAGGGTGCTATAACTATTAGAATGTTTATTTAGTTATTTATGTTTCTTATTTGTATAAATACACTTTTTTGTCAATTTTGAGCATTACTTATTTTCTCTGTATGGCAGTATTGTGAAATGAACAGGCCTTGATGCCAAAAGGAGGTCTGGGGTAGTCACCCGTATACTTGACTAAGGCTGCAAATACAAAGATTTGGTAACACAGAAGTGTACAGGTTGAGTCCAACAATAGAAGTGAGTTCAAATGGAGGATGACTGGCTTTTATAACAGGTTGGCGGAAATTACATCATCAGGGGCCCGAACCAGAAGTGATGTTCTTGTGGCCGGAACTGGAAGTGATGTTCTTTGGACCAAGACTGGAAGTGATGTTGTTGGAATCAGGCAGAATTTCCCATGTATGGGCTGCAGAGATAAAAGAGAAAGATTTACTGCACCCAGCCACCCCCTGACTTGGCATGGAATTACCTTCGTTTGGTCCTACTAGCTGCTTTCCATGAGCACGTGTGTGACAGTATGTTCTGTCTTGCTCTTTGCATATTGTGGGCGGGCCACCTGTCTATCAAGGATTGTCCCAGCCCTATAAAGGCTGATGGGATTTTCACTTTCATGTTCTACATAGTATGTGCTTGGTGTTAGTTAGTTCTCCTCTTTATGTTTTTTGTTGTTTTGCTGATTCCTTGTCCATGTGACTTTTTTGGTGTATATTTTAGGCTTTTCACTTTCTAACGTATTGGTTTGTGGATTAACGTTTTGAGGTAACTTATTTGCCCTTTGTTATCCAGATTTTTCTTTGTAATTGATTTTTTTTTTTGTGAACATATTTTTTATTTACAATGAATCTTTCTTTGTCCTGTTTAGAAAAGCTGAAGGTTTATAGTTACCTCTTTCCTTGTGGGGCTCTTGTAAGTTTGCTGAAATATTTATGTTTTTCTAGCTTTCTCTCTTTTGGGCCTATTAGGCCTAGCCTGTGGAGTATTGAAGAGTGGTTGGATTGAAGTGGTCCCCTACTGGGCACCCCAGTTAGGATTATTGACCTGTTCCCTAACCAATCAGAAGAGCTGAAATTAAAAAAAGAAAAAAAAAAACAGTCATGAAACTCCCAGATGGGCCTGAAAATTCAAAGTAGACCTAGAAACAAAGAAGCAGAGCTGAACAAAAACCCTCAACAACAGAAATCTTTTTAGAAAACGTTGCTAAACAGGAATAAGTTCCAAAGCAAGCAGCACCAATGATACAGATGACAAAAATCAAAAACGAGTGTAGACATTAAAAAAAAAAAACCTGAAAATCTAAAAGGAATCCATGAAAGGAAGGTGAAAAATAAAAAAGCTAATGTCTCAGCACTGGGGAGGCAACTCAGGCCTTATACAAGCCAAGGGCTGTTCCACAGCTGCAGTAGCAGGGGTCCTGCCCCTTTTGGCCCAATGGACGGCAACATAGATAATAATTAATAGAATTTTTATAAGAAAGCAAAGAAAATCTAATTAACAATACAATTCCAATAAAGTGTGAGACTATACAAAAGAAAATAAAAAGGAAAAATAACCAATAACAACAAAAATACAAATAAAAGGCCAGGACAGAGCCCTGGTCAAAACAAAACACTATCAATTAAATAACAAAGTGCATACATACATTTGGGGAAATTAAAAGTAACAGCATTCAAGACTGAAACCAAAAAACAACTTCTTCGCACAAAAAGAGAAACAAACCGCACAGACACGTATTTCAAGTGGATGGCTTGACAACTTTTAAAAAAGTATCTGAATGAAATGTTGGGACATCTTAGCTATTAATTATTCAGACTGTTATGGTTTTGTTCATTTTTTCTGTAGCTTATCATTTTTTTTACACTTTTAAAGTCTTTTTTGGGGTTTTGGAGGCTGCTAGTTGAGCAGGAGGAGCAGTTAAGGAATGCTACTGTTTAAGTAGACCCAGATAGCAGAGGTAGCTACTGTTTTACCTTTTGCTTCTACTTTGCCATTCTCTTGTGTTAACTACTCCTTACTGTTGTTAATTAACCCCATTTTTTATTTTTAATTTGGATTCCTTTGTTTTTTGGGTTCAGGCTCAACTCACAAATATCCTACAGTCCACACTAGCTTGTCATAATCAAAAACAGAGCTGTGGTTTAGCTCTTTGTAGGGAAAGCTTGAAATATTTAGTGGGAAAAATGGATGAAAGTTGAACTGCCATGCAGTACCCCTACCTAGGAGGAGTACAGGAAGCTAATCAAAGACTTTGTTAAATGGTGCTACTCAAACCACTTACATCTTAACACCAGCAAAACCAAGGAGCTGGTGGTGGATTTTAGGAGGCCCAAGCCCCTCATGGACCCTGTGATCATCAGAGGTGACTGTGTGCAGCGGATGCAGACCTATAAATATCTGGGAGTGCAGCTGGATGACAAATTGGACTGGACTGCCAATACTGATGCTCTATGTAAGAAAGGTCAGAGCCGACTATACTTTCTGAGAAGGTTGGCGCCCTTCAAAATCTGCAATAAGATGCTGCAGATCTTCTACCAGACGGTTGTGGCGAGTGCCCTCTTCTACGCTGTGGTGTGCTGGGGAGGCAGCATAAGGATGAAAGACGCCTCACGCCTGGACAAACTTGTTAAGAAGGCAGGCTCTATTGTAGGATTAAAGTTGGACAGTTTAACATCTGTGGCAGAGCGACGGGCATTAAGCAAACTCCTGTCAATCATGAAGAATCCACTGCATCCACTGAACAGTGTCATCTCCAGGCAGAGGAGTAGCTTCAGTGACAGGCTTTTGTCATTGTCCTGCTCCACTGACAGACTGAGGAGATCGTTCCTACCCTACACTATGCGACTCTTCAATTCTACCCGGGGGAGTAAATGCGAACATTACTCAAAGTTATTGTCTGCTTTTTCATTTTCATTTTTTTCATTTTTCTTACTATTTAATTAAATATTGTTTCTTTGTATCAGTATACTGCTGCTGGATTATGTGAATTTCCCCTTGGGATTAATAAAGTATCTATCTATCTATCTATCTATCTATCTATCTATCTATCTATCTATCTATCTATCTATCTATCTATCTATCTATCTATCTATCTATCTATCTATCTATCTATCTATCTATCTATCTATCTATCTATCTATCTATCTATCTATCTATCTATCTATCTATCTATCTATCTATCTATCTATCTATCTATCTATCTATCTATCTGTATAGCAGTGGTGTCAGTTAGCAGTGGTGTCAGTGTGCTCCCTCCAGGCCTGTTTAGATTCCAAATCTTTCATACGTCTGTATCGTCAAGCCAATTGTCAAGAGCCACATACAAACACATATGATTACATCCTGGGTATCATAACATTTGAAAATAAAAGATACTATTACATCAAAATGGGTGATACTATCCCAATATTTACATTTAATGACGCACTTGACAATGAGGGTCCAACTTTATTGTATTTCTCACAGAACAGAAATACCCACAATTAAATACAGACACACATTTTAAGTACAGTAACCTAATGGAACACATTATGACTCATAGAACATTTCAAAATAAAAACAGTTTCATACAATACATTACTTATACTGTACATTTTTAAAATTCAATTAAATAAAATAAGTCTTTTCTTGTTTGTTCTTTACTCTGTTGCACATTATGATGTTTGATGTTTGCATTAATATTTTATAATTCAAAGCCGCATTAATTTTGTGTGTTTTGTGCCCACCCTGCTCACTTTGTATTAAATTTGCATTCAGTGGGCTCTGCCTACCATATCCCCCCATTTGGCATCCTATTTGCATATTCACATGACATGGAAGAAAAAAAATTATTATGTAGTGGAGGGCTAAGTCCACTTCTGGGGAAGAAAAAATGGAAGAAACCTTTGGAAGATCAATTCAGAGAAAGACCCCTTTCCAAGTAGGTTCGGCGTGCAGTGGGTGTCAAAAAAAAAATACAATACACAGAACACAAGTTATCCTCAACACAATAGTACAATACTAATATTAAATGTACAGAGCAAACTTCAGCAGTAGATGATATCACATAATATGATTCAGATTTGTTCAGAGTCCTGGAGACCTCAGCCATCAAACTGCCTCCCCTTACTGGCCATTCCATAGTTGAGTCAGTGGTGGGCCGGTCAATATGATGAAAAGGCCCTTCTACCCAACGATTCCAGTGCTCCTCCATCAGAGATAACTTTTCGTTAGGTAGGCAAAACAACTTAGCAGTAGGGCAGTGGCACTAAGTGCCACATTTGAGTACCCAGAAGAAAAACAGAATAGGCGAGGGTTAATAACAGATTATAACTGCCATATTGCTTATGTTTTAGTGCTAATGACTAACAAATGAGATGCCTTCTGCACAGTTAATCAACAGCTATAGTCTTGGTATGCTAAACTGAAGTAGTGAGGCTTCAGCTTGAATTTAAAAGCTGAGACTGTAGGGGCATCTCTTATAGTAGTAGGCAGAGCATTCCACAGCTTCGGTGCCCTGTAACTAAAAGCTCGACCTCCCACTGTTATTTTATTAATCCTTGGAATCATAAGCAGGCTGGCATCTTGAGGTTGCAAAATGCGCTCTGGTTTGTAGGTAATGATAACTTTAACTAAGTAAGCCAGACCCTGGCCATTTAAGGCCTTATATGTTAAAAGTAGGATTTTGAAATCTGCCCTAAACCTAACTGGGAGCCAGTGTAAGGATTTAATAACTAGAGTTATGTGTTCGTATTTTCTTGTTCTTGTAATAAATATGTAATATTTAATGTGCACTTGTCATATAGTAAAGGGAAGATACACCAGAGAATATAACTGTTTTTGTACCTCGTTCATTTTGTCTCACTCCTTCCATTATTAGACTCTTGTAGTCCAGTTCAACAGGGTCTGTGAACTATTCTACTTGTCTTATACACAAAACAGGAACTGTGGCTGTAATGGGCAAAAAGTCTAAATCAGGGCACTCACACTGAATCACCAGTAAACCTTCAAGTGTTTGAGATGGGGGAGCAAAATTTGATTAGCTAGAGAAAAACCCACACAGGCAGCAAAATGTGCAAACTACTGCATACACAGGCCGTGTCTGGGCTAGGATTCAAACCTATGCATCTGGATCACAAATATATATCAACATTACTGTTTTTTTTTGTTTTTTCTTTGTTTGTTTTTTTAGAAGTTTATGCATTTCTGCTTTTCACTCCCATTTTATATTCCTATTCATATTTCCTGTCCTTTTTTCCTGTTGTACAGAGTTCCAATCAAGGCAGATGCTGATTGTGTGTTGCGGTTTGTGATACTGTAGGCTCTGGCCACATTCTTGATGACCCTTTAAATTTCAATACTTACTACACAAGTTTCAAAATGTATTAACTGCTCTCCCTATGATGGCTCTTGACATGTAATAATAAAAAGGCATATTAATTCAGATATACAGTTTATTTTTGTCTGTCACATGTTTTTAAATCCTAGAGAGTAATGCACATATAGTGAAACAAACTCCTAGTAATTTTAGATTGATGTATTATGGTCAAATTACTGAAAATAAAAATACAGTTTAGTCAAGGCATATGCTATTTGAATAAATGTTGGAGAATCAAAGCTTATATTCTTGGCCATTATGCTGACATTTCTAATAAGAGCCTGTAGACAAACTAGAGTGATGACTTATGGACAAAAAGATGATCCATCATTGTATATAATACAGTATATGTTAAGAGATAATCTATCTTTCTTAAAGAACTAGGATTAACATATGATGCTGTTAAATCTGGACATCATGATCTCTGGCGACTCATTCTTATTCACAATTAGGTCAGCTTGCTAATCAGTTGGCAGTTGTTGCTTTAAACCCAATAAATGTTAGCCTCTTTTCTCTCATATTTCCTGCCTACATTGTAAACGCTAATCAAAAGAACCAGAAGGAGGCTGACTTGTGAACTTGCATAAAAATCACTCCTTCTTTCATTTTTAGTGTCTGGTATTACCATTACAGAATCATTGGGAGTGGAATCCTATCCTGGCAGCACTGGGCAAAAGTCAGGTGCCTACACTTTCGAGGACACGAGTCTGTCAGAGGGCACGTCTGTATATACCATACACCTACAGTGGGGCAATAGAGTCACCTTTTAACTTGAATGTGAAAGGAGAATGCGTGATTATACAAAAGTGAAACAAAGGCAGCTTCTGAAGTACAACAGGAGCATGAAGAATTCCAAAAAACTGCTCACATCCCCAGTTAATGACATTATGATTTATGAATATTTCCAAAGTTCACAGTTTTTAAGAATCATATGTATATATTTACCTGGCACATTCCATAGTTATTGATGTTAAGATAAGGATGAGGTGTGTTATTCAGTTCAAAGATTTTCCTGGTTTGAGGATTTTCTAAGATGTACAGTGTGTGATGAAGCATCATGACAAAAGAACACTTTGGCTCCTATGTATTCAAGCCGTACACCAATGCCAATAGCTGCATGTTAGATTACAGTTTTTCTCGATTGGTTTGGCTCATTTCTTGAAACAGAAATTACATTCTTAAAACTATAAGATCATTTGGCCAAACAGTCTTACAGTTCTGCGCAACATTACAGCTCACTAGCAAAAGGTCATATCTTTCCCAAAACTGTTCATACATGCTTCAAAATAGATTCCTTTCCCATATAAAGAGTCAGTACCATCAAAATGTCAAAGATCTTTCTCAATTGCGTTGGCTCATTTGCATTCACTTAGTGCGTTTTTCCAAAATAACCTGGATGGTTTAGCACAACACCATGGATCACCTGCAAAAGCTCGTATCTCTCCCAAAATAGTTTACCCATGTGTCAAAACTAAATTCCTTTCCCATTTAAATAGTTAGTGCCCCCAAAATGCATCGTCCCTTTGGCATCGTGTAAGCACTGCAAGTCAAAATGCCTAGATGTTTTGTCACTATGGCAGAGGTCTAGCCAACAGAATACAATTATGTATAAAACTGAAAAAAAAAGGATTTTACAGTAAGAGCAGCCTCCAAAGTTTGACATCAGACACACTGCACTCCTACTTCCAAGGAAATTGTAATCATTTTTATTGACACACATAAAGTAACTTCCATACATTAGAGTACATAAAATGTATACAGTATTCTGTACATGTACGAAATATAAACACAAACAAAAAACAAGAAAAATTATATCTAGCCTACAGTAGGGCTTACAGTAAATAAAGTTTCACAACTAAGGTAACTTTCACTGGTTGTTGTCGTCACCGTCCCTCTCCTGGCCACCATCCTCATCCTCCTGGCCATCCACGCTGCTCTCTGTTTGGCCATAGATTCTCATCCACATCGCAGCGGATATTTTCCCTTGCGATGCAGCGAGGAAGAAACGCGCGAATGTCTCAACCATCCCCTACACTGATCCCCTGTAATGTCCTCACATGCAGCATCCATTGCATGGAGCAGGGATCTCTGGTCTTGAGCCTGATGTTCATAGACTTTCCACCTCCAAGCGGAAAAAAATTCCTCAATGGGATTAAGGAAAGGAGAGTATGGTGGTAGTAGCTCCATGAGCATCCTTGGATGGGTGGTGAACCAGGCCCTGATGAGCGCCCACGGTGGAAATTTACATTGTCCCACACGATCACATAGTGTGGTAGGTGAGGCCCTTCGAGACCTCTCTCATTTTCTGGGACCAGATGTGTATAAAGACGGTCCAAGAAAATGAGGAGCTTTGAGTGTTATATGGGCGTAAGCTGGGGATGTGTGTGGCCCCACCATTCTCAGATATGGCAGCACACATTGTTAAATTGCCCCCTCGCTGGCCTGGGACATCCACCGTGGCCGCTGACCAATGATGTTACGCCACGCTCTGCGCCCTTGGCCAGGTTGAAACCAGCCTCATCGACAAATACAAGGATGTGAGATGTTTCATTCCCTTCCAATGCCATTATTCTCTACAATAGAGTAAAAAATCAAATCAGTCATATAGAGGAGTCATACACAACAGAAATAGAAAATTACATGGGATTGTTCTATGTTCTCCTCCACAAGTTCAATATAGCCTGCTACTGGCCACTACTCCAGTGGTTCCAAACCTGGGGTACAGGCCTATGCAGAGGCACTGCAGGGAGTATTTGACACAAAGAGGGAGAAACACTGTTGCAGTTTTAGGCAAAATGCTGTAGTCAGATAAAGCTGGATTCTAAAGGTAAAGAGGATACTGAAAACCAAACAAATTGGGAACCACTGCTTACTGTAATGTTACTATAATAGACAACCAATAACTGACTTACATGCACATACTGGTACCGCAGCTCTTTCACTCTGTCAGAATTCCTCTCAAATGGTACCCTGTAAATCTGCTTCATGGTCATCTGATGCTTCTTCAATACCCGTCTATTGTGGAGATGCTGATAGAGTTGACATTTTGGAATATGGCATTGTCTTGAAGGATTGCATCACGGATCTGTCTCAAAGTGAGAGCATTATTTGCAATCACCATGTTACAGATCTCTTGTTCTTGTTGTTCATTGAGAAGTTTTCTTCTGCCACCCATGTGAGGTTGTCGTCCAATCCTAGACGTAGAAGTCAAAGGACAACACTGTATGACAATTCGTAATGTATGCCGTATTTGTTACAGAATGAGTTACTGTACTGTAACATCATATTGCAACATCACATTGAGGTAATATATTACAGTACTGTAGGCCTACACACACACACACGGAATGAAGAGTTTATACATGTCTTGCTTTACAGTATGCACAGTACTGTATACTGTAATGACTCCATCATTGACTGAGTACATACCTGTTTTCCCTGCGAAAGGTTTGGATGATGGAGGAGACAGTAGAGCGAGGCACATTAGGCTGCACTCGGCGCCCAGCCTCTGCCATTGTCAGGCGATGGTTAACCACATGGTCTACAATTGTGGCCCGAATCTCATCCGGGACAGCATGGTGTCTTCGTGTTCCCCCTATTCCACCACCACGCATCCTCACTCCTCCTCCTCCGCCTCTTCTTCTTCTTCCTCTTCCTCCTCCTCCTCTTCTTCTTCCTCGAGCAGGAGGTTGCCCTTCTTGATTTACTTGGTGAGGTACCTCCATGTTCAAATGGTACTGGCCCTAGCCAAGCTCTATATATACACGTTTGGCAGCATTCACAACAATAGACAGCACCTGTCAGGTAACTAAACAAACTGTTTGGTTGGTCATCTGAGATGTGGGAAACTCCTCCTTCGTTGGTCAAGTTCTAATTTCACCTGATTGTCAATTACTGTCATGAATTTATCAAATGTTCCAAGAAATTCATATATGGTGTTCATGGTATTATGTTCTTGACTAATTTTGACAATTGAACAGACTATTGTGCATATGATGACTTACACGATGAAATCATGCTGACATGTTTTGGAGAGAACAACCATTAGACTGAGAATCAACTAATCAGTTTAGATCAGCAAGATCTATTTATTTGGAAAATGTGCTAAATGTGGGCTTATTGTGCTAACTGCAGGCTACTTGTACTTAACCATTTGCAAAGATGCACTGAGACACTTGAGACATGTACTAAGGCATTTGCAATTTGATGAAATCAATGAGAAATGCCATTCTGTTGTGAACATTTGCAAGGTGGTTTGGAGATCTGTCCATGTTATTTTGAGAATGTCATCTCGGTTTCAAGAAATGAGCCAAACCAATCGAGAAAAACTGTAATATGTGACTCAAGACTGACCAGGTATGGATGTGTGTCTGTCTCTACTGGCAATGAGCTGGTGTCTCATCCAGGGGTCATTGTCATCTTCCACCCAATGCCGTTCCTGTGAACCTTTAGACAACAAAAAGCTGCTTGTATATAATGAATGTGTGGGAGCTTCCAAAAGTTAAATTCCTACAAACCGCAAAAACAAATGCAGACAGTATTCTACTGCTTTCTTAATTAAGTACAGTATTTTAAAAAGAACTTTAATTCTAGTAAATGACAGTATTTAGCGCTTGCATGTACTGGATTAAGCAGTGATGGTGACAGTCGGCTGCTTTCAACACTGACTATGCCTACAGTGTATTAATATTATCACCAATCTGTTATGTTCTTCTGCAGCCTGAGCTCAACACGATTATGTTTAGGGTTAGAATAAGATTAAAATAGTGGATACAGTCAAAATTAAGATATTTAGTAAAAAAAATATCTTTATTGGTTTGCATTTCAACACATAAGTCAAATCTACACACTACACACTAAGCATTTTCTGATGCATTTGATCAGTGTTCTCTTCGCTCAAGTTATCCTGTATGGCAAGCATTGATTTTTTTTTTTATATAGTAACAGCTTGCAGAGAATGAAAAATTAATTTATCGTCAGACAACATAATCTAAATCAGGATTAAAGTCGATTAAACACCATGATCTTCTGCAGCCACACTAAAGTAGAATTAGAAAATGTACATTAAAGAGGCATTTGCTTTTTGCTTGAGTAGTGTATTCTATGAGCAGGCAACGTGAGTGAATTCCTGTGACTGAGGTGGAGCTTTTAGTAAACATCAAACAAATGGAAATTCTAGACATTTTCCCAGAATGTTTTAGAAACCATGTGTCAGGATTTTGACTGATTTTTTTTTTTTTGTACATTGCAATACTTAGGGATAGTTCCGTGGTTATTGGTGTTGTTTCATGAATCCACTATCATGTGCCTGAATCCTTCATCCATGCAAATTTTGAACATTGGCCATATGTCTGTGTGGGCTTCTTTCAACATCTTCAAAGATGGAACATTTAGTTTAATTGACAACTCTATACTGGTCACAGTATGAGACTGGGAGTGTGTGTGAGTGGCCCAGTGAGTGGCAATCCCTATACAAGTTTGTTCCACATTGATTTCCTGCTGAACTATGCCTACCTCGCAAAAGTTTTGTTGCGCAATTGGAGGTCAAGCAAAATTTGCTTGACTTCTCATTGCATCCCCAATGGCTAACATGTTAAAACACCCTACCACTACAGACATATGTGGCACAATTGAAAATTTGAAACTGTACTAAAAAGTCATGAGGGAATTGTGATTTATTGTCATGCATATTGATTTACTACTGCAACCCTAATCAGGTTTGGGTCTTACCGTTTTGCTGAGTGTCACAACTACGTTACAAAATACAGGATGTTGGTGGCATCCCATGTGAACATAGTGAAAGCCTGAACTGAAAATCAAAACTGTTAAGAATGTTAAGTCAGTCACTGGCCATTACTAAGATTGAGAGAAAACGTTGTAACACGGTGCAGGAAGCTCTTCATCAGCAGGATTAGAAGGTGATTGGCTGTAAGTACTTCACAGGTTTGACAGGGCAAGATGCTCGAGTGGCTGCAACCCGTCCAACAAGGAAGTGGAACACATCCTTTAAATCAGCAGAATTCATGAAAGAAAATGGAGACTTTCAATAAGCGGGTACTTCTGGGGGCATCACTGCAGTGATAGTATGACAGTGGTTGCCAATGCTGTAATCCTGGCAGGGTTCAGGTTGGGAACAGTATGAGGTTAGGCACATCTCCTTCTTAGTTTCCTGTGGCACATAAAAATAAGAAAGTGAAGTCATCAGTACCAGTAGGTTTTTAGAGTAAAGTGTTGCTGTTTATTGTTGTTCAATAAACAAGCCCATTATCTGGATAAACCTGATGCAGTGCCCCCAAGATGACTCAAATTCTGAGAAATAAGTAGGTGCTTGCTGGTCTCATTTTGTGGGGTTTCCTTCTGAGAAAAAATATGGTAAGTCCTCCAAAAAGATGGTAGGATGCAGGTCAGAAGTCAACCTGGTATGGCCAGCAGAGGCTACCTTTACTTTAGCCAGGCCCAGAAGGCAACCTGCTGGCTTCAGCTGGAGCAGGCCCAAAATGTGCAGTTGGCAAAACAACTATAATAATTCCAAAAAAAGGTCACAAAAGCCTTATAAGTAGAAGGGTGACCAGGAGCCTTCAGGTTTTAATTAAAGAGCAAACAAAGAATCTTTATAAATTAAAAGATTTATATTTGAAAAATGCTCTTAGCAAATAAGCAGAAGCACAGACAGATTTGCCTAAAAATAGGCAACCCAGAAGCTAACAATATCTGATAGAAAAGTCAAAAAACAGAGCAAAGTAGGTCAAAATCCTGTTATTCAAAATAAGCAATAGCATGAACACAGAGCACACTCACCAACACCTAAGTGTAACAATGTAAGCCATTGAACTGCATGTCTCCATAGCCTCTATAAGGCTGGGGGCAGTTCGTAGATGGAGATGAACAGGTGGGCCTACCTACTGGCGAACCACCCACAAAATGAAAGGAACATAACAGAAGACATACATCCACATAGAAACATCCATCCATTATTCAACCCGTTACATCCTAACACAGGGTGCAAGGCAGGAACCAATCCCAGGCAGAGCACCAGCCCACACACAGGACAATTTTAGGATCGTCAATGCACCTAACCTGCATGTCTTTGGGAGGAGCACCCAGAGGAAACCCACACAGACACAGGGGGAACATGCAAACTCCACACAGGGAGGACCAGGGAAGCGAACCCAGCTCTCCTTACTGTGAGGCAGCAGTGCTACCACTGCGCCACCATGCCACCCACATAGAAACACAATTACACAAAACTGAAATGTTATGAGCATAAAATATGTAACTATTCTAAAAATATAAAAGCAGTTCAAATTAAACAGAAAGGACATTATAAAGAAGCATAAACAGAAAATACTGAACAAGAACTGGTAAACACATAACAGCTTAGGCTTGGAGGGAACAATAAGAGCAGAGGTGCAACAGTCTTTCATACGCAATGTCAACGTACGCTTGTGTCATGAAGAGTGGCTGTTCTGCATTATATTGGTTTGAGGTACAAGGTGCTGTGCTCTGATTTTGTTGAGTGCGTATTTGTTTATGTTGTGATTCATCTATTTAAGACAGGCATAGTATCCTTAAGCACTAGCATTACTCATAGCTAATTATTCTACATTTTACAGTACTATCATAAGATTTCTGCGCTCACCCAACACTGTGCCACTAACAGGACCCCTCATTACCAGAGTGTATTTGCAGTTCAAGTCCCATGCATGACCTATACTTTGTGGGCAGAGTGGTGGCTCTGAGGCTAGGGATCTGCACTGGCAATTGGAAGGCTGTAAATGCCAAAGGGGACTCTGCTCTGTTGGGCCCTTGAGCAAGACCCTTAACCTGCAATTGCTCCGTCCAGGGTATGATGTCAATCTGCATCCAGCCCTGCATGAAGGCCCTCCAACCTTCAGGGAGAAACTTGGGGGTTGGTGGCAGAATTGGCACTCCAGCCACCATAAAAAAACCTCGCACTGTTCCATTCCATCTGAACTAGTGTGGTGCTGAGGTGTCACCCGTTGCATGGCTGCACTCAGGTCCGAATCTGGATCCTGAGTTGGTTTGTCGTGTGGTGGGTGTGGCAATACACTGTATCAGTGTGTGCTCCTCATCATCCTCATTTTGTATTCTGGATACAACCAGCATTTACATAAAAAAGAAATAGTTGGGCTAACTGCAGGGAGACAAACTGATAACAGTGTGTGGTAATTGACCAGAGGATCCATTGCAACATGGGTGTCGATCTCCAGTCCTGGAGGGCCTCAGTGGCTGCAGGCTTTCTTTCTAACCATCTTCTTCAGTAGTGAGCCGTTTTTGCTGCTAATTAACTTCTTTTGCTTTAGTTTTAATTAACTAGACTCAGGCCCCTTAGTTGCCACTTCTTCCTTAATTAGTATCCATCCATCCATCCATCCTCTTCCGCTTATCCGAGGTCGGGTCGTGGGGGCAGCAGCTTAATCAGAGAGGCCCAGACTTCCCTCTCCCCGGCCACTTCTTCCAGCTCTTCCGGGAGAATCCCAAGGCGTTCCCAGGCCAGCCAGGAGACATAGTCCCTCCAGCGTGTCCTGGGTCTTCCCCGTGATCTTCAGCTCTCTCTGGATCGGTTTGCAGCTGAGTGTGAAGCGGCTGGGATGAGAATCAGCACCTCCAAATCCGAGAGCATGGTCCTCAGCCGGAAAAGGGTGGAGTGCCCTCTCAGGGTTGGGGGAGAGATCCTGCCCTAAGTGGAGGAGTTCAAGTATCTCGGGGTCTTGTTCACGAGTGAGGGAAGAATGGAACGTGAGATCGACAGGTGGATTGGTGCGGCATCCGCAGTGATGCGGGCTCTGCATCGGTCTGTCGTGGTGAAAAAAGAGCTGAGCCGTAAGGCAAAGCTCTCAATTTACCAGTCGATCTACGCTCCTACCCTCACCTATGGTCATGAGCTATGGGTAGTGACCGAAAGAACGAGATCGCGAATACAAGCGGCTGAAATGAGTTTCCTCCGCAGGGTGTCTGGGCTTTCCCTTAAAGATAGGGTGAGAAGCTCAGTCATCCGGGAGTAGCCACACAATAATACGGTACAAAACACGCTCACCTGTGCCCATCACACAATATCTGAAAATAAAGAAAGGTGAAGGTCTCAGTAAGGTTGATCTCCGAGGTCACCCAAACATCTTGATGAACAAATGAACAGTTATGGAAATGTCTACTGTGAAAGAAAGAGAGCAGCAACAAGCCATGGAATTAAATATCGGGCTTAATTAACAGCAAGAATCAGCTTCTCATTAAGAGATTGGTTGGAGTTTGAAATCCCAGTTTAGCTGTCGTTTCACATCTCATGTTTGGCTGCTATTTAATGAAGAAAAGAATCAATTCAGAGGACTGAATTCTTAAAAACAGAGCTAGTAAAATGAAGGGAGAAGAAGTTAATTAGCAGCGAAACTAGTCACTGATTAGGGAAAGGGTTAGAATGAAAACCTGCAGCCACTGCGGCCCTTCAGACCCGGAGTCGGGCACCCCTACATTACAACTCTCAATAAGAAGATGTTATCAGTTTTATTAATGTTATGCGTGGCACCTTTTACTCATTTTTTTTTTTTGTCTTTCCTTATCGTGGCAATCTTTCCTATGCTGCATTGAGAGTGCACAGCACAGGTGACATCATTTATATGGCCTGTAATGGTCATCACATGCTTTACCAGCTTATCTGAGATTTATTTAGATAGCTGTTTTGCAATTCTTTTTTTTTTTTTTTTTTTACTTTTGGCAATAGAAACTACTTCTGTACTTTTGACTTTGATTTTGGATAGCGATTTGGCTTTTTAGGCTTTCTTCCTGAATTCTGGTAAGGACCGCTGTTTGTTTTTGACCATGCCCTCTTCTTCTGGTCAATGCGCATAGTATTTTTTACTGATTACCTTTTCAGTCCGTGCAGTTAAAAGACCACAAAAGCCAAGGCAGTTCATTTAGGGGGTTTGTACTGTGCAAAAGAAACAAGCAACCCAATCATGGTGTGTGTTTATAATACGGCAATGCTTCAGCTATAGGTCAGCATGAGGAAATAAAACTAATCAGTGACCGTGATGTCTACATGGCAATTCCATATCAGCACAGGGATTGAAGAATTAAAGGATCCCCTAAAAACAATCTTAGCCTGGTTCTGGATTACCATGAAAAAGCAGCATAAATCTGTACTTTTATCTTTTCTTGCATGATCACTTTCACCTTCATTGATCTTTTGTTGGTTTAATATTTTCTGTCTCAAATTGGTTTTGTCCGTTAACTTTGAATCTGGAGCTTAAAGTCTGACTGAAAAGAAACAGCCTAAAGGTCGTCATTTGATATTTTTATAATGTGCAGAAACTCTAGCACATTTTGTTCCTCTAGACAGTCAAGCTTGTTTTGTTGGTTCATCTTCCATTGAAACAAGACACCCCAATAGTGGTAGACAGTGGATTTTATTAAAGCTTTCATTCAGAGGTGATGTGTATGAGGAACACACACATAATGTAAGGTTAAAATCCACACTTAAGTCCAATTGCTTGTGCTTAACTTAAAATAACAAGTCTTCAAATTACAACATGCCAAATATTTTGCATTTATTTTAGGTACAAAACCTGGCAAACCAGTTTTTTTTTTTTTTTTTTGTCAGCTTACTTTCAAGGACATACGAAGATCACCCTCTTAAGTTTTTAAAAGTTAACCATTTGTCCCTCACATTTTTTGAAAAGACTTCAATTTATCTCACACTCTTTATGCTTCACTTAAGGAAAATAAAGGCATACATCCGAAAAATGCACTCCCTTCGGCACTGGGGCTGTTGGTGGGAAAAGTCACATAGTGTGAACAAATTTACCTGAACAGTACAGCATACATCCATTGAGGTGGGTCTTCATTTGTTAAAGGTTTTCATTTTGAACATATTTACAGAAGAAAACATGAAATTCACAAACAGAGACAAGACAGTTTGAAAGCTTCCAGAGAAACTATAAAACATTTACATCATTTGCTGACTACTTCTAACAGTTTGATAGTGCATTTTTATCTAAAAATGGTTTCATGATACATATGAAAGCATTTACACAACTATAAAATCTAATCATACATAAAATTAATTTAATTTAATTTTAAACTCATGAGAACAGAGACATTGATAGAGAGGTAGTGTAGATGAACACTTACATTTCAGGCAGAAAAAGAGTCAGCATTTAAAAAACATAAATATTTGCTTTCTTACCTTAATCCATTATACTAGTCAGGTACTTTATCTTATATAGTAATAGAATTGTTCACTTGCTTTGTTAGTTAACAATAATAATAACTAATGTAGCACCCACTTGGCACATCAGCTGTAACAAGATGTTGTGATAAAGTGGATTAGAATTGCAAGAGGCTTCCTATATGAAAGAAAGGAGTTGCCCTGTAAGATGCCCAGATGATAAGTACCTTGGCAGTGGCAATATTACCAGTGACAGGAATCTACCACAAATAGAGTGCCCTAGACCCTAATGTTCTGTAATTAATGGTGCCTACAAGTTAAACTAAGCCTGAAAATTAAATATGGTTGGTAGACAGTGAGGGACATCACAGACTACATCAGTAGTCCCCCAGGCTGTTAGGTGGTAGTAGGGAGACCTCTTAACTAAGTCGCAGCTCTCTGTTCCCTGTTATCATGGCCTGCTAACTAGAGAGTTGCCTGGCCTTTAAATAGATACATGGGACTGCTGGGCAGAATTCTAGTCACCAGAGCAGCAAGCATGGAGTCCAAGAGGAGTGAAGAGGAGGAGGAGATATGTTGTGTCATCTTGATAGGAAGATGCAGTAGGCACACCACCTGTCACCCAGCAATGAATGCTTTGCTGAGTCCGACCCAGTGTGTCTGTAGGTGATTTACTTTGTATGTTATTTCAAACAGACACCTTTGCTCTGCACCCTTTGTTTTATTGTCATCAATTGTAATTAAAATAAACAGCCATCCTTCCATTATCCAACCTGCTATATCCTAACTACAGGGTCACGGGGGTCTGCTGGAGCCAATCCCAGCCAACACAGGGCGCAAGGCAGGAAACAAACCCCAGGGCAGGGCGCCACCCCACCACATATTAAAATAAACAATTTCCTTTTATTTACTTTGGCCCCCCTGGTGTTATCTGGTTGGGGATCAACTCAAGAGTGTCACTACTGAACACAATTTATTGTAATCATGTTATTTGGAATAAAATTATTTACATGGTCCTTTTAGGCCAGGGGTCGCCAACTCCGGTCCTAGAGGACCACCATGGCTGCAAGTTTTCATTCTAACCCTTTTTTTAATGAGTGGCCAGTTTGTGCTGCTAATCAACTTCTCGTAAATTCATTTTAATTGAACTGCTTTTTTAAGATTTGTTCCCTTGAATTTCTTCATCGTTCCTCTGAATTGCTTCATTTCTTTCCTTAAATGGCACCCAACCAGAAATGAAATGGGAAGTGAGTGAGCCAACAGAAGACCAATTAAGTCAGGGTCTCAAAGTCCAACCAATTTCACTCCAACTAGTTGCTTAATGAGGTGCCAAGTCTTGTCGTTAAACTCATTCTTTAATTCCATGGCTTGTTGCTGCTTTCATTGTGCAATAGCAGACATTTCTAAAATTGTTGATTTTCTCTTTTCTGTTAAAATGTTTTGCTGACCTGAGTAAACCAACGTTCCTGAGACCTTAATCTTTCTTTATTTTCAGATATTGTATGGTGAACACCAGTTGTTTTGGTTCATTTCATATCTTGTTATTGTTTGGCTGCTCATTAAGGAAAAAGAAACAATTAAGGGGTCTGAGTCTGAAAGAGCAAGTCAATTAAAATGAATTGTAGAGGAATTAATTAGCAGCAAAAACAGGTCACTCATTAAGAAAAGGGTTAGAATGAAAACCTGTTTTAGGCTACCCTGTACACAAAATGGTTTCAATAACACATTTCTCTGTATAATACAGCTATTTAGTTTATTTTTGAGTTATCAATCATATGTCATTCTTTTTCTTTTTTGTTGTTTTTATCTCATAGTCGTCCCTATATGAAAATGAAGAAACTGGACAGCACCAAGTCAACTGTGATAAAGTCAGAGCAGCTCCTCCGCATTGAAGAGCACGACTTTGCAATGAGGCCTGGATTTGGAAGTAAGTCTCCTGAGTTCCCCAAGCAGATGTCTTTTGCACTTCTTTTTGAAGAGTAATGCAGAATATGAAAGTTTATCTTTGAATGTACTTTTGTTAGAAAAGAGAATAAATGACTGATTAAACGCAATGCCCAATCAGCTTGGGCTATTTCAGTAGCTTAAAGAAGCTTACTGTACATACATGGACATTTCTGCCAAATGAGATTTTTTTTTCTTTTGGCCTATAATAACACCCTATTGCATGAGACTGATAAGAGTGTTATATAGTTCATGACCCACTTTAGTGGCAAAGTAAAAAATACTAATAATCCAGTGCTACATATTATATAAGTTTTATTTAATGGCAAAATAAAAAAATAATAATACTGTGCTTCATAAAAAAGAGAAAATTACCACCCAGTGGATAGGCTTGTGATGCCCTGTGCCCTCTGCCCCAGCGCATTTCAAATCCTGGGCATCGTATAGTTCAAGACTGAGGTCCCAGTAAGAAACAGAGAAACACTCCAAACACAGTTCTTTACAGTTTTAAACAAATGGATCTTTAATAAATTGGGAATTGTCACTAAATGATTCATTTTGCATTTCACAGACCTAGTCCACCATGGTGTAAGCTCAGACACAGTGAATAGAAAGAAAATTCCAAAAGTCCAAAAAAGAAACAGTGAAAATACTTTCATATCTTCCATTTGAGTTACTAAATCAGAAAAAAACTGCACCATGGTCCCAGTAATTAGTCCCACACCTCCATTGCTTTAGAACATCTAGAGGCCTGGCCACTATGCACTGTCCATTATGTAACTTTCATTATCTCTGCTCACTCAAAGGCCCTGTCTCAAAGCACTTTCCTGTTCACACTGTTCCCTTCTTCATTGTAAATTGGGACTCTGTTCGCAAATCTCTCCTTCCTGCTGTGATGGATAGCTGGGGCCATTACCCGGCCGGAATGCCAGCTGGGTAGAAGGACCGAGGAAGTGAACACGCTTCGGACATTGCTTTCCCTGAGACAGTAGAGGACAGTCCCCCCCGGGTTGCTACTGCACCACGGATCCCCGTAGGGTATTATAGTTTAAAGCAGCCCTGTTGGGTTTAATGGGCACCGCCAAGGGGTTGCTGCAGGTACAGCTGAGCCCTTTGTGGCACCACATCCGCCACACCCAGGAAGTGCTGCTGGAAGAAAGTCACAGAACACCTGGAGCACTTCTGGGTGCACTATAAAAGGAGCCAGTTGAGGAGGTGTGGAGTCGGGGGGAGGTGGACAAAGCTTGCGGGAGGAGGAGTGGAGACAAGGACAGAGAGAAAGAGAGAGGAAGAAGGAAGGACCATGCTTGTTTGTACATTTGGTGCTTTGTATTGTGCTGTGTAGTGGGGAGCAACAGAAAAGCGCTTCCCCACTTAAATAAAGGGGTGTTGTCTGGCAAGCCTTGTGTCCCTGCCTGTCGGGGTTGGGGGAGCAATACACCCCCTGGCGGTCCACACTGCTGTTTCTGTTTTTTCAGAAGGCAAGATTGCAGTCTGCAAAATTCGAAAACAATAAACTCCAAATAAACATCTGAAGCCGACCGCTAATATCATATCCTCTGCTAGGCTAACACTCAGACTCACACTCCGAGTACCAATACCCCTTCAGGCACACTGTATGTTAAGGCTACTACATGCTCCTCATTGGTTCTTCTCCATGGTACACAATACTACTCTTTAGTATCGCTGTGCTTTCATCTGTGCACACACAGGAACTCTCCCATTGACCATTTTCGCTTAGTCTGACATCAATTACTTGATTATACCTCTCTGAGCTTTGGCTGGGCTACTCAAAGGTACCATGCTTCAGGTCATTCTCGTGCTCTTAGGTGAACCATCACTCCTGGCTGGGAAACCTCCACCTAGCACCCTGGGGGAGGCAGTGTCCCAAAGTAGCTGTCTTCCCCCATCCTTCCAATCTTTGGGTGTCCTGGCCAGGTTGAGCTGCCAGTCGTCCATCACAAGAGTAACACATTGTCTTCACTAGATGTAGTGTTGGGAGTTTTACCTAAAGAGTCCAGTTTTTTTCTCATTAGACCAGCAAATCTTTTTCCTCATGCTCTCAGAGTCCTTTAAACTGGCATATGCCATTTACTCCAGAGAGGTTTCCAACTAGAATACCATAAACCATCTAACCATACCATACTGTCTACCATAAACATCGGACTAATGGCTCGTTATTCTGAGAGGTTCTCTCGTCTCAGTAGAGTTCTGTTAGACTGACCATTGAGGCCTTTGTTACTTCTATGACCAAGACCCTTTTTGTCCGGTGACAGTTTAGCCAAACGACAAAATCTAAGAAGAGTCCTGGTGGTTCCTAACTTCTTTCATTTCACAATTCACAAGATTCTTGGTGCACCATTGAGCATATAAGTCATTTTTGCTCAATTTCATTTTACTAAAATAACACTATGCCTGGGCCACAGTGTAACATGGAGAAAAGAAAATGTAATGCACACATCTGGGTAAATTCTCTGGTGCTTCATTCAGTTTGTGGCACTAAGCAATTCAAGAGATGTTCATTTATTTTAAAAACTGCCAGAGTACATCTTCATCAAGGGCTTCACCTGACATCAAAGGTTTTCAAATCCTGTTGTTAGTAATTGCACATTTAATAAAAGAGCGAATATGTGCACAGACCATTTGGTGGGTTTGTTCCCATTTTTCTACTCTGTTGATGCTCTTGATAGAGGACAGGCCAGCTCCTGGTGGTCCCTGCAAGTAGTTATAGGCCGGGGGTTACTGTCAAAATCGCAATTAGAGCTGTCAATCATAATGATTAATGACTTTTAAGCCCCGCCCCTCTGACGTCACACCGGAAGTCCCGCCCCGCTGACGCAAGACCGGAAGTCCCGCCCCGTCGCCTCCTGATGACGTCACGTCGGAATTCCCCCGCCCCTCCACGTGACCTCTCTCCGCCCCGTTGGCACCGCCCCCTGGCGTCGGATTGTGTAAGGGCTCCGTCCCCTCCCGACTCCTCCTCGAACCCTCCCCGGCCCCTGATTGGTTCCATAAACTGTCAAGGGTCCGTTTGACGGAGGCCTGACCGCTGTTTGAACCCGGATTGCACCTGCCGGGCGAAATAAACTGTCAACGGACCGTGTGATGGATGTCTGCCCCCTGTTTGAACCGCTCCCACCCCACACCCACCTGCCTGCCCAGGAAACTGTCAAGGGCAGTTTGATGGATGTCTACCCCTCCTTGAACTCCCCACGCCCCCTCTCCCGAAAGACAAGCCCGGCAAGTGACAGCCTTTCCCTCGACAAGCTCGGGCATGCCCGAGGCCTGTCCTGAACAGCTCAGACATGCCCGGGGGATGCCTCGGCCCCCGCCCTTTCTCCGGCACAAGCCCAGACAGGCCCTGGGGTCTGTCCTGACCGGCTCAGACCAGCCTAAAGTCGCCCCAGCACCGACCCGAGGATGATGGACGGCCTCCCCACACTGCCCGGTCCCCCCAGAATTCCCAGTCCCCCCATACTTACCGGCCAGTTCTGAAAGGCCATATAAAAAGCTAAGCATTTTGTTCTATCTACGATTTTAAGACATGAAAATATCTCATCTTGGCTTCAAAAACCTGCATTTTCCAGCTCACACACACAGATAACAAACTGTCAGATCAAAGACACGGTCTGAGTCAGGCCGCATTTAACCATAGGTGCCCCACACTTCCCGGTCCCCCACACCTCCCAGTCCCCCACATTTCCCTGCTGAAAGCCTAAAAAGCTAAGCATTTTGTTCTATCTACGATTTTAAGATGAGCACACCATTAAAACATCTCATCTTTGCTTCAAACTAAGTCAAGCTGCTTTTTTTTTTTTTCCATCTCGCACACAGATAACAAATTGTGAGATCAAAGACACGGTCTGAGTCAGTCAGCGTGATCGCACCCTGTTTCTGGGCCCCCCGGGGCTCCCCACCACTTCCCAGCCACTTCTGAAAGTGCTGTATAAAAACATAAAGCATTTTCTTCGGTTCTATCTATGATTTTAATATGAACACGCCATTAAAATATCTATCTCATCTTTGCTTTATCACTTACAGGTCCATCCTTTTCCATCTCACAGAAATTCCTCAACCAACATTGAGTCAGGTTCCCAGTGACAGACTCCCAGCAATGGAGCCGGTTTCTCAAAAAGAAATCAAGCAGCCCCGCTTTTAGCAGACCCCCCTTGCAATCAGGCCTGTGTGCTCTGTCTCTCTCTCTCTCTGAGCGCAGACACGGGCTCGAGACCGCAGACCCTCTGCCCATGACGGATGGATCTTTTAAAGTTAAGGGATTTTTAAAGATTAGCTTGTAAAGCTTGAGATAACTGCTAGTTCAGCCCTTTAAAAATCACACCTAGTTAAATAATATGCCGCAGTTCCCTTTTTAATCACGTTTGAGACGTCTAGCCTGGGCTGATTGGTGGCTGATATCAAAAATGTTCTCTTATATACAGAGCTTAACCTTAGGACCCTCTCCATTGAGAATATTCAGGAGTGGCTTTAAAGCGCAGGCCGGTGGTGCAGTAACTCTGACCTAATAAAAGTATTCTGAACTACTTGCAGAAGGGACCCGCTTGTGAAATGCCTACTCTTTCGAAACGGCCTCTCTCTGTACGGAGCCCCTGTTTTTAAAAGGTTGAGATAACGAAACATTTTTGCTTTATAAACTCTCATTTGGACAGCCGGTTAGAGACAGACTCCAGGAACTTACTGTAACGGTGTTTTCATTCATTCATTTCGCTAAATGTAATTATTTTAATACAGGATAGTAACCCAAAATCCGGGTGATTTTAGACGTGTGAGTAATATAATGAAGTTATTTTTAAAAGTAACCCCACACCGCACAAGAGAGACAGATTCCACGTGTGTTTTAGGATTTGCTGCGGTCAGTGATGAATTTTATTTTTTTTGCTCAGCTCATTTCTATCACCTAGGAGCCTTTTGACAAAGGAAACCTCTCTAAATACACTTGTGCATTTAACGGAGGTTTATAAGGAAGCAGGTTTTCTACCTTATCCCAGTTTTGTACATGCATGTAAAAGCACTTACTGTTACACTAGCACAAAATTTGATATTTTCTGTCTACTCAAAAACTGAAATTATTTCTATTAACACAGATGATAATTAGAAATCATTTTACTATTTTTAATTAAAAGTTAAAAACAGAAAAGCCCAATTATGATTTTTGTTTTGTCATGGGAGGGCCCTAGGGTGACACTTTTCCCCTTTATACTCTTACTTATGTAGACCTTAAAACATATTCTTACCAAAATAGTTCATCACTTCCCAATTCCTGTAACTTCAGGTAATTAGACAGAGCTCCATGACAGGCAAGAGAAGATTATAGGTCAAATACACAGTGTCATAAAATAAAATAAAGTGTGAACACCGCAGACCCTCTGCCCATGACGGATGGATCTTTTAAAGTTAAGGGATTTTTAAAGATTAGCTTGTAAAGCTTGAGATAACTACTAGTTCAGCCCTTTAAAAATCACACCTAGTTAAATAATATACCGTAGTTCCCTTTTAGATCACTTTTGAGACGTCTAAAAAATCTAGCCTGGGCTGTATAATTTGTAATTATAATACTTAATATAATTTGTATAACAATCGATCTAAAACAAACCCCTTTTCTCTTCAAACTCACCCCACATTTTAAATACAGGTATCTTCAGTTGACCCTAAGGAAACATCTTGTGGAAGCAAGCGGCCCGCATGGCTCAGGGAGGGGCTGATGGTTCCAGCAGGGGCCGAATTCACACTTCCGCTAAATCAGGTTTCTCAGTGACAGACTCTGCAGTAAAAAACAGTTTTAGCAATGAAGCTGATTTCCCAGAGAGAAAGACCAAGCGGCAGACCCTGTCAGCTTTTAGCCGACCCCCCTGCTCTCTCTCTCTCTACACAGAAAGTAAAGTCAGGCTCTGCAAGCACCTCAATCGGGGAAGGACTCTGTGAGTTCGCTGCAAACAACTGAGGCCGCCCGTTTCGATCACCCACCCCCACTGGGTGACCCTCGGAGAGATCACCGGCTGCTAGTCTCAGGAATTTGTTAGGATTATGTCATGTACAAACCTAAACTTTGAATTATCACCTTTAAAGACATGGAGCAGTCTCGTGCTACAAACGCCTTGTGTCTCTTTTTAACACTTCTGCCTGTAAAAGCTCTCTATTCCTTCTGTGGCCTCGGGTTTAATAGGGGCTTGCACCCAGGCTAATGAACAAGGTCCTGTACATGTCGAGATGCCGGCCCATGCCTGCCGTCCCTTACACTATATAACATGTTTGGGTATTCATTTTGTATGTATAATATAATGAAGATATTTTTAAAAGTAACCCCACACCGCACAAGAGACAGATTCCACGTGTGTTTTAGGATTTGCTGCGATCAGTGATTTTTAGTGTTTTGCTGAGCTCATTTCTATCACCTAGGAGCCTTTGGACAAAGGAAGACTCTGTAAATACACTTGTGCGTTTAAACGGAGATTTATAAGAATGCACAGGAGGCCGTAGTGAGGGTGCTGGTTTAAGTAGAGGCAGGGGATGTAAGTAGCCCTTTTTGCCCCTCCGAAGTTCATCGAACTAAAATCATGTTTTTAAAATCAGCAGCTTTAGCTCATGCTAGTGACCTCGTAAATGGGAGCCAATCGCTCAGCACGCTGTATAGCTCACAAAATAGCAGAGCTAATTACTCTTTCTTCTTAAACTAATGATCAGATATTCGGGTAATTCTTAATGAAACACTAAAGTGCTAGTGAACAAAATACATGTTCAGTAGCCAAGTAAAAGACCGGTTGCTTTAACATGAAAATAAAGCATCTTTAGAAAATAAAGCATCTAAAAGCATCTTTATAAAGTCCGATTTTAAAACGTTATAAGAAAAAGCCTTGTTTCCAAAGAGTTCTTTGGAACCATCAGTGCCTTTCTGATCACATCCACCCCAAACATAGCACAGAACTTAATTTCTGTACTCCTTTTAAATGAGAATAGCCAGTATAAAGTCCCTAAAGGAACGGAGACATCTGATATCTTTTACCCTATATGTTTTCTTGCCGCCCAAGTCATTCAGATTCTGCTTACAACACAAATGTACGATTATTTTTCTCAAATGGCCTGTTCTTTGGCCTGCTAATCATGAAAAAATCATATTTTATTCTCCTGACACTTTATTTGCATATTTTATTATACCTACTTGTATCGACATTTATCTATCTCTATATTTATTTTTCTGTATCAGAAGGTAGTTTAAGTCAATTTGTTTTGGGTTCAATAGATGTATTTTTCATATTTTGATTCTTGTTTTCTTTTTTTCACATCTTGAGTCCCCTTTTTGTTACTTCGCGCCCTAGCGTGGTCAGCCCAGAGTTTGAGAACCACTGTTGTAGGGTTTTATTGGTAAAACACTCTGCGGCATTTCAAGCTAAGTTAGATTCCCTTGTTTATTCAGCCGTCCATCGGTGTTCCATTTTCGTTATAAATTGTATTTAGTCTCTCTTTATTTACTAAGCATTTTATATGATGATTAGAAAACAGTTATCTTGTTCAGGCTTTACTTTAAATCAGCATTTTCATCAACAGGTTATAAACACTTTGGTACTCAGGGTCTTTGTATAATACAGCGTTTTAGAAATTCTGTGAATGCTTGGTAATAGCCTTCCATTTTACAGCAGTTATGAGACCCTGAAAATAAGAACGGTTATAGGAGGTTATAGGGGCCTATACACTGCAGGGCTGAGGATTAGGCTTTGGACACGTTAGGACAATCAGGATGGAAAATGTTTTTAGTGAATAGTTACATTATATCTATTATAGGCGTTAGCACAAGGATTATAATTTTACTAAAACTATGAGGATTTATTCTTTCTTTTAGGTAGTCCAGGTGACATAGGACGGGTTATGGAAAACTGCTTTTCCCTCTGTTTGTGAAAAAGCATCCTTGGTTTTAGTAGCATTCAGGGTCAAGGGACGTAAGTTTGAACTGGGATTCCAAGAGTCAACAAGTGTCTGCAATCTTCTTGAATACGAGTCACAGGACCTGGGTTTGCGCAGGGATCATAGTCAGGGGCAGAATTACGCTAGACATTATTATTCCAAAATGTGACATTGACTCGCCCCTATCACAAAGATAAGACAGTAAAAACTAAAATGTACAAATACTAAGTGACAGAGGAGATTAAAAAACATCTTAAGACCGGATCAACAAGGGATCACATCAAGCTCACCGCACACTAGCTAAACTGTCATCTATGTAGGCAGTTCCACGGGATGGCAAAGAGTTGGGGAAAACATTATTGAACATCGGCTAGTATGAGGCTGATTAACATGAGCCGGTTATTGTTAGAATCTTATCCGGCACTAAAAGTCAGGCTTGTGTTCCTCCTGATTCAGGAAGAACATTAAATATTGGAGTTTAGAATATGAACTAGACTGATAAGGACATGTGTGCCAAAATGAATAAATAAAGTAAATAACCACATGAAAAAGTGGAGTGATTACAATTTGAAAAACTGCCGTGATGTATCAAAACATTTGAAATAAATAATAAGCTTTTTGACATGCAGTCCGAATAGTCTGAATGTGTCTTAAAGAGTTCATTTTTAAATAAAACTTAAAAGGCAAATTAAAAATATTAAATCTGAATAAAACACAGAAGTATCATTTAATGATATCAATTAGGGTTAAGTATTATCAAGCACGGGATCTATTTATCAGGTTTATTTAATTTAGTTATAAACAAAATGATTGTTGGCATTTTGCTTTGAAATGAACAATAGTCTGATAGAGCTTTAAGAATTAGAATGTAAGACAAACCTCTACACTCTATAACAAAATGTTGCTGTTCCAATAGGAATATCTCGGATGTCTGTTTTATTTTAACCTTTTGACAAGAAGCCCTGGTCTTGGAAATATACCACCTATGTTGAAAATGAACAGAGCCGACATGCTAACTAAATAGATTTAATCTAAGATATTTTAGAATATGACCCTAGGTGCTAACACCGATGATTCTGACCAACTAAAGGGTCTTCACTTCATTGTCCAACTTCCTGCGGGTGCTATGGATCTTCTAATGGAGACTGCAAAAGATTCTCTAATCTTTACTCTGTAATGGTCCATATGACGGAGATCTAGCGCCTGGGTCCGCAGGGTTAACCGGTCATAGGCCATGATGTTCAAAATTCAACTCGGGTTTTCAAATGAGATAGGACGAGTGCGGCGTGTTCTGTATTCACTATTCACGACCATAACCCGAGACCTTAGGTTTTTTATACCGAAGGACCTTTCACTGACCCGAATAAGAGACATCCATCAAAAGACTCTTGACAGTTTCCTGAACCAATCAGGCCGGTGGGGCGGGAGTCGCTTTTCAAAGAGTATAAAAAACGTTTTCAACGACCCACTATCCTCGACGGTGAAAGAAATTAGGGTTTAAAAATCAACTGGTCCTTTATTGGTCATTTTCAAAACAATCTAAAAATTCAGAGAGGTTTTACCAACCACTTCAAAACATTACAACTAAACAGCGTGATTAAAAGCCGACAAAAAACATGTGATCTCACCGAAACATTCAGTTCAGACACTTCATCTGATTTTCCAGTTCGTATACCCCTAAGGTCCATCAAACCTATCAGGTCCAGAAAATGGCATTTAGAGAAAGCCTCGGCAATTTCACGTATTTTTGAATAAGAGTCGACGTCCGTGTGATAAAAGGCTTGGACGATCGACTCCTGAATAGAATGTTCATTTTTCTGGTCAACAGCATTTTGTAAAAAGCTGGTGAAATGGCAGAAAGATGTGGAAACCGCCTAGAGTCTTGATGACCGAGCTCCTGAGCCACGGTTTGTGGAAAACAGATAGTCGCTGTTGCTGCTGAGCCGAGCAGTCTCAAATAGACCCGTAGGCTGTGTCTGGCAGGGTCGGTCTGTACAACATCCCTGCCGGTACTTTTTAGGTTCCGCCATTCAACTCTTGCCCAGCTTCAGTGCCTTTCGAAATGTTTCACCCAGGGTCCGTCAGTTTGTTCAAAGGCCATGCCCGCATAATCCCCTCCTTGGGTGATAGGTTCCAATTGGCCGGAGCCTCCACGGCCTCTTCTTGTTGCACGGCCTGAATGGCTCTCCCCTCAGACCCTGCTAGGAACCCCGGAACATCATGAGCAGGTACAAAAATGTCAGGTACTGCGCGGTTCTCCAGGAAACTATCCGAACAATATAGATCACCAGGGGCAGATACCTGAGGCTCAGGCCCCTAGATCTGGGCAGTTGAAGGCATAAGATGGTCCGCCGAGAAGGCTGGTCTGCAGGCTAGCTGTTAGGCGAGAGTACTCGAGTCGGGCACGATAGCCTCAGGTCAAAACAGGCCGTTGTAGGGGCCGTCTGGTCCGTGACCGTCGTGGCTGATCAGGAACATAGCCGAAGAGATGCTGATTGTTAACCGTCCAAAACACGTCGTTGAAAACGTTTTTTATACTCTTTGAAAAGCGACTCCCGCCCCACCGGCCTGATTGGTTCAGGAAACTGTCAAGAGTCTTTTGATGGATGTCTCTTATTCGGGTCAGTGAAAGGTCCTTCGGTATAAAAAACCTAAGGTCTCGGGTTTATGGTCGTTGTGAATAGTGAATACAGAACACGCCGCACTCGTCCTATCTCATTTGAAAAACCCGAGTTGAATTTTGAACATCATGTCCTATGACCGGTTAACCCTGCGGACCCAGGCGCTAGATCTCCGTCATATGGACCATTACAGAGTAAAGATTAGAGAATCTTTTGCAGTCTCCATTAGAAGATCCATAGCACCCGCAGGAAGTTGGACAATGAAGTGAAGACCCTTTAGTTGGTCAGAATCATGGGGTTAGCACCTAGGGTCATATTCTAAAATATCTTAGATTATATCTATTTAGTTAGCATGTCGGCGCTGTTCATTTTCAACATAGGTGGTATATTTCCAAGACCAGGGCTTCTTGTCAAAAGGTTAAAATAAAACAGACATCCGAGATATTCCATTGGAACAGCAACATTTTGTTATAGAGTGTAGAGGTTTGTCTTACATTCTAATTCTTAAAGCTCTATCAGACTATTGTTCATTTCAAAGCAAAATGCCACCAATCATTTTGTTTATAACTAAATTAAATAAACCTGATAAATAGATCCCGGTGCTTGATAATACTTAACCCTAATTGATATCATTAAATGATACTTCTGTGTTTTATTCAGATTTAATATTTTTAATTTGCCTTTTTAAGTTTTATTTAAAAAATGAACTCTTTAAGACACATTCAGACTATTCCGGACTGCATGTCAAAAAAGCTTATTATTTATTTCAAATGTTTTGATACATCACGGCAGTTTTCAAATTGTAATCACTCCACTTTTTCATGTGGTTATTTACTTTATTTATTCATTTTGGCACACATGTCCTTATCAGTCTAGTTCATATTCTAAACTCCAATATTTAATGTTCTTCCTGAATCAGGAGGAACACAAGCCTGACTTTTAGTGCCGGATAAGATTCTAACAATAACCGCTCATGTTAATCAGCCTCATACTAGCAGATGTTCAATAATGTTTTCCCCAACTCTTTGCCATCCCGTGGAACTGCCTACATAGATGACCAGTTTAGCTAGTGTGCGGTGAGCTTGATGTGATCCTTGTTGATCCGGTCTTAAGATGTTTTTAATCTCCTCTGTCACTTAGTATTTGTACATTTTAGTTTGTACTGTCTTATCTTTGTGATAGGGCGAGTCAATGTTTCATTTTGGAATAATAATGTCTAGCGTAACTCTGCCCCTGACTATGATCCCTGCAAACCCAGGTCCTGTGACTCGTATTCAAGAAGATTGCAGACACTTGTTGACTCTTGGAATCCAGTTCAAACTTACGTCCCTTGACCCTGAATGCTACTAAAACCAAGGATGCTTTTTCACAAACAGAGGGAAAAGCAGTTTTCCATAACCCGTCCTATGTCACCTGGACTACCTAAAAGAAAGAATAAATCCTCATAGTTTTAGTAAAATTTAATCCTTGTGCTAACGCCTATAATAGATATAATGTAACTATTCACTAAAAACATTTTCCATCCTGATTGTCCTGACGTGTCCAAAGCCTAATCCTCAGCCCTGCAGTGTATAGGCCCCTATAACCTCCTATAACCGTTCTTATTTTCAGGGTCTCATAACTGCTGTAAAATGGAAGGCTATTACCAAGCATTCACAGAATTTCTAAAACGCTGTATTATACAAAGACCCTGAGTACCAAAGTGTTTATAACCTGTTGATGAAAATGCTGATTTAAAGTAAAGCCTGAACAAGATAACTGTTTTCTAATCATCATATAAAATGCTTAGTAAATAAAGAGAGACTAAATACAATTTATAACAAAATGGAACACCGATGGACGGCTGAATAAACAAGGGAATCTAACTTAGCTTGAAATGCCGCAGAGTGTTTTACCAATAAAACCCTACAACAGTGGTTCTCAAACTCTGGGCTGACCACGCTAGGGGGCGCGAAGTAACAAAAAGGGGACTCAAGATGTGAAAAAAAGAAAACAAGAATCAAAATATGAAAAATACATCTATTGAACCCAAAACAAATTGACTTAAACTACCTTCTGATACAGAAAAATAAATATAGAG
Organism: Polypterus senegalus; assembly: GCF_016835505.1. Lineage (NCBI taxonomy): Eukaryota > Metazoa > Chordata > Cladistia > Polypteriformes > Polypteridae > Polypterus > Polypterus senegalus. The sequence goes on from NC_053155.1 coordinate 268,961,619, forward strand.
ATAGATAAATGTCGATACAAGTAGGTATAATAAAATATGCAAATAAAGTGTCAGGAGAATAAAATATGATTTTTTCATGATTAGCAGGCCAAAGAACTGGCCATTTGAGAAAAATAATCGCACATTTGTGTTGTAAGCAGAATCTGAATGACTTGGGCGGCAAGAAAACATATAGGGTAAAAGATATCAGATGTCTCCGGTTCCTTTAGGGACTTTATACTGGCTATTCTCATTTAAAAGGAGTACAGAAATTAAGTTCTGTGCTATGTTTGGGGTGGATGTGATCAGAAAGGCACTGATGGTTCCAAAGAACTCTTTGGAAACAAGGCTTTTTCTTATAACGTTTTAAAATCGGACTTTATAAAGATGCTTTTAGATGCTTTATTTTCTAAAGATGCTTTATTTTCATGTTAAAGCAACCGGTCTTTTACTTGGCTACTGAACATGTATTTTGTTCACTAGCACTTTAGTGTTTCATTAAGAATTACCCGAATATCTGATCATTAGTTTAAGAAGAAAGAGTAATTAGCTCTGCTATTTTGTGAGCTATACAGCGTGCTGAGCGTTGGCTCCCATTTACGAGGTCACTAGCATGAGCTAAAGCTGCTGATTTTAAAAACATGATTTTAGTTCGATGAACTTCGGAGGGGCAAAAAGGGCTACTTACATCCCTGCCTCTAGTTAAACCAGCACCCTCACTACGGCCTCCTGTGCATTCTTATAAATCTCCGTTTAAACGCACAAGTGTATTTACAGAGTCTTCCTTTGTCCAAAGGCTCCTAGGTGATAGAAATGAGCTCAGCAAAACACTAAAATCACTGATCGCAGCAAATCCTAAAACACACGTGGAATCTGTCTCTCTTGTGCGGTGTGGGGTTACTTTTAAAAATATCTTCATTATATTATACATACAAAATGAATACCCAAACATGTTATATAGTGTAAGGGACGGCAGGCATGGGCGGCATCTCGACATGTACAGGACCTTGTTCATTAGCCTGGGTGCAAGCCCCTATTAAACCGAGGCCACAGAAGGAATAGAGAGCTTTTCAGGCAGAAGTGTTAAAAGAGACACAAGGCGTTTGTAGCACGAGACTGCTCCATGTCTTTAAAGGTGATAATTCAAAGTTTAGGTTTGTACATGACATAATCCTAACAAATTCCTGAGACTAGCAGCCGGTGATCTCTCCGAGGGTCACCCAGTGGGGGTGGGTGATCGAAACGGGCGGCCTCAGTTGTTTGCATGCGAACTCACAGAGTCCTTCCCCCGATTGAGGTGCTTGCAGAGCCTGACTTTACTTTCTGTGTAGAGAGAGAGAGAGCAGGGGTCGGCTAAAAGCTGACAGGGTCTGCCGCTTGGTCTTTCTCTCTGGGAAATCAGCTTCATTGCTAAAACTGTTTTTTACTGCAGAGTCTGTCACTGAGAAACCTGATTTAGCGGAAGTGTGAATTCGGCCCCTGCTGGAACCATCAGCCCCTCCCTGAGCCATGCGGGCCGCTTGCTTCCACAAGATGTTTCCTTAGGGTCAACTGAAGATACCTGTATTTAAAATGTGGGGTGAGTTTGAAGAGAAAAGGGGTTTGTTTTAGATCGATTGTTATACAAATTATATTAAGTATTATAATTACAAATTATACAGCCCAGGCTAGATTTTTTAGACGTCTCAAAAGTGATCTAAAAGGGAACTACGGTATATTATTTAACTAGGTGTGATTTTTAAAGGGCTGAACTAGTAGTTATCTCAAGCTTTACAAGCTAATCTTTAAAAATCCCTTAACTTTAAAAATCCATCCGTCATGGGCAGAGGGTCTGCGCGGTTTTCACACTTTATTTTATTTTATGACCCTGTGTATTTGACCTATAATCTTCTTTTGCCTGTCATGGAGCTCTGTCTAATTACCTGAAGTTACAGGAATTGGGAAGTGATGAACTATTTTGGTAAGAATATGTTTTAAGGTCTACATAAGTAAGAGTATAAAGGGGAAAAGTGTCACCCTAGGGCCCTCCATGACAAAACAAAAATCATAATTGGGCTTTTCTGTTTTAACTTTTTAATTAAAAATAGTAAAATGATTTCTAATTATCATCTGTGTTAATAGAAATAATTTCAGTTTTTGAGTAGACAGAAAATATCAAACTTTTGTGCTAGTGTAACAGTAAGTGCTTTTACATGCATGTACAAAACTGGGATAAGGTAGAAAACCTGCTTCCTTATAAACCTCCGTTAAATGCACAAGTGTATTTAGAGAGGTTTCTTTTGTCAAAAGGCTCCTAGGTGATAGAAATGAGCTGAGCAAAAAAAAATAAAATTCATCACTGACCGCAGCAAATCCTAAAACACACGTGGAATCTGTCTCTCTTGTGCGGTGTGGGGTTACTTTTAAAAATAACTTCATTATATTACTCACACGTCTAAAATCACCCGGATTTTGGGTTACTATCCTGTATTAAAATAATTACATTTAGCGAAATGAATGAATGAAAACACCGTTACAGTAAGTTCCTGGAGTCTGTCTCTAACCGGCTGTCCAAATGAGAGTTTATAAAGCAAAAATGTTTTGTTATCTCAACCTTTTAAAACAGGGGGTACAGAGAGAGAGGCCGTTTCGAAAGAGTAGGCATTTCACAAGCGGGTCCCTTCTGCAAGTAGTTCAGAATACTTTTATTAGGTCAGAGTTACTGCACCACCGGCCTGCGCTTTAAAGCCACTCCTGAATATTCTCAATGGAGAGGGTCCGTAAGGTTAAGCTCTGTATATAAGAGAACATTTTTGATATCAGCCACCAATCAGCCCAGGCTAGACGTCTCAAACGTGATTAAAAAGGGAACTGCGGCATATTATTTAACTAGGTGTGATTTTTAAAGGGCTGAACTAGCAGTTATCTCAAGCTTTACAAGCTAATCTTTAAAAATCCCTTAACTTTAAAAGATCCATCCGTCATGGGCAGAGGGTCTGCGGTCTCGAGCCCGTGTCTGCGCTCAGAGAGAGAGAGAGACAGAGCACACAGGCCTGATTGCAAAGGGGGGTCTGCTAAAAGCGGGCTGCTTGATTTCTTTTGAGAAACCGGCTCCATTGCTGGGAGTCTGTCACTGGGAACCTGACTCAATGTTGGTTGAGGAATTTCTGTGAGATGGAAAAGGATGGACCTGTAAGTGATAAAGCAAAGATGAGATAGATATTTTAATGGCGTGTTCATATTAAAATCATAGATAGAACCAAGAAAATGCTTTGCTTTTTTATACAGCACTTTCAGAAGTGGCTGGGAAGTGGTGGGGAGCCCCGGGGGGCCCAGAAACAGGGTGCGATCACGCTGACTGACTCAGACCGTGTCTTTGATCTCACAATTTATCTGTGTGCGAGATGGAAAAAAAAAAGCAGCTTGACTTAGTTTGAAGCAAAGATGAGATGTTTTAATGGTGTGCTCATCTTAAAATCGTAGATAGAACAAAATGCTTAGCTTTTTAGGCTTTCAGCAGGGAAATGTGGGGGACTGGGAGGTGTGGGGGACCGGGAAGTGTGGGGCCTATGGTTAAATGCGGCCTGACTCAGACCGTGTCTTTGATCTGACAGTTTGTTATCTGTGTGTGTGAGCTGGAAAATGCAGGTTTTGAAGCCAAGATGAGATATTTTCATGTCTTAAAATCGTAGATAGAACAAAATGCTTAGCTTTTTATATGGCCTTTCAGAACTGGCCGGTAAGTATGGGGGGACTGGGAATTCTGGGGGGACCGGGCAGTGTGGGGAGGCCGTCCATCATCCTCGGGTCGGTGCTGGGGCGACTTTAGGCTGGTCTGAGCCGGTCAGGACAGACCCCAGGGCCTGTCTGGGCTTGTGCCGGAGAAAGGGCGGGGGCCGAGGCAGCCCCCGGGCATGTCTGAGCTGGTCAGGACAGGCCCCGGGCATGCCCGAGCTTGTCGAGGTAAAGGCTGTCACTTGCCCGGGCTTGTCTTTCGGGAGAGGGGGCGTGGGGAGTTCAAGGAGGGGTAGACATCCATCAAACTGCCCTTGACAGTTTCCTGGGCAGGCAGGTGGGTGTGGGGTGGGAGCGGGTTCAAACAGGGGGCAGACATCCATCAAACTGCCCTTGACAGTTTATTTTGCCCGGCAGGTGCAATCCGGGTTCAACCAGCGGTCAGGCCTCCGTCAAACGGACCCTTGACAGTTTATGGAACCAATCAGGGGCCGGGGGAGGGTTCGAGGAGGAGTCGGGGAGGGGACTGGGTGCCCTTACACCAATCCGGCGCCGGGGGGCGGCGCCAACGGGGCGGAGGGAGGTCACGTGGAGGAGGCGGGGAATTCCGACGTGGCGTCATCAGGAGGCGGCGGGCGGGACTTCCGGTCTTGCGTCAGCGGGCGGACTTCCGGTATGACGTCAGAGGGGCGGGCTTAAAAGTCATTAATCATTATGATTGACAGCTCTAATTGCGATTTTGACAGTAACCCCCGGCCTATAACTACTCCTGCATTCCAACCCTGGCACTCAGCAAGACTTCTTCTAATGTCTGTCTGCTTCTTTCTCTTTCCTGTGCCCAGCTGGTAGTTCATTTGTTTCTGGCAACTTCATACCAAATGTGCAATCTTTTCCAATGAATATAAAAAGAAAGTGATTATTATCTTAGTATGTGTTAGTTATTAGTATTGATCTGATATTTAAAGCACTACTGTAATCACTAGCACCAGTGTTGATTTTGTGAAACAAATATCAAGATGGTAAAGGGAAACCACAAATGAGCAACAGCAAAACTATGGTATTGTATTTTATCAACAGTTTTGCCTGGTCACCATAGGCTCTGTTTGCCAAACAAGCAAGGGTCAGCTAGACTTACACTCGGAGTGCGCCCAAGCATGTTTTATCCAAAGCTGTGGTATCAGTACACACTGAAACAAAGGATTAATGTTGTCATACATCTTTATGCACTGCCGATTTAAATGTTTGTTTTTGTAGGTACCATCTGAAGTAGCCAAATCACTTGCATAGAATGATAACTTTATCTAAAGGTTTTGATACAGTTTAGATTGGAATTCTGTGTGTTCATAATTAAGAGAATGATGAAATGTTCCAACTTGAGAAGAAGAAACTTCAATGATATATTAATGCTCACAATATGCTGTTATACAATAAAAACTTAAATACTCAAGGAAAATGCAAATATAACTATTGCTGCTACATTACAATATTAATTAAATTATCTATTATGCATTCTTTTTTACATACTGTTTTTAATTAAGAAGTTAAGATATTCTATATGATATGACCATAGTAAGATGTTTTATGGATCATATGGTATCATATTGAGCTCACCTAACCGGGAGACAAAAATAGGTAAGGGAGAAACAGATGACAGTCATGTAAGTGATCGCCAAAGCCAGTAACATAAAATACAAAAATCACAGTCAAAGGGAGCAAAGCATTTATTACTAGCACTAAAGCCCTCATGAAAGAGCGTTTTACCATCCACTAAGTCTAAAATTTAATTTTAGAAAAATGAAGAATCCAAAATTCTAGGATATGTCACCCTGAGTTCTGCAAGTTTTTAATGTCTATGAGGTGATATCAAGAGGGACAACATGAAAAATGTGGATTTTGCAACTAGTAGCATTGCAACAAATAACATAGCTAAACCAAGCAAAAACACTAGCATGGTGAATTGCTCGCATACTAAAGTGACTTTAGCTGCAGGTGGAAGTCAATTTTACTTTACGGTGCCAAGCAGAGTTGCATTGTGGAGCAGGAGTCTATTAGCCAGTGAAAGCGCTGTGAAGAAGCTCTCTGTTATTATGGTCCTGCATTTATCCAGTCTGACAGAGGTCATGGAACATAATTTCTTTGATTGCCAGTACAACAGTTCTGAGCAGGCATCAACCACAGCACCAACTGTGGTCATTGCTGCTTTTGTGAAATGAATGGAGATAAACGGCATCAACTCAGAGAGGGAGAGGAAAGTTCATTGTACTACGTGAACATCACTGACAGAATAAAACTGAATAATAAAAAACAAGCTGCAACTTTTACAAGTAACCAAAATTTACACTAGGTCTTACAGACTCAAATCAAATGTATGTTTTTATTATATTATAGTAATAATAATGATAGCAGCTCACTACTCAAAACGCAGGGACTCAAACCGCCAACCTTTTGGTTATAAGGAAGTTCTTACCTCTGCACCATTCAAGAATGCATAACCAACTTTCTGTTGATTGATATTTGAACTTGGGTTTGTAACTCATTGACAGTAACATGTAAATTGAATGATTTTGAAAAGTATTTGACTGAGGTACTGAGCCGGTAAGTGGTCACATGACAAAAGAACGAACGACTCGAAAGACTCGAGGAATGAACTAATCAATTCTCTTTCCAGCTCAGACTGCTTAGGTTAAGCTTATGGGGCTGTCACGTGATGAACGAACGACTCAAACCAGAAGACTCGAGAGATGAACTAATCAATTCTGTTTCTGGCTCAGACTGAAATGGTTAAGCTTATTCCAATACAGAATCTATAGGAAGTTGCGTAAATGCGCATGCGCGACTGAACGAATTACTCCCACGAGATTACTCGTCTTCCCGAGTCACATTAAAGATTCGTTCAAAATGAACGAATCGTTCAAGAACGACCCATCACTATTCCTCAGTGCAAGAGGAAGTCAGTTTAAGAAGCGCGCAGAGATTAACAACTGGGTCGGGAAACACTTAATATAAAGCATTTAATGTGCTACATTAATTTATGACGGGGTTTGAAAAAAAACTAGTAAATGAAACATTCATTTTAAGATGAAATTTAGTTTGCGACATTCTACTGACAAAATAAACTACGAGAATAAAGTCAACATGTCGACTTTAATCTCGATATTTACATTTTTTTTGTCTTCACTGTGTCCGTATTTTTTTCACAGTGGCCTTACTACACTTCCTTAGGTTTTTCAGGGCCTGTTGTGCCAGTTTTAATCAAGAAGTGATCCATTTCTCATCTGCAATGCTACTTGTTTCAGTTTCAGCAACATGCATTTAGCGAAAACACTTACTGCAGTGTATTTTGGTTTACGCAGGTAATTCCTAATGACGTATTCGAAATTCCGCAAGATGGTACATTTCCAAAGAAGTAAATATTACCAATGTTTTCGGAAAAAAAATAATCACGTCTAAGTGAAGATTTTTATTGATATTTCATAACATTTGGAAACCGTTAGAATGTTTTCTTTATTTTTAATTAACTGACAGCGCGAAACTAACTTGTTTTATATGAAAAATTCTCTAATCAAAAATTATCTATAGACAGCTCAACAAAATTGATATCATGCAATAAATTTCTTAACTCCTCAATATATCACAACCTACGCGAAATTGCAAATTTCAGGAAAGATTAACTGCCTAACAAGCTTTATGTGGCAAAAACAATTGCATTGTAGGTGAAATGACCGCATTTTTATGTAGAAAAAATGAATTGTATCAATAATATATAAAAGTTATCAATTATAATGAAAAATCATCAAATTACATTGTAATGTCGGCATGAAAAAAATGGCCGCATCTCCAAGCGTGTAAATAGTAGGTTAAAATACTTATGTAAGACCACAAGAGTGCTTCCCCTTTGAAAAATCAGCCGTCATTTTGTAAACAATATTGAATACCAATTTGAGACATGAAGAACATGTCTAAGTAGACTGTTTCTGCACGAAGTACGTACCCAAATGTTTAAAGTTTGAAAGTAGTGGTAAAAATGTGCCCTGCACTGCACATTTAATTCTTTTTTCTCCAGAAAATTGCACTTGTCCGCGGACAGCTGAAACCAGAAAACACGCTTGTCCGACAGTCAATTTACCCGTGTCGGACGAGTCAGGCGTTGGATTTCCACACCCCTGAGTAAAGGACCCCATTTCCCCCATGATTACCTGATGATTAGTGATGAGCAGTCAAAATAATGAAAATGTTCAGTGACTTTGCTGAATTTAGCAAAAGGCATTGATGTCAATGGAGAAGGAGAAACAGAACTAGTTTTGAGTGGATTATAATAATGCAATTTGGGGAACATTGGCCAACTATGCTGGACCGATTATTGTCACCAAAAATATCACCTGAATGCCAACCACTGCGTCATGTGCCTCCTTGAGATAGAATTAAAAAAAATTAAATATCAGAACAGTAAAATGTCATGCAGAAATTGGAAGATAGGAAGCATGAATTCAATAAGGCCTGACCCAACCGATGCACAAATGATAGCAAGAGCTCACCTCTCTTGAATCGAAAAGTATACTTTGTTTTTTTTTCTCTGAAACTTTTGTTTCTTCACTGCTATTGCTGCTACCAAATAAGCACAACATTAAAGCACGTGGATTATTTATTTCTTCCTGTTTGAATCAACTGCACAGCACTCGGGGTAATCGGGTAATGCTGTTAAAGGGGTAGGCTCACATATTACATACAAGTCACATGCAAATCCATACAAACAGACCTTGTTTTAAGATACAAATACACCAACACATTTCCAGTTTCCTACTGCTAGCACATTTTGTGTTTAAATGTATTTACAAGGTTTCTACTAATTTATACCTCAGAACTAGAATCAACGTTACATACTGAGGAGAGGGAGTGACTGTCTCATCCAACATTGGCTGCTACAGCTCTGTAACACCACATTGGCCTTGCAAAGCATCATGTGGCACTGGGAAAAATAGTTTATGAAAACCCGCTGCATGGCACATTTCTAGGAAAATATTAGCCAAATGCTTTGGCATATTTTGTTGATCAATACTGCTGAAGATATGAGAAATAATGAAATGACTGACATTTAATTTAGAAATTGATAAAAATGAAACCTAATCCCCTCCCTGCACCACACAATAAAGTGTAATTTCTCCTGCTTTGCATACAGGCAGCTATCTATTTTCTGGTAACTTTGTAGGAGTCTGGAGACAGCACTTGGGTGGAAGTCATGGGTCACCAGTCCATTGTAGGGTTTACTTGCACTAACTCTCAAATCAGCTCATCATACATCTTTGGAATGTGTGAGGAACCAGGATTAGACAGATGAAAGCAGAATTCATTTTAATAAAGGAAATGTGAAAAGTCTACACAGACAGTGGTCAGCTAAATGCTGAATCCAGGTCCTTGTAGCAGATTTAAAAGTTACTGTATGGAGATGACTGAGCCACATATATGGACATAATAAGCTATTATTTATGTTTAATGTTGATTTCCTCATACATACATTTGTTTCCTTATAGCTGCAGCTATACCTGTTGGGATTGATGTCCAGGTGGAGAGTATAGATAGCATTTCTGAAGTCAATATGGTAAGTAGTTCATGCCAAATTCTAGTGTGTACAGGCTGAGCCAGGACTTGAGGTGTTTGAATTGTAAGTTGAACAACTTAACCAAAATTTTTATGAGCCATCTAAGGCCATGCCCAGCCAGGTCATGTCACGATTTATAAAGGCCAAATCCATACAGCCAGATTTTACTCAATCACCATATTGTAGTTTTATAATAAAATAAAACAATAACACAGTGGTGTGAAAAACTATTTGCCCCTTCCTGATTTCTTATTCTTTTGTATTAGAATTAGGAACAGCTCAGCGATTCATTTTTGTTAGATATACAGCATGCAGGCTTTGCCAAGATCCAAAGAAATTCAGGAACAAATGACAATCCAGTAATTTAAAGTCTGAAAGTATAAAATGCTGGAACAGTGTGAACCTTCCCAGGAGTGGCGGCCACCAAAATGGATGTAGTTCACCTCTATGAAGTCATGTTAAAGTTTATATTTTCTCTAGTCTAGTATGAAAAGTGCAGTCATTACAATTTAGAAAATTTTAAAATTGTAGGAAAAATCGGGTTTGATTTAAATCTATTTTTATTTCTGTTTAGGTGTTAAAAAAAACAATATTTAGTTGATGTAACCATATGTTTGATATAATTCGGTATAAATTCATGCTATTCCACTGATGCAATCACTATTAAAAAATGTAGTTAAAGGATAAGTTTGGTATTTTTTAAGTGAGTTTCTTTTTCATAATCACGGTATTCATTAATTTGCCACAGTAAGTTCAGTTTTTGAGTAAAGTATTTCTTGTAAATTTGTAAAATATCATTGTTCTTGCTTTTGTAAAATATCTTGTTCTTCTCATACCAACTGATCCATGTTTTGCGTATTCATGATGTTTTTTGTTGTGAAGTTCTGCCCTTTTAAAAGTCATTTACAGTCTCCCTATGTGGAACCTTTAATCCTCATGGATGTGGTCTCCCGTCAGTCGTTTAATGGAAGCCGCAGTGGCTGTTGTTCTTTTGAGACTGTTTTGAGTGCTTTAGGGTACGACCTTTCTCAGGATTTAGACAAATAAAGTTATTGCCACATCACAGAACTTCTAGCTGTAGTTCTAGTTCTGTCAGACTTGCCAGCTGCAGTTGCTGATCTCATTGCCAGGCAATGAAATTTACACGACTGCAAATTGCTGGGCTTGTCACGTTTAATGATTGCATGTCAACCTTCAAGCACAGTTGCACCCTGTTCTTTTTGTGACAGCATTAATGTGCTTCCTGAAGGAGCTGGTGAGGAGCTGGTGCTGTACAAAGAGTTAACTAGTATGGTGAGTTCAGCTGCACTGTCAGCCCCTATTTTTCTTTCTTTTGTGGTATGTAAAACACATCTGACAGACGCGCCCCTCTTCAGTTTGTGAGGTCCAAAATACCTGCATTCCTTTTCATTGCTTGTCAGCTCTCATGCACACACGTCTCGCCCCTACGAAGCTGTTTGATTTTGTCGTAGCAAGTTGCTGGACTGAGTGGCTGGGAATGTTACAGGATGTTCACGAGAGGATGCTGCCGACTGCCACCGACTCGCTAAGAAACAAGTAAATGAAAGCTATGACTGAAAATTGCTGGAAAAGTCAAGTAATGTGACATAGTCTTAAATCGTCATTTATACCAATAATGTCTTTCACAATTAAGATATGGAAAACAATGTTGTGCTAAAGAGCTTCAGACATATTCACAGTTTGTATTGTTTTACTTCCTTGTTTATAGCAAAATCCCATGCATAACAAAGCAATGAGAACAGACCAGTGAAGAGCGAGATGTCCTTCCTTCAGGAAAAATTGTGAAAAATTCTGAAAAAGATCTGTGATACAATGTTTTACGTCCAGTTTCCTTTTGTTGTCATCAACCTTCTTCAGAAATGTGGAAGGAATGTTTTTTGAAATCAAATAATTTGCCATTTCAAATCTGATATATTTGGTACTTGCTTTTGGATCGATGACAAGAAAGGGAATAGCAGTTTTTAAATTTATTAAGGAAAAAAATAACTTGTGAGTGCAATTAGTGAATGTCATATTTGTGAATAAAAAACTTTGACTTGAAAAGTACTGAACTTACCCTTTAACCTAAACTAAGATGAAGACAATGGGTGGAAATCACTCCTGGACTTGTGAACAGTGCACAAGCAATAAGTGAAACATGGTTTCCTTCATAATTTGCAAAGAACTTTTGCCATTGTTGAAAATGTTATTGTCGTTCTTTGTAGAGTTTGCATGTTCTTTTTGTATCTGATTTTATTTTTCTCCAGGACTTTTTGTTTTTCTCCCCATAATCTATAGAGGTCTGCCTATGGGCAAATGCTGTCTTAATTGAGCCGTGTGTGTGAGTGAATATGGGTGTGTGAGAGTGTGCTCTACGATGGACAGGTGTCCCAGTCAGGCTTTCCTCTTTGTTTCTGGGTTATGTTATGACCTTATTGTCTGTTGTTTTGGATGTGATTTTAGATTACTATGTTCAGAAATGATGAAGTAAGAGGTTATTGTGGTGATTGCTCTGATGGATCTCAGTTGAAGTTTACATACATCAGAAAAGGGTTGTTACATATTTATAGCTTGGAGATCATTCAATAAGAACATATTTTTTCTTTTTCTTCCTCTGTATGTAAAGCGACCTTGGGTTTGTAAAAGGCACTCTATAAATGCAACTTATTATTATTATTATTATTATTATGATTGTTATTATTATTATTATTATTATTATTATTATTATGATTGTTATTAGTAGTAGTAGTAGTAGTAGTGGTAAGTAGAAGTCTCTCCGACTTCAGGGCTTTCAGTCCTTCTTTTTTGTATCCAGAGTCAAATGAGTAAAGAATCAGAAGACTGACAACTCTGTGCCTGAACAGGAATGATATGTGAAGCTGGGATTTTGTCCCAACACAATACTTTCCTTTGAATATCTATGCAGTGTATTTATTTTTCTTTATTAAAAAAAAATCTATTGGAGTTATCATGATCTCATTATCATTATCATGGTCTTCTGAATTGTTTTCCCAGGTTTTGCAGACCACAGAATCTTTTGATTACATTTTTTTTCTAAAATTCAATATTCTAATGTTCAAATTGAGTTGTGTTCTCTCATGAAACTGTGGTGTTGTTGTTTTGTTGTAAGCACCACAATTTTTGTTGATAGCTGTAAAGCTAGCCAAGACAACTGAGAGTCTGCAAAGTGGGATGTCATTACATGACGGTATAAGCATCAGCATCACACATTACCTTGTCATCAGAGAATGAGGCAGGGGCAGAGTGACGCCATCTTTCAGCCAGGAGTGACATGATACAGACTAGCCTACCCCCACTCTGGAAGAGTGGTAAGGGGACATTATTACTAGACCACTACGGTAACTGCCAACAAAAGAAAACAGACATACAACTCTTAAATTAGCTGTCTCTTACTCTTTCAATACACTTATGTTGGAGCAACAAGTTGTCTTGGTCAATGGTGTTGTCTTGTAGAGTAAAGGTAGCTTCAGCTTTGTACCCCATGCTTTCCAATTACTTTTACAAAATCAATAACACATTCTGTCTTGGGGGTTGTTGGAGGTGAAAACAGAAAAGCAGATGAAAATCTTTGGACTGTGGATGTGCAAAGCAATCAAAGCTTGTGGAAGCCTTCTCTACACTCTTTTCTTCTGCTGGCACATCTCTTTCTTTATCCTCCTCAGCTGTTGTTGCCTCTGTCATGTACCCAGACATACAACCCTCTTTTGTCTCAGTCATGGATCCTGCAGTTTAACTAACGTTTCTCCCTTACCACAGGGCCAGCCTCATCTTTAATAACAAAGAACTTAAATAATTAGTAGGACTACTACCATGTAGTGTGCACTGCTATGTACCATAGCTAATTATAATTTTGCAAGACTAGGGGCTGTGCCTGCTGGCTTTTCTCGCCAACCCCCTGGCAGGCGTTACGCGCTAGCCACTTCACAGTTCTGTTGCTTGTGTATGAAGAAGCGGATGTACAATTTAAACAGATTGTTATTTTCATGGGAATTATTACATATGCATAATAGGCCTAACTATTTTACATTACAGAGAGTAATTAACCATAGTAAAAAATAGTATAATGCAATAAATTGCCCTGTGACCCTGTAGTTAGGATATAGCGGGTTGGATAATGGATGGATGGATGGATGTAATAAATTGAAAGAAAATTATGTTTCATGTTGCTTTAGAGGTATTTGTTGCGTCATACATTTTCGTTCTGTTTGGCTTTGAAATTAACATGCAAATACTTTTTAAACTTACACTTTTACTGTAAAACTTCAGTAAAAACTATTTTTTTAATTAACTTTTTGGTCAATATCACTTTGAATTTTGATTCTGTGTTTGGACTTACATCGTGACAACGCAACGTATAACTGCCCGTGAGTGAATTTTTGTTTCTTTCTCTCTAATAAATAAACCAACTTTTTCGAATGTTTGTCCCTGTGATTTGTTGTCATAGCCAAAGCTAAGCTAATGGGAAACTGTAAACATTTTAATATGAATGGCATATCAAGATCTCCTAAGGTGTCTAATGTTATCTGCGGAAGATGCACTACATTACCTTTCTTGTTGCCTGCTAAAATTTTACATGTCAGAATTGTTCGACCAATTTTCAATATAACTAATCTTGTCTTATTGCATAGCCCATCACTCAGACATGAATTACGCAATAACATTACAATACATCCTTCTTTCAACAGTAATTCGGCCGGTGGAAGATCGGACGGTGTTAACAGTTGTAGATATTTTATGTGATATTGTAAGTTGATGTTTTCATCTTCCGCAACATCACCACCAACTGTTTCAGCATAGTCTATTAATACGCATTTAACCAATTTGCTGTATAACCGATCGACAATTTTTGCATTCATTTTTTTGATTTCATCACTTCTCTGTACTAGGAATGCCAGTGTACTCATTTCTTCTGTTTATAACCCTTTGGGATGAAATTCTTCAATAAGATTTGGACATAATAAGTCTTCTTTTATTGGGAAATTAAATTGAAGAAAACATAAACATTTATAAGAGCTGAAACTGTGTCTTGCAAAAGCATTCTCATGAATGAGAGGTGAGAGGACCGTGGGCATGGTTGAAAATGGTTAAGAGAAGGGCGGAACTTGAAAAAATCTTTTGGCAATAGTCTCGTTTCAAGATTTTCTTTTATTATAGAGCGACATAATACATGATGATGCCTGCATAGTTATAGTATATTATTGTGTTTACTTCCTTAGATAATTTCTTCGTATCCTGCAGTCATAATTCTGTTCCGCACGGTTCACATAATTTTTAGTAATATTAAAAAATGCCCTTAAATTGACATCCTATTATCCCACCACAGCACCACCATGTTGTACATACCTGTTGTTGTCCTTTCTTTACTACATCCAGCCCTTTCTTTATCAACATCACTGGGCTGACACTCAGTGGAAGCAGTTGGAACAGAAATGTGAAATACGTTTTGTTCTCCCTGGGCATTCAAAGCAGGTAGCATCTCAGTTGCTTAATATTTCCATCATAAATTCACTTATCATTTTCCCTTATTTAATACGTTACATATAGCCCAAATTCTAAATCCTAAAGCTACCTACAAAAGCTAGGTGGTGGCACACAGTTACAACTGCTCTTGCTGGCTGCTATGTTTTTAGTGAACTGATGTTAACAATGTTGTCATGTAAAGCCCCACACATCAGTGTTAACTAGACCAGTGTTTCTCAGCATTTTATGACTTTGGGATCCAGTTTAACCTTTGAAAGCAAAAATGTCAACTCATATTTAACAGATGAAGAGCAGGGGCTTCTCCCCCTTTGGTGAAATGAGCATGATTAGAAACAGAGAAAAATATTGTGCAGCACTGCAACCCACTGACAAAAACCTGTGACCCACTGAGAAACACTTTTTGCTTATCAGAAGGAGATTTAGGCAATATGACAGACTGCAGGGCCACTCACATTTGTGTCTAGCTAGCTACTTTGCTGTCACTTGGTGTTACTGAAGTCGTGAACCAATGTAGTGTTTCCCATTTAATGAAGGGCAATTTTTCTCACCTGATATTTTCATACATTACTCTGCACCCGCCTTCAGCATTTTTTTTTTATTTGCTTAATCCTTGATTTTGCAGCACCACCTCTCTGTTTCCTTTACAGTACCTTTGGTGGCCATTGTAAAATGGCTAAATGAAGTGAGTGAGGTTAAGAAAATGGGTGGAAGGATACAGAAGGTGGATAGCTTCAATTTCACTTGCATGAGGTTGTACCATTTTGGGGAGGGGCCATCTTTGTATGGATTTACTAAATGTGTGTGCATTTATTTATGAGAATTTGAAAGGGTGTGTACAGCAGCTCAACCAGCCCACTGGGAAATCTCCCAGTACTTCTGTTGGTCACATCACCCATAAACTGATGATTCTTCTTACAAAAAACTTCACCATTCATTCTTGCTAGTGCATTCTGGGTATTAATAATCCTCCTGTTCATTTAGATTAGGTTAGAAAAACTTTTGATTTGTACTTAGTTTTGTAAAATTTGACATCCTTGTAAGGATTGTTATTTGCTTTTAGCAAATTCAATAAAATTTTATAAAAAAAAAAATCTTTATTAATTCCATTGGGAAATTACCTTCTTTTTGATTTGCCTCTGGTTACATTTTCCCTAGTTGGCCACAACTAGTTTGCACTGTTAACCTGCTAACATTCTTGGTTCACATTCGGAGCTTTATTTTACTTTATTGGTGTTTTCCACCCTATACTTTTGTTATTTTGATTTCATGACTTCTCCTGATTTCACTTTCCTTTCTAAACTGCCACCTAAAACTGGGTCAAATTGCATTGGCCTCAAGCAATTCATGTTTGAGTTATTGTTCCTATAAACTCATATCCTAACATACACAGACATCAGTCTAATACTTGTCCAGGTTGAGTTAATAACAGTATGAGCCGGCATTCCATCTTACAAATGAGCAGCTTCAGAGCCAGCTACAGTGGGGCCTACAAAAGTAAAGTTGCATATGAACTCCAACAGCACACCGTCCTTTTAAGGATAGCGAAATACCCAGAAAGCCATGCAAGGAGTAAAGAATTTATACTGGCACTTGGTGCCAGTGAGCATCTCAAGTGCTACATATTGGTTATTAAATATTTACTATATTAAAATATTATAGGTTTTTTATAAATGAACAAAAAATATCAACACTGGGATGTATTTATTTATTTATTTGAAGGGTGTTTAATATTGCTACTTTGCATCTTCCAGTTTTGCAATGGCAGTCCAGTACTCCATATGTGGAGTTTGAAGGTTCTTTCATTGTCTCAATAGGTACACATGTGCAGTCAGTCGAGGGACAAGTTTAGTGTCCCTGAGCGAGTCTGAGGTGTAACATGACATGACCTGGCAGTCTGTTCTGCAAAAGCACATTCACCTTCTAATGTTTGAGGGTCTCTGCTCAGATTTAAGCTTTGTGGTCCTTATGAAGAGACCCTCAGTGTGTGTCACTTTAATGCCTGATTGTTTTCTGTTTCCAACAGGGCAGGTGTCAGGGTGCACTCTATGCAGCTCTCCCTTTGCCATACGGCTATTATGATCACTAAAGCCTGCATTTTTGCTCGAGAGGTGATACAAATGGACCACAAGGCATGTGCATAACAGAGGATTATGAGGCTGAGCCAGAAGGCCACACTGTGAGAATTTACCGTTATGCAACAATTAAATACAGCCATATGTCTAATCTTTATAGAAAGGACCTTTTCCACAAACATTGAATGTTTTAAAATTCACTTACACTTTGAAACTTACACTTTTTTGCATTGTCCTGTTCTTCGTAGGTTTGTAAGTTTTTTTTAACAACTTCACTCAATTTCTTAATAAGACTGTGCCAAGTCGGAGCCTCCTCTAAATGCCAACTCTGGGCTTGTTCACTCTCAGCGGGCTGTTTTACCAAACCAGTCCATCACACTGGGATGTGGCAGCAAGTCATCCAGAGAAATGTCTTAGGGTCCATGCAGACTGCACACCGATCGTCACCAGCTGAGAACTGAATCTTTATCCCTGGAGCTCTGAGGCTGCAGTGTCGCTTCAGTAGTGGGGTTTAACCATGCTCAATATAAACTACTCAAGAAAAATTAAAGGAACACTTTGAAAACACATCAGATCTCATTGGGAAAACAATTCTGCTGCATATCTAAACTGATATGGACTGGGTAATGTGTTAGGAATGAAAGGATGCCACATCGTTTGATGGAAATGAAAATGATCAACCTACAGAGCCCTGAATTCAAAGACATCCCGAAAATCAAAGTGAAAAAATGATGCAGCAGGATAGTCCATTTTGCCGAAATTTCATTGCAACAACTCAAAATTGTAGTTTCTATGGCCCCCGTGTGCTTGTATGCATGCCTGACAACATCGGGGCATGCTCCTAATGTGATGACAGATGGTGTCCTGGGTGTCCAAAGCATCACTGAGCTCCTGGACAGTCTGAGGTGCAACTTGGCAGCGTTGGATGGACCGAAACATAATGTCCTAGAGGTGTTCTATTGGATTTAGGTCAGGCGAGCGTGGGGGCCAGTGAAATGGTATCAATTCCCTTATCCTCCAGGAGCTGCCTGTATACTCTGGCCATGAGGCCGGGCATCGTCTTGCACCAGGAGGAACCCAGCACCCACTGCCCCAGCACAGGGTCTGACAATGGGTCCAAGGATTTCATCCTGATACCTAATGGCAGTCAAGGTGCCGTTGTCTAGCTTGTAGAGGTCTGTGTGTCCCTCCATGGATATGCCTCCCAAGACCATCACTCACCCAACACCGGTTATGCTGAACAATGTTGCAGGCAGCATAATGTTCTCCATATTTTCTCCAGACTCTTTTACATCTGTCACATGTGCTCAGGGTGAACCTGCTCTCATGTGTAAAAAGCACAGGGTGCCAGTGGTGGTCCTGCCAATTCTGGTATTCTATGGCAAATGCCAATCTGGCTCCACGGTGCCAGGCAGTGAGCACAGGGCCCACTAGAGGATGTGGGGCCCTCAGGCCACCTTCATGAAGTCTGTTTCTGATTGTTTGGTCAGAGACATTCACACCAGTAGCCTGCTGGAGGTCATTTTGTAGGGCTCTGGCAGTTTTCATTCTGTTTCTTCTTGTCTAAAGGCACAGATACCAGTCCTACTGATGTGTTAAGGACCTTCTACGGCCCTGTCCTTCTGACAATGGTAAGTATTGATGTGCCATCCTGGTGAAGTTGGACTACCTGTGTAACCTCTGTAGGGTCCAGGTATCGCCTCATGCTACCAGTAGTGACGCTGACCATAGCCACATGCAAAGCTAGTGAAAAAACAGTCAGAAAAGATGAGGAGGGAAAAATGTCAGTGGCCTCCTCCTGTTAAGCCATTCCTGTTTTGGGGGTCGTCTCATTGTTGCCCCTCTAGTGCATCTGTTGTTAATTTCATTAGCACCAAAGTAGCTGAAACTGATTAACAACCCCCTCTGCTACTTAACTGACCAGAACAATAGCCCAGAAGTTTCATTGACTTGATGCTATACTCTGATTAAAAAGTGTTCCTTTAATTTTTTTGAGCAGTATATATCCATCATTATAGAAAGAAAGCACCACTTACATTATCACAATCAATTCATTTCTGAAGCAATTTCTCCCATTACAGAGTTATGGAATGGACCAGGAGCACAAGGCAGTTTATATCAGCAATATCTCAATTCCATTGATTTTCTGATTCCAATTTTTCTGGGAGAGGATCACACGCAGGCGGGCACAATTACTAACTTGTAAACAGGGCACCAATTCTTCACAGCTATCCAACTTAAGGTTATCAATTAACATTTCACAAACTTGGACATGTAAACACCTGAATAAAGAGCACAGAAGTATTTTTTTAGTATATTTAGTATTAATAAATTACAGGAATGCGAAATATTAAATACGTCTTTTTAATTATTTGGGTTTGCTTATCAGAATATACAATAATTAACAATCCACAAGTTTTCACTAGCTTGTAAAACCACAGGACACAACACATAACAGGTTTCGTAATTATACAATTGCTTATTCAGTTGATTTCCAGAGTTTGAATTGCAATTTACATTTTAACTGATCAAGGCACTAACACAGGGGTGGGCAAAGTCAGTCCTGGAGGGCCGCAGTAGTTGCAGGTTTTTGTTCCAACCCAGTTGCTTCATAAGAAGCACTTACTGCTCAAGTAGCACTTCTGCTTCATTTTAGTTGTCTTACTCGTTTACATTTTGAACCCTTATTGCTTATTTTAGTCTTAAACAGCTGTAGTCTTGGTTTTTAATCACCCCTTATTAGCAAGCAGATGCATTAAGCTTGTTTCCATTGTCACACACGTCATGGGAGGCAGCTAAAGGGTTTGAGTGATGACAGTTCTGAGACAGGCGGGCTGTGGCAGAGTGCACTGACTCTTTTCTCACTTCCCTGTAGACCATCCCTGGGAGACTCCACCTGGCTCTCGTGACATCACTTCCAGGACTGAACCAATGGAGACAGAACTAACGGCGCTGGCCCCCTGATGTCACGTCGGGGCCTGATCCAATGAGTGGCGAACACGCCCGATTCCTATGACCTCACTTCCTGTCTTCCCCTTTAAAAGCCTGCCCTTTTCCCTTACCCTCAGTCTTGTCTTGGACTCGTTTGTATGCACATCGGTGCTGTTGTTGTGATAAAAACGACTTTGCAGCCAGGATACCAAAATATGGGTGGCTGCCCCAAAACGTCTCAGCTTTGTGACACCATTTACACCTCTGTGTGTTTATTGTGCACTATTTGGTTTAATTAAATACTTGGAAAGAAAATGAAGACAAAAAAGTGAATTACTGAGAATTACTCATCTGTTTTAGACTTCAAATCATTTGGATGATATCCTTAGAAAGGAAAAATATCTAGGATATGAGAATGACCTGACATGGCAGAGTTAAAGCACTAACGAGCCCTGAAATTAAATAATTGACAAGGATTTTTTTTAATTAAGCAGCTGGGTTGGAACAAAAACCTGCAGCCACTGCGGGCCTCTAGGACTGACTTTGGCCACCCCTGCACTAACCTGACGACCAGCTTCATCAACAATTAGGGATTACAGAAATTTACAACAGTCTGTGCCATCAGACCCTGAAACATAGGCACAGGAAATTTGTGAACGATACTGGTAAAGATTTGGACAAAAGGTTGCAATTTTTTGCTATTTGCTGTCAGAGATATTCCACAGCTGGGGTATTCAAGGTCCTTCAGATATTTTGCAAAAGTATTGTGAGGTACCATTAAAGTCTTCAGGAGAGAAAGGAGTATTGAAATATGTGCTGGAGATGAAAGACTGACTGGTAAATTACTGTGGGAGTAAATATGAAGAGAAAGAGCAAAGGCTGTGGTATTACCAACATGCCAGGAATCACGAGTATGTTGCAAGTCAAAGGGTATAATTACATCTTTCTTCACCTTCTAATAAGCTTTAACAAAATGGTAGAGTACAAATAAAATCATGCAAAGAGTGGTTCTGTAAATTGTGAATATTATCATTCAAACAAACAAAACCTAAATTTATCATGTTGACCTAAATTTATCATGTTGATTTATTAAAGAATTGAAAGTGAGGTACATCATGGCATGTCTCATATCTAAGTTATATCATAATAAGGACAGTGATGCAGACATGGTTATTTATAAAATAAAGAGCACCGGAATTCAGCTCAGAAATCTGATATACAGAAGTTTTTTTTATTCCACCTTCTGTATGTGCTCAAAGGCCAGTAAGGACGGAGGAGCTCCAGTATATTCATCTTAAGGACAGTAGACCAATTTGTCAGCATCCATATTGAATCCCTGAGAGACATCTTAAAAGATGAAGAAGTATGAAGGAAGTGGGTATCATTGTACGACTGAAAAATGAATGAAGTATTCCGATTGTTCTGGTTCCCAAGAAAGATAGGACTCTTAGGGTTTGCTTTGATTTCTTTCAAGGTAAATGCAGCTTCATGGTTTAATGCATAACCAGAGCCCTGTGTGGATGATTTGTTAGAGGAGGTTGGATGGACCAGGTACATTTAATCATTGGATCTTTGCAAAGGGTACTAGCAGCCTCCCTTGCCATTGTCCTCTGAGGCATACACTGCAATGAGAACTCTAGTCAGATTTTTCCAATTTACAGTAAACCTGTTTGGACATCATATGATGCCTGCTACATTTCAAAGGATAATGGGTCAAATAATTCAGGTTTGTGATAACTATATTAAAGCATATTTAGTTGATGTGGTCATTTTAGAAAAACATGGGAAGACTATCTTGTCTGCCTTCAATGCATTGTAGATAAAATTCATAGAGAAGGCTTATCCATAAATTGCCGAAAGTGTGTTTGGACTAAAAAAGAGGATTGTTACCTTGAATAGGTCCTACATAAAAGGATGATTTAATCACACATATATAAAGTAGAAGTAAAAAAAAATTGTTTAAGATAGCAAACCAAAAAATAGGTAAATTCTATTTTACTTGGTCAATATTTATTCACAATATGTAAGCTTGTCCCCTAAGTCATCAATAAATTTAATAGCCTTTCTTTCGACAGCAGGAGACCATCATAAATACTGGGGGATCATTTAGGTACTGTAGTAAGGAAAAGAACTAGTGTCCAAGCACTGTGTGAAATTACACTACTTGCAGATGAGAAATAGTGCTGAATCTGCCTGAATGCCCCAAATCTACCAGGGGACTATGGGGCAATCCTGACACCACAGTGGGATTTGCCAACCAGGTGGTGTGGAGTGATGTCAGTGGAAAAGCTTTAGCTTCATCTTCAATTGACAGACGTGGCTTTTGTATTTAATTTTACAGCAGATGGATGGCCATGTGACCCTGTAACAGGCAGTCACCTAGACTTTTGGCTCATATTTGAAATGCATTAATATTCATGAGGTAAGTCTAGAGGTGGACAGGCTGATGAGCTGGCACTCCAACTTCTGCTGAGTCGGCTTTACTGAGTACCAAATCAGGGTGGCAGGATAGAGTCATATTCCTCAACCCCACTGCTAGTCCACAGTTGTAAATCTACTGATTAGTAAGGCATTATGTGATGAAAATGTTCTCTATGCAGCTCATGTGTCTCAAGCTGTTGCCATTGTTGATCTGACAGCTGCTGATATTTTTTTTTTTTTTTTTTTGAGGATTTCACCATGACCCTGTACCTTAGGCATTATTGGAAAGACGAGCGCCTTGCCTTCCCCAGCACTAGCAATAAAAGCCGAACATTTGATGGACGTCTGGTAAAGAAGATCTGGGTCCCTGATGTCTTCTTTGTCCATTCTAAAAGGTCTTTCATTCATGACACAACCATGGAGAACATCATGTTGAGGGTTTATCCAGATGGAAACATCCTCTATAGTGTCAGGTATGGAGATACCTTAGACTTATTGGGACATTTGGAATAACTGGCGTTATTCATTGCTAGCCAAATCAGTGGACTGAAACTAGAGGGGTTTTATTGTACATGAAAGTACTATAAACCTATTCCAAAAAAATCAGAACTACATGAAACATGAAGAAGTATCCATATATTCAATTTCTAAATGCGCTTATCTAGGCTAGGATTGAAGGGAAATAGGAGCCTATCCCAGCAAGCAACGAGTGCAAGACAGGAACAGCACTTGGAGAAACACAAGCTCACCAGCATGTTTTATGTGCAGGCCAGATTTTATGTGCAGGCCAGACATCATTCAGCGTTAGACACCGGGTCACCCAGAGAAATCTAGCAACCTTGTGCTGTATGACATGATACCTTCATGGGAAAAGTGACTGCATGCAAATGATCACACAAGTTAGACATTGTGGGAGGGCACAGGCTAACAGATTGAAAGGTCACTCTAGTGCAGACCTCAGACCCTTAAGCACAGAGCTAAGATCTAAATGTTTATTCTTTTTTTGTGTATATACCCTTATAATAATAAAATGGGTCATCATACCTTCATAATCTTGACCTGTTCACCCCTCAACCTAAACAGAAGCACCCTGACCTTATTATGTGCAGCACCCAGCGCTCGATGATACCCTTTGGCCGTTTCTCCGTATTTCTTCCCGAATTCTCCTGCTTTCCTTGCTAGTAAGAATAAAATGCTGCTATCCTGAAGCATGTTTTATTTTATATAGCACTTTAAGATAGTTAACACCATTCTATGCTGCTATACAAGTTGAACACAGACAGACTGACAGCAAATGTCCAAAAATCACACACGTTTATTATTTTCACTCTAATATACAGCACCTCAAAATGCTCCAACCAGCCAATCTCTGTCCCTTTTTCTCTCTCTCTTCTTCTCTTTCGGTCACCTTCACTCCTCCACACACAAGCTCCGTCCTCTTCCACCCGACTCCAGCTTGACTAATGGAGTGATGCGGACCCTTTTATAATACCCCGGATGTGTTCCAGGTGCTTCTTGACAATCTTCCGGTGGCAGAAGTGCCACATGAGCATCCGGAAGCACTCCGGGTGTGCCTGGAATTTCTGCCGTGGCGGAAGTGCTGCAATCAAGGAGTCCACAGTCCTCCAGGCACCCCCTGGTGGTGACCACAGGCCCACAACAGAGTTGAGCTTTTAAACTCTGTACCTGTGGCCCCAATGCAGACAATGGGGGCTGCCCTCTCATGGTCCAGGGGAGGTATTGTCCCTTTACAGGCCTCCCGGCTGGGCAGGATACCCAGCAGTCCACCACAAAGTGTACAACTGTAGCACAGCAGTTATAATGTGATTCATAACTTGTGCAAAGGCACATTAAATAAACATTTAAATTATTATTTGTTGTATGTAGTGTCTTTCTATATAGAGCACTACTTATTGTGCCTTTCAAATGCTGATCTGCAACACAGGTGGCACATGCATTTTTCACATTTGTAACACAGGTAAAAGAGTTCATTTGGCATTTTGGATCCCTTTGGTACAATCTGTGCCATTTGCAGGTCATGATGTCAGATCAAGTCCACAGTGCAGAGGGTGAAAAGAAACTCTTAGCCCGTTGAGGTCCTTCTGGTCATTAGCACTGCATGAGCTTATCTTGTGACGTGCACCTTCTAACAAGGTGGGGATTTTATGTGTGGTGTTTTTCTGTAGCAAATATCATATCAATGTAAGCCTAGAGTGCAAATAAAATGATTAATGTTCATTTTAATCTTAGTTATTTTCTGTAACGAATATCATAACCGTAATGTGAATACAAGTGAAGCAAACTCCTGTGGATGTTTATCATCGATTGCTTGGGGCAACTTGTAGGCTTGATAACATTTTGAAAGAGAGAAGACAGTGGTGTCTCATGGGAATTCACTTCTTTTTTTTTTTTTTTGCAGAATTACCGTTACAGCTTTGTGCTCCATGGATTTCAGTAGATTCCCACTTGACACTCAGAACTGCTCTCTGGAGCTTGAAAGCTGTGAGTAGCCATGTTGTTAGTACTAATCATCTTTAGCAGAGTATATTGGTGTTGACATGTTCAGACTTTGGAAATGGTTACATGCACATTTACTTTACAAATGTCTTACAATGCTGTTAAATAAGAAAGATGTGTTGAAGATGATGCTCAAACAAGGCAGTCTTCACTGACAAACGAATGTAACTGGCTGAAGGTGCAAAAAGAAAAATATAAGTAGAACATAAGAAATCTGACAAATGAGAGGAAGGCCATTCAGTCCATCAATTTTGTCTGTTTAGCTTATAGTTAAGCTGTCCCAATATCTCATCCAGGTACTCCTTAAAAGTTGTTAAGGTTACTACTTCATCTACATGGCTTGGTAGTTGTTCCAGATTCCAGCAACTCTTCACATAAAGAAGTACTTTCTGGATTCAGTCTGAAATACCCTTCCCCATAATTTTAGCTTGATCTACTTTATCAATGCCTTTGTGGATTTTGAATACCTGGATTTGGTCCCCACACTACCTCCTCTGCTCAAGGCTAAACAGGTTTAATTCTCGGAGTCTGTTGGAGTAGGATGTGTCTTTAACCCCTAACCCTACCCCTAACCTTCTGCACAGCTTTTAGTGCTGCTATGTCTTTCTTCTGAAGTGGTGACCAGTATGTGTCACGGGTGTTAGTGCTCCGGAGGCTTGGGTTCAAATCCATGACCTGTCACTGACTGTGTGAAACTGGCATGTCCTCCTTATGATGGTGCATTAGTTCCTTTTTTCCCAGTTATTGCAATGACTTAATGGTTGACTGATGCATCTAAATACCCCTAATATGAGTTAATATGAGTCTTTAATGTACAGGTCTTCCTTGAGCACCACACTACTGGGATAGACTGTGGAATTAGGCATCCATTCCTTTTCAAGGCATATAAAACACTAAAATGTTATTAATTAATTAAATTTTTCATTTATTTATGCCTCGCAGTTAGGAGACCCGGGTTCGCTTCCTGGGTCCTCCCTCCGTGGAGTTTGCATGTTCTCCCCGTGTCTGCGTGGGTTTCCTCCGGGTGCTCCGGTTTCCTCCCACAGTCCAAAGACATGCAGGTTAGGTGCATTGGTGATCCTAAATTGTCCCTAGTGTGTGCTTGGTGTGTGAGTGTGTGTGTGTGTGTGTGTGTGTGTGTGTGTGTGTGTGCTTGCCCTGCGGTGGGCTTGTGCCCTGCCCGGGGTTTGTTTCCTGCCTTGGGTCCTGCGTTGGCTGCGATTGGCTCCAGCAGACCCCCGTGACCCTGTAATTAGGATATAGCAGGTTGGATAATGGATGGATGGATGAATTTATTTATTTATTAATAATAATAATAATAATAACTAGATAGATGTGGCTTGTTTTTTAAACTCAAAATAATATCCTGTCCCCCACTCTTTGATAAGTTTGTATTCTTTCCTTTTTTCAGATGCCTATAACGAGAATGATTTAATGCTTTACTGGAAGAATGGCAATGACTCACTAAGGACTGAAGAAATCTTATTATCACAGTTCTTCATCGAAGAGTTCAACCCATCCAATGGGCTTGCCTTCTACAGCAGCACTGGTACAATTTACTCTTGCTTGTTAGGAAATGGGTGAAGAAACTCATGTATGTAAAGTGTCGCCAAAATATAGGTGATAGTGAGCACAGTCATCATACAGGGGCCAGCCGTGGTATAAGAACATTGGAACAATTATGAGAGCAGGCCATTCAACCCAAAAAAATCCTTCAATTGTATCCACCTAATTTCTTCAAAATTAGATCAAGTCCGGTTTTGAAGGTCTCTAAAGTCCTCCTCTTTACCACATTGCTTGAACATTCATTTCATGTGTCTGTGATTCTGCAAGTATACATTTCTAACATTTGTGCAAAATATACCCTTAACAAGTTAACATCATTAAAAGTAAAAACTCTGGCCCACTTTACTAATTAATTTCAGCATTTTAAACACTTCAATCATTTACCACTTAATCTTTAATTACTTAAACTGAGAAGGTTCAACTTCTTCAATCTTTCTTCACACCTCAATAAATGCCGTCATGTCATTTTTGTAATATGGAAATCAAACTGTGTACAGTGCTCCATATGAGGCCTTAACAGAGCAATACATAGCCTTCCTTGACTTGTTCTGCTTGTGATATACCTAACCTAACATCTTATAAACTTTCTTGGTTACTTATGGCCTTGATGTAGATACTAATGAGTTCACATTGATTCCTAATTCCTTCTTTTAAGGTGTACTTTCAAGTTTCAGACCTCTCATCTACCACAAATCTGCCAAGGCTGTTTTCTTTCCAGGTCCTTCTGTAGTGATTTGGCTAATTCTGCATTATCTGCCATTCCTTCTAATTAAGTATCATCTGCAAAATAAGGCAACTTGTTGTTTATAGTCATATTAATACCTCTTTATAGTCATATAAATACCTGTATTTCCATTAACAGCAATAACTCACATCAACTTAAGTCCAAGATGGTAACTCTGAAGCAGACTAAACAAACTGATCTGATTTTCATCATCAATTCTGTGAAAGCTGTTTGAAATATTTTAATCAATAAAAAAACCACATTCTTTTAGGATGAGGATTTGGCTTCCAGCTATTCATTGCTGGCAGAAAAAAGATTTAGCAACTTCTGTATATTATAAGTAAAATCAGGATGAAGTTAAAAAGGAATTTATTAGAAATCCATGGTCATATATTGTATGCAAAACAATCCTACCCTCTGTTCAGTGAGCTGGATAAGAAATCACATTGCAACGGGTTCAAATCTGGTCACCTGGGGCCACTGTATGTAGAACTCACACTATAACATGGCGTAAGCACAAAAGTGGGAATGTGTGTATGCACAAAAAAATCCAGATGCATAAATCTGTGTGTAAACAAACTTCCACGTTCTTCCGCTACATAAATCCCGGTCAGCATGAAGTAACGCACGTGCACGCGCCTGCTGTCCTGTCCCAACTATTCCCAGAAATACACCTCTTTGAATATGCAAATCAATATAAATAGACCTTAAGCTCAGCCTTCTGTGAAAAGGCAATGGCAAAAGCACGGGGGAAAATAGAAGAATTTCAGTGAATACCAAGTGGAGGCATGGGAAAAATGTACTATTTGTTAGTTTAAACAGTGATATAATCAACAAAAGGAAGCTGATCGACAGAGTATCGGAGAAACTCGAAAGCTCAAGTTCACAAAGTCGCACAGTGCCCGAAATAAAAAAGAAGTTGTCAGATATCAAAGTCGCTGTGAAAAGGCGAGTCGTAGCCCACCATCTGAGTGTCATATGAAAGCTTATTAGGGTACAGAGAAAAAAAAAAATAGGCGCACAGTGGGGAAAGAGCTCGAAATGTCAAATTTAATCTCGAAATTTCCACTTTAATCACGCAGTTTATTTTGCCATTAAAGTAGAACATCATTAACTTCATCTTAAAATCGTTTCATTTACTAGTTTCTCAGATCCCATCGTAACTTTCTCCTCCTCCGACAGGACACAGAATCCATTACATTCATGATATTACAGCTCTCTGAATAATTAAAATACTGAGATGTATACATGATATAATTTTCATGTTAAATCATGTTATTAAACATGGGATTTTTTTTTTAATTATTCTATCCATCTATCCTTCCAGTGTCATGCCCGCACAAGCAAGAATACAGCGCAAGGCAGGAACAATCCGTGAATGGAGCTCAAGCTCCTCGCTAGCACTGTGGAACTGTGTCCTGGCATGTTTAATTATTAAAAATATAGAATATTTAAATGAAGCTAAAGTTTTATCTGTATAATATAATAAGCATATTTTGCTGCATTTCATCTTAAAATGATATTGTCATCATACAATAAATATGGGCTTTATGAAGTGGCTCAGGTTGTGCAATATTACAACTGTATTGCCAATTACAGTGAGGTGATTGTACCAATAAGTACAAACAGTTCTACAAGGAGCACTTGATGGACTGATTGAGTACGTTTCTAGTTCTTGGGATGAAACTGTTTCTGAACCGTGAGAACTTGCGTACCCAGGGTATGAGGTACCGTGGAAATGTGCGTGGCTTTACGCCAAGTTTAGGTTTTATACATCACGATTTGAGCATGGAAACGTTCGTACGCAACATTTTTGTGCATACGAACCGTTTATACATGAGCCCCCTGTTCACTATGTTTTTTATATAGCTGCTTGAATATTTGAGATAGGTTAGCCCATGAAACACACTTATTGAAAGAATTAGTACATTTAACAAAACAGTAGTTATACAACTGGAACAAAAATCTCAAAACCATAATAAGTTCCAAACATTTTAATCATTCTTTCTATCATTAACAAGGAATGTGAACTGAGCACATAATTCACAAATGCGCTGTATGATTGACATGCAAGTGCTGGAATGTGTCTACTGAGTTCAAGTAAAGGAGGAAGTATGACAAAAATTAGTTGTGATTTGTTCAAGTCATTTATCCTGCCTTTATCGAGACCTCTTTACATAATGGGGGCTTTGAAAGTTAAACTGTAGCCGACCTAGTGGGAAGGGGGCAGGGGGTAAGAGTATATCTTGTTGGTCTGTCACAGATAGATAGATAGATAGATAGATAGATAGATAGATAGATAGATAGATAGATAGATAGATAGATAGATAGATAGATGAACAGATGTGTGTTTGATGTCCTTTCTCTTGACTGTGGTGCTTGGCCACCTGCTGTATTTACATATGGCCTTTATGGCTGGATGGTTTACAGTGAACATCAGCTACTCTTAAGCAATATAATGCACTTGTCATTGAACTGAATTAAATTAGATGACTTCTTAATTGTGTTTTACTTTTTTAATGTATTTTTTGCATTTGTGCTGCTTTATGCTGTGTAATAAGTGACCATAAGGCACTCAAATCTTGAAAATTTCTATTTTTTGCCTGATCAGATCATCTTGGGCTTGGTTTTTGGGAAAGCAAACTTGGAGGACTTTGCTTTTCAGATGACATGTGGCTGTAGTCTTGACAGTTATCTTCAGGGTCTGCTTGTCCTGATTACAGTCCACAACAAATAATGGCCTCTGGTGTTGTCCAGACTGAATACAAGGTCTGTAAAGAGACAAAAGTAAATGGTGCTTTGCAATCTGATGTAAAAACCAACGCCAAATCCAGGTCACTCACAGCCGGAGGTTGTCCTTATTTTCACCAGAATGAGGATCTTGTTGTGAACATTGAGAATCTGGTCAGCATTGATGGCACGATCTTGACGTTACAACAAACTAGCTTGAATTCCCCACATTGAGACTACAGAGTGCTTTCACTTAAAGACTACTGTCCTCACATTTTGCTTGTTATTGTGTTCATAAGAATCTTAAAGTTTTTTTTAGTCTGGCACCTCCTGACTCCCATGTATGAGAAAACCCCCTCATGTGATATACTGCTTGACTTATCCTGATGTCTATTTATGAAAGATGTTGAACTCTGTGGGTTCTCCATCAATTTTTGGCCCTCTAGACATGAAACGTACTCATTTTAGACAATTCTTGAACCATATTTTGTGCATGAAATTACACACTTAATAATAAATAGCAATATGTATCTTCAGAAGAAATGATCTGAAAGACTTGAAGTGCATGCCACATCTACAGAACCCAGGGGTTCATCCCATAATGGAATATGAGGGGTCAAAGTTATACCTTTTCACAAGACTTTTAAAAAATGACAATCAGTAATAAAGTTATGTGGAATGTCGTTTTTATGTTATTTTGAGGTTTGATAATATTTTGATATCTGATTCTTTACTGGTGGCCTCACCCATCTAAGAGCTATAAAACAAGATTTCTGTTGTACTTGTTGCATGTGGTAAAATGAATTTGAACTAGAAAATGGTTTCTAATTTTCTTGAATAGAAATGTAGGACCCAAACTTTTGTAAGTGGATTTTGAGAATGAGGGAGTTGTGCCTTCCATTTGTCCAGAAACTGAGAGCCCATGTGTTGCCCAGCAAGCCAGATGGTCCGGTTAAAAGAAGCTTGCAGGTGGATATCACATGGAGGGAATGAAACTTGAAACATCTGGAACAGTCACTGCAGCTTTGGTCTTATAAAAGAGCTAGAAAAAGTCAAGAGAGGAGCTACTACAGAAGAGCAAGGCATGAGGAAAACATTGTGGGAATAAAATATTTTCATTTTAAGAGGACAAAATAAAGGAGTGAATATTTGAAAGAATTATGAAACAAAAATAAAGTACTTGAGGAGACGCCAGCTGTCACTTTAAAATAAGGAATGAGCAAACAATTAGAAGTGACACAAATGACTGATGTCACATTTTGCTGGAAACATTAAATTGTCATGTAAATATATAAAGTAATGAGATTCTAAAATTCTGTGTAACAAACACACTTGACGTGTGACAATGACAGTGTAAGGCTCAGTCTTCTCCTCCTCTTTTTACATTCCAGGCTGGTACAACAGGCTGTATATTAATTTTATACTGAGAAGACACATTTTCTTCTTCATGCTGCAAACCTACTTCCCAACCATGCTCATGGTGATGTTGTCCTGGGTGTCTTTCTGGATTGACCGAAGAGCAGTGCCTGCAAGGGTGTCACTAGGTACATTTTTCAACATCTTATTTCATTTACTTTTTCAGATATGATTCACAACATGACAGCTAGGCTGAGCATTGAAAAGGGCCGAGCTTTATTTTTCATTTGGTTGAGTCACTGCAAGAATAAAGCAATGCAGTAAAACCGGCACTTAACATGACGTGGAGAAAAGTGTTGGGCGCTTCCCTCGATGACATGCTGCTTTAGTTTCACTGAAAGGGCGTTTCGCAAAATAATGATGAATACTGTGTCCTACTTTAATCGTTTCACATGATAATTCATAACTATCAGATAACTCATTGACATGCTAAACCCAGTGTGACTATAGGTGTGTGTGAGGGTAGACGCCATTATTGACTGGAGTCGCATCCAAGGATGAGCCAATGCTGAACTGGATTAAGTGGCCATGGTTTATAAGGTTGAACTCACACACTCCTCATGATAGCAAAAATTTTATGTCCATTCTCACATTTCATACCCGTCTTTCTATTATGGACACTATGTAGTCAATACAGTGGGAGTTCTTGGAGTTATGCATGGATTGAACTGCTTTATTGTTTAAAGTCCACTGCCTCCGTCACTTCGCTATGGCACCTCTCAAAATGGACCACAGCCTATTAATGAAGAAATAGAAAGATGGTATCCCTAACTCTGAGACCTTCAATGTCTTGGTTGTCTAGGAAAGCAGGCAGGCAGAAGATACATTTAACTATTGTTAGATTTGGTTACATTTAGGCCTTGTTCACACGGGCATTGAAATCGAGCATTTTTTTTGCGTTCGTAGCGTCCGGTGAGCGCGGATCAAGCGCCGAGTGTTTTCTACGTAGGAGTCAATGAGAGTGTTCACATGGGCTTTGGTGACGTGCGTTTGTCCGGCTGCGCGTTTATACGGCATCAAAAAAACGTTGCATGCAGCTTTTTCTTGGCGTTCAAAACCCAACAAACGCAAGGAAACCGCTTCTAGTTCGTTTTCTGCGCGTTTATTTTACCCTTCGGAGGGGGAGGGGGGCATTTCAGTGCATAACACCGGTGTAAGCGCACACTCGACTACTGTTTCCTTACCTCAAAGTGACAAGTAGTCTCTTCGGGCTAACACCAAGTCGCATATTGGTTGATCGGCGTGCAATGTGGCATTGCACCAGCTGCAGCAGACAATCAAAAGTGGAAACCGACATCCGACAGTAATTAAAAAACTTGCGCGGAAATTTTCGCATTTCTTCATAAAGCACAAAAAAGCTTCCTTTAACCCGACGTTGTGCAGTCAGAGGATGAACCCAGTAACGGAGGCAATTTTTTCTCTCCCTACGTCGCCGTATTACGAGTATTTTTAAAACAAGAAGATTAATATCTAACATAGCAAAATGGTCCATATTGAAAGGAGGCACCTCAAATAAAACGACAAGGGCTTTCATATCCAGTTCCCGACACACACCTCCACAGGTTAACACACAAACTACAATTTGGGCTGCAGGCTGGCGTTAGACAGAGACAAACGAACGCCGGTGTAGAAGTCAATCGATCGCCACCACAAAATGCAACATAAACGTCTAGGACGTTCAGAGCAAGTTCGTTTATCCAAAAACTTAACGCCCGTGTGAACAAGGCCTTAGTTATTTTTTTCAATGTCACTGTTGTTTAAATATCACTGAATATTTCAGACTTATCATTAGTTGAATACATTTTAATTTAATGATGTTTCATTTTTTTTTTTATCATTGCTGTTACCCCTTTCACTCACAGTTACCACAATATGATATGCCCCTAGAAGTCGCAACGTATGTCTTCATCACTGTGATGATTTTAAAGCCAGCAGAATATGCATTCTTGCACCCAAGACCGTGGACAAAACTTTCAAAAAGCTTTAGTGAAAATGATCATTTATGATTTTGGACTTAGGTTATTGACTTTAGCTTTCTTTTTAGACTTATTATTGATTTACAGAATGCTCAGTTCAGGAGTGTTGGTTTGATGGTTTTCCTGGTACTGATTTTGTGTGTCAATGGGCTTGCGTTTCATCTCCTGGACTTTTTTGGTCTTTCAACGTCATAATGCATAACAGGCATTCAGTCTTTAATAGACACGTCTTACCACCGTATGTTAGCTGTGGCCACCATTGTAATGATGAGAAAAGGGTCCAGAAAGAGGAAAAAAAAGTCATTTGTGACCAGGAAGTGAAGAGCTAACAAAAGGGGCAGTTAAAAGAGTGCTCAAGAAGTGCTGGTGACCAAACACCAAAATGTAACAAAACAAGTCCGTCCACTGCACTGTAAGAGTTTGTTGTAGATGACATTGTGGCATCTCTGATGCCTGGTCTTACATTTTATGTTTGCTCAATATTTAGGCCACAACTGTGTTTTATAAAGTTTGATAACATTGCACATCAATAGCAACCATTGCTTTGAAGAATATGGCAGCATTCATGCAACCAACTCATAAAAAACTATAAAACACTAATAATCCATCCATTATCCAACTCGCTATATCCTAACTACAGTGTCATGGGGATCTGCTGGAGCCAATCCCAGCCAGCACAGGGCGCAAGGCAGGAAACAAACCCCAGGCAGGGCGCCAGCCCACCGCAGGGCACACACACACACCAAGCACACACTAGCGACAATTTAGGAACGTCAATGCAACTAACCTGCTTGTCTTTGGACTGTGGGAGGCAGCTTATGCAGAAATGGGGAGAACATGCAAACTCCACGCAGGGAGGACCCGGGAAGCAAACCCAGGTCTCCTTACTGCAAGGCAGCAGTGCTACCACTGCGCCACCGTGCCACCCAAACATTAATAAAAATAACAAAAGAACATTAGGATGTCAGATGAGTTTTTGAAAACATTTAGTTATCATCAAGAAGCCATAACGTTGTGAATAAGGACAAAGCACATTATTTACAGTGCACACAACCCAGTACTCCCATACCTATCACTCTTAGTCCAGGCCTCTCAACAATGCCTCTCTTCGTGACCGCCTCCACTCCTCTCCTCCGAGCTCCATCCTCTTCCACCTGACTCCAGCCATCGAATGGAGGCAGGCGGCCCCTTTTATATCCACACGGACGTGCTCCAAGTGCCTCCTGATGAACTTCTGCTGGCACTCCCTGGTGTGGCGGAAGTGCTGGCTATGCACCCGGAAGCACTCTGGGTGTCCCTGGCCTTCTTCCCTCCAGCACGTCTGGGTGTGGCAGAAGTGCTGACGACTAGGGCTCTCCAGGCATTTGGGTACCCCCTGGCAGTGACCACTGGTCCCTATAGGGTTGAGCTTCCATGCTCCTTTCCCATGGTCCCCATAGCCACCAGCTGCTTGCCACAATATTAAAAATAAAGAAGGAACTGAACTGTGATTTGAAGTCACTTTGAAAATAAGCTTCAATTAAATAAATAAGCAGAAACATCTGTAGAGAGGATATCTTATTGTGTTTGTTACTGTTAAATCAAAGAAAAAAAATTCCATTTGTTAAATCTATGAACTGATTGTCACACTGCTATTAATAATTAATAAATAATTACATCTTACATAACACTTTTAAAGCACTTTACACAGACAGTATGTGATGTGACGGCAGCCATTCTTGTGCCAGGACGCTCACCACACATTAGCAATTAGCTGGTGAAAGGGTGTGAAAGATGGTTAGTCAGCAATGGACAGGGGGTGATTAGGGGGCAGGAATGAATAAGGCTATAATGGCCAATTTAGCCAGGACATCGTGAAACACCCTTCTCTTTTCAAAGGATGACAAAGCATCTTTTATGACTGGAGAGTGAGTTTTATATCTCATCTGAAGGTTAATGCCAGTTTCTTACAGCACAGTGTCCCATTAATGCACTGGGTCATTTGGGTCCATACACAAACCACAGGGTAAGAGCCTTCTGCTGGCCTCACCAACAACTCTTCCAATAGCAGCACAAGCTTTCCTGGTTGGTCTCGAGTGGATTACCTGTTCTGAATTGTAGTTGTCTTGTGCTGTTTTAATCCATACACTTGTACACATTCATTCCTCTTCTTATTTTCCTTTTCAGGCATAACGACCGTGCTGACAATGTCTACCATAATAACAGGAGTGTCGTCCTCTATGCCTCAAGTCTCCTACGTTAAGGCAGTGGACATTTACCTGTGGGCGAGTTTCCTTTTTGTTTTCCTTTCTGTGATTGAATACGCAGCGGTCAACTATCTAACAACTTTAGAAGAAATGAAGAAGCTCAAAACAAGAGGAAAGGTTATGTCTTTATCTTTTTATGTAATATTATGCCTTTTTCCAGAATTACCTGATTTTGCTTATTGCATTGCATAGAAGCCAATAGTTTTTTTATTCCCTTTCTTACTGTTTATACTTTTAGTTATTTATTTGCAACACTCAAGGCTAGTGTTGATTGGCAAAATTCACCAAAGTGTTTTTTGCAGTGAATATGCCGTGTTTGCTAGTGACCTTGCTTGCATAATATTTTCCTGGGAATCTGCTGTGTGGCTGGTTAGACAAACTTTTTTTTCCCAGCGCCCCATGATGCTTTGCGAGGCTAGCATGACACCAGACAGCTTGCAGCTGCCATGCACAGGACTTTCACTCATGTATACTGTTAGTGTACTTCAGCTCACATTTCACATCGCTACCTGATCTGATGTCACTACTCTACCGGTACTCTGGGTGGATTTGCACCTTGGGTATATATATATATATACAAAAAATCATAGTATTTTCATTTGAGGGTACATTAGCTGACTATAATGTGAATATTATGAAAATACTTTGTTTTTCTGCATAGAATCATTGAATGTTATGTCTTCACTGCTTGATTAAGCATGTTAAGGGCTTTACTATTTAGTGCAGGAATAGCCCCCAACTATAAACTGCTGATCCCTTGCATAACAAGCTCTATCAGTACTCAGAATCTCAAACAGAGGAGTGCTGGTATGGAAAAGGACAGCAGTACAAATCAGTCGTTGAATTTTGCCAGCTATGTGTCAGCTCCATATAAGGGAAGCGGACGTGGATAAAATGCATGTACAGTTAGCCACGTGGTGGAGTGGCAGTCAAGATAAACCTTAAAGGAGCCCAAACCCTACCAAAGTCATAAAACACATGAGACCCTGTGAAATAAAAATAATGACAAAAGATTTATTGCTATTTACAAGGAATTTCTTTCCTCTTGATTAAAGAATAATGTGGAAAAAAATCTGCACAGATATTAGAAAGCCTTTATTGTTGTTGTACCACTACAATGAAAACACCTGGAAATAAAAAAAATGGATGTGACTGTCCCATGTGGTTAATTATTCATGCCAGCCAAAGGGCACCATCAAAAAATGCTGTGTGGCACAGCCAATCAGTGCCCCCAAAATTGGAATTCTAGGAGTGCAATTATATGTATTTCTTTTCATTTTTTCACTAGTTTTTGATCATTTATCGTATTTTCTTTGTGACTGTTTCTTTTATTGAATTTCTAAAATCATATAACATTCCGTACAATCAAGTCAAGTTTGAGGCTATTTCATCTGAATCTTTTGTGGCTTTTGGCATGGTGCTACAGTGGTTAGCACTGCTGCCTCACAACTCAGGTCATATTTTTGTCCAAAATCATTGGTCCAGTATAGCTGGCAAATGCTTCCTTGCCCTCAAGGACAATTAAAGTACCATCACACAATTATAATCCACTCAAAACTAGCTCAGTCCCTTCTTCCCTGCTAACTTAAATTCATTCGAGTTCTGTGAAGTTTGGAACATTTCTACCTTTTGGCCAACTTATGGTTAGGTCAGTTTAACAGTGTTTGCTCATCACTAACCAGCCCTTAAAGAATGGCCACATATATGATAGGAAAGGTTTCTCTGAACTTAATATCATCATCTGATAGATAGATAGATAGATAGATAGATAGATAGATAGATAGATAGATAGATAGATAGATAGATAGATAGATAGATAGATAGATGATAGATAGATAGATAGATAGATATTGCAATGTGTAGAGAGCAAGTCTAAGGAGATTATTCTCAAGCTTTATAACACACTGGTGAGGCCTCATCTTGAGTGCTGTGTGAAGGTTTTGGTCTCCAGCACTAGAAAAAGGTCCAGAGAAGAGCGACTAGGCTGATTCCAGGGCTGCAGGGGATGAATTATTAGAAAGATTAAAAGAGCTGAGCCTTTACAGTTTAAGCAAAAGAAGATTAAGAGGTGACATGATTGAAGTGTTTTAAATTATGAAGGGAATTAGTACAGTGGATCAAGTCTGTTATTTTAAAATGAGTTTATTAAGAACACGGGGACACAGTTGGAAACTTATTAAGGGCAAATTTTGCACAGATATTAGGAAGTTTTTCTTTACACAGAGAACCATAGACACTTGGAATAAGCTATCAAGTAGCATGTAGACAGTAAGACTTGATGATTTTTTAGAAGAATTAAGTAGAAAAGACTGGCAAGCTTTGTTGGGCTGAATGGCCTGTTCTCATCTAGATTGTTTTAAGGTTCTAATGTTCTATCTAAGAACCCAAAAAGATCAGTTGTCATAATAAATACACAAAAGCAGGTACATTAAAGAATGAGAAATGAACTTGTGAATTTATAATATGTCAAGCTTTGTCTCATAGCCTTCAGGGCCTAATATAAGAGACGCAGCACAAGACACATGGATGTACGTCATTATATTTTGAGCAACAGTGAGATTGTTGCATTGCTCAGGGCCACAAAGGAAGTGGTGGGATTCAGAGTGACTTCTTGACAGTTAGAAGGCCATATTTTGTTTGTTCTTTATTTCGCCTTATACAATTTCTTGTCTTAGGAAGTTGTTAGATTTCGCATACCCCTTGGGGTCAGAGCACAGGGTCAGCCATTGTACAGTGCCCATGGAGCAATTGCAAGTTAAGGGCCTTGCTCAAGGGCCAAGCAGAGTAGGATTTGTTTTTTTTCTTTGACAGTGATGGGGATTTGAACCGGCAACCTTTGGGTTACCAGCGCAAATCCTTAGCCTCAGAGCCACCAGTTCGCCCCTACACAGCATGCCGAGGACCCCAACGTACAGAAGTCTGCATTGGTTTCTGCTGTACACAACACAGAGTGATGTGTGCTGATTGGCTTCTATATATTTTTTTTCTTGATTAATTAAAAAAAAATGACTAGTGTATGTTACAATTATTTCTTTTTTCCATTTTTTTTAAAAGAAATCCACCGAGATGTTGAAAATTGACTGATGTTAACATACCAAATGTCTTTCAGATCCCAGTCAATTTTAATACTACACAGGCCATGGCATTTGATGGATGCTTTCATGATGATGAGATCGACCTGGCACCGTATCCTGAAGTGCCCATCACTACGGACGGGACGGAAAGAAGAAACTCTTCCATTAATTTGCCAGCTGAAGTCCATCGCTTACGCAGAAAAAGATCATTAAAGCAAAATGTCAGTTATATCATGACTAACAGCCACATCATTGATTCCTATTCCAGACTCTTATTTCCATTTGCGTACCTTGTTTTTAATGTCATCTACTGGAGTTTGTATACATAAAAATAGAAGAATAAAATGTTCCTTCTGGCTAAATGCTTATTTATTGACTTGCCAGTGTTTAAAAAACAAATACAGTAAAATGTTAAAAAGTAGATGATACGTTTATTACTTTTTGTATTCTTAAGAATTACTTATGAACACTTTTAAATCATTTAAATTTTTTTCCTGCACTTCCTGACTTAACAGCTCAAGAAAACCCCCATACTGTTCGACTTGTCGTGATGTCTGGTTATTCAAGATGTCAAACTTTTAGCAGTTTTCCTCTATTTTTGGACCTCTAAACCCAGAAATCTCAAATTTTGAGGCTATTTTTTTGGCCATGTGTTGTGTGGGAAACTACACCCTTATGTTAACTTAAACTATTAGTTGTCTTCAGCAAAAATGATCAGAAGGACTTCATATTGTGTATGCCGCATCAAATGGCCCCTAGGGGATCACCTCCTAGTGGGATACGAGTGGTTAATGCTACTCTTTTTGACAAGACTTTAAAAAAATGAAGATCGGTAACACAGGCATGTGGAGTGTCATTTTCAAGCTTTAATGACAAATATGATAATATTTTGATATTTGATTCCATACCCCTGGTCCTAGCCCTCTATGAACCACTCCTAGAAGGTTCAAAATAGCAAATTTCAACCATAAGCATGTGGGGTATTCTTTTGGACTATTGCAAGGTCAGTGATTGTGAATATTATGTTATTTTTGATTTTTGATCTTTTACCAGTAATCATACCCTTTATAGACTTCTATCAGAGGGTGGAAGTGACAGATTTGAATTACAATCAAGGATATTCAGACTTTAAACATTTGAGTTGAATGAAGCACATGTTTTAATATTTCAAACATCTGACACAACTTCTATTATTCATTATGTACTTCTACCTCATGAAGAAAATGAGAGCAAAAGTCTAACAACAACTAAAATTAAGCTGTCACATGTGTATGCAAAATCAAAATAACATGACCTTTTTTATCTCAGCCTCCATTAATATGTGGTAACCAACTTACACGAATGATTTATAATAAGGATCATCAGCACCCCCTGCTGACTCTAAAACTGAATTGTCACCTGCTTACTCTTGCATCCCCAGCATTGGTCCTGAAAGAACACGGATTAGTGAAATTCAGTGAATTTCATGAATTGTTCAAATGTATTGGCCTACTCTTTTAAGATAAAACAAAGTATTGTGGCAGCGACTAGAA
Source organism: Polypterus senegalus (assembly GCF_016835505.1). NCBI lineage: Eukaryota > Metazoa > Chordata > Cladistia > Polypteriformes > Polypteridae > Polypterus > Polypterus senegalus. The sequence continues at coordinate 269,001,615 of NC_053155.1, forward strand.
ATTATTGGGTTATTGGCAATGCAGATGCAGGTGAAATTAATGTAATGCAGAAAAACAGCCAGTTTTCTTCTCTGCTTTTACACTTTTTCTATATTGTGATCAGTAGGGGCCATAACAGCATCCCAGAGCCCAAACATAATCTGGAATGAAAAACAAACATTTATTGCATAAATTACATTTAGCAGGTCTCTCTGTCTATATAAAAGACAATATGATACCACAATATACTGTAGCTTTTCTCTTCTCTCTTCTCTTCTCTTCTCCACTTCTACTTGGAGGGTGTCATCCAGCTCCTCTCTCAACTTTAACTGGAACAGCTGAAGCAGAGTTGCTTCCTTTACCCAGGACTAGTGTCCCTTAGAAGCACTTCCAGATAAGGGGCAAGTTGCATGAAGTAGTGACCATCAATCACTGCAGTGGCCTCTAGAACCCACCAGAGCCAGCTCATGGTTCTACAGCTCTCAGCATGCCCTGTGAATATTCATGGAAGTACCATAACCCAGTGACACTGCTATCTAGCATTTCACGGGAGTAAATAGCCCAAGTAAGTTGCCTCCCTCATCCCTCTATTGTATTGGCATCCTGGCCAGTTAGGGATCATTTATCA